>NW_027094155.1:0-552391 GCF_029207755.1 Chamaea fasciata | reverse complement strand
TGCCAGATGTAGCCCGTCCTTTAACTTGATAAAATAATAGTTTAGGTGTAGGAAGTTCATTATCTACACTTAAGAAACATGTCTGTGTAGTTCTCTATGGGAAATTACAAAATAAGGTGTTAAAATGGTGGTTGGTAAACTGGACAGGGAATGACTGAAGGGGAGAGCAAGAAGCTGTACTTGGAAGGGAAGAATTGGTCTGTTAATACAGATCCTCAGGGTTTGTCTTGAGACCGTTCTTCAGGATGAACTAAATGCCATGGCACAGGATTAAGAGACTTTGGTAGGCTGGAGGAGCAGATAATTCCTGGAAGAACTGGATGGTCTCGACAGCCTGGAATGTAAAGCAGGGCACAGTTGAGTAACGTGGAGTGAAGTTCATGTGCTAGTGAGAATTGTTGTGAAGGAGAAGGTTTAAAACAAAAAAACCCACCCACCCAACAACCAGCTGTGAAGGTTCTGGCTCACAACAGGCTGGCCATAAGCAGGGAATGTGTAGATGCTGTGAAAAAGGTTTGGTTTCAGTGGAAAAGAAAACCAAGCTGTTTTAAGATGGAGAGCTGACAACACTGTCAGGCCACAAGTCACACGTGGGATTGGCACAGGTTGTGTACAGCGTGTTTATGGGATTTTTTTGCTGCTTCCCCTCACCAGATATACTGGAGTTGTTAATTTTTGCCCAAAGCCTAGACTCAAAACCCCCCTGTAATACTGTAACATCTACACCTGAAATGTACATTCAAATGTAGGCTAAAGAACATAAGTTCCAAATGGGCTTCTTATCCTTAATGTTCTTCTGCTGCAGTTCAAGGAAATGTAATGTATTAGTTGCTCATTGAATGCAGTACCACTTTTAAAAATTCAATTTGCTGTGCAGGATTTTTCCCAAGGTCCATTAGATAATGTCAAGTTTAAATCTGTCCGTGAGTCTAGAGAGATGGCCATGCAGATGGAGCTGTGGAAAGCCAAATGAAAGATTTTCATATAAGCACACTGGGCTTAAACAAATCTGTTTAATTTGTTTTCCTCCCAGCCCCTGTTTTCAACAACTTGAATTCCTCAGATATTCAAAGTTATTTTGGAAGTGTTTAACACAGGAAGTGAAAATGCTGCCGGAACAAAAGGATTGTTATTTTAAGAGAGGAATATTTTGAAAGCGGTGGGAACAAACAAAGGTACAAGTTCATTATGACATGAATTTAGTCTCAGACTAAATGCTTTTCTTCTGTGTCCATGCTAGGACAGAGAGATTGCTTCCCCCAGTTTGTCCTCCCCTTGCTGCATGAGGAAACTTCAGTCACCAAATACAAGATCTTGTGCATCTTCATGCGTCTTGGTACATAATGGCAGTTTAAACACTTTGCTTTGTGTAATTTTGTCAGTGGATGGGATAGGGAGAAAAATCTGATTCAGATGATTCCTGGATATTTTTTTCAGGTCAGGGCTGTAATACTGGCCACTGGTGAGTGGTAATTTATGTTAGGGGAGATTTCTTGTGTTTCATAGCTCCCCTAGATTAGTGTAGAGAGGATATTGAGAAAATGCTTGGGCTGAGGTTGGCATGAGTCTCATGGTCAGTCACTAGGTATTTCTAAGGGTTTTCTGAGCTTCTGTGTCTATCTGTGCATCATCCTGTTGCCCCAGTGCAAGGAATTAATTGATCCAGTCAGGATAATAAACTGCCAAGAACAGCAATCCTTTGGTAGATAGATGTACAAAATTCATTTTATCTGTCCAAGCACTGATGAAAAGCAGGACCTGAGCTGATGATTTGCCAGTGTAAACCAATTCTTGTGTTCGGTAAAAATACTTTCTTAAGGCATTAAAAAAACCCCTCAAATTTGTCTCTTCAACGGGCTGTAGTACAATTACGTGGTAGTAAATGCATCAACAAATATTGGTTTTAGTTATTTTTTGAAATAGCTCTTAAAAAGCATCCCAAATCTTGAGAATTCATTGGAGCCTTCCTTAATTGTTTGGCATTTCAGTGTGTGTAGGCAGTAGAGCATGTGAGCAGCTGTAACCACGTTCGTGCGGTCAGTTTTGCAAATACATGAAAAAACTTGCTCATGGGAGAGTCACAGCCCACTTGTGTTTACAACCTGAGACTGCTACAGTGAGTAAAAACAAGCTGGGATACTTGTAGGAACAACAAAAACCCAGGAAACCTTGAGAAATCTTTGGAATCAAAATTCTTGTGTGTTTATGGCCAATGCAGTGCTAAGAGAGCCAGGACATGTGGCATGTTAATGTTTGGGTTTGGTTTTTTAGTGTCCACTTAAAATTAGTAACATGGCTCAGATTTTTCAATACAGATCTCTTAGGTACTGGAGGTAGTTAAATGTGTCATACTAAACACTCTTGGAGTTGAAAATGTTGCTTTGTGTGAGTATTTGTATTTTCTGAAACTCAGCTGTGCATGCTTTTTGTTCGCCGTTGAAATGCTGTAACCACAGCTGAATTGAAATTGGTCGGTTCAAAGGAGCTGATACAATTTTATCTGTTTGCTCATCTAACTTAGAGCAAGAAATAGGCACAGACTATGGACTGAGGGATGTTCACTGGTATGTTTGAAAATTTGTGTTTGATAATTGAAGTTAAACATCATGAGAAAACCTCATAAACAGGGGTGAAATTCAACATGTAAAGTGCTTGTTTTCCTTTGTGGCCTTGTGTGAACTGTCTTGCAGATCAAACTTCTAACTCCTTCTATGTGAGTTAGCATTAGCAATAAGTGGCAAAGTCCATCCTGTTGTTAAGAATTTGGATGCTGTGTAGGGTAAATCCACCTTTTCCCCCTATTGTTCGGCCTCTCTTCTTACCATTTCTGTAATCATCAATGATTGAGTAAATCCCCAAGAGCATTTTGTGGTAGTGATGCAACCACACTTGCCATTTTGTGAGTGTGTGATAAATACGTATTAAATGGTACCAAATGAGCTCAGCAGAGATAATAGGTTGTGTGCTTTTCTCTGGAGGCAAGAACACCAGGTGTGGCCTGGTGTTGGGATCGTGGATCACAGGAATCAGTCGATGACCTCAGTTTTAAAACACCAGTCTGGCTGCATTTGGTCTGCTCTTCTCTCATCTGGAATCTCTGCTGTATGTGCAGCTACAAACCCTTGGTTTATAAATTTGCTTAAAACATTACAAATCTCATACTGATGTAAGACTGCTCCTGCGAGGAAAGGTTTATTAAAGAAACAAATCTTACGTGAGAAGAGTGCAGAGAAGAGATGCATTTTGCCATAGCTGTATGGCTGAACCTATGGGGGTGGACAGAAATTCTGAATCTTTTCTTCCGGCCCCTGTGTTGGAGGAAGGGTTAGGTTGGAATCCTGCAGTTTTCTAAAGTAGTGTCTTGGAAGAGAGAGGAATGAGTCCCAGACTGAGCCTTCCTTTAGGAGAGGAACTGCAGGTCCTGAGAGGGATATCTGCAAGGAGTTTTAGTAGTGTTTCTAGACAGAATATGTATATTTTAAAACAAAGATAACTGTGTTCTGATGGATTCCCTGTATAATACTTCCCAGGTGTTGATGGTACGGTTCATAATCTGGACCTGTGCAACTGTAGTTGCTTTTCTTGACAGTCTCAGTTCCAATTCTGCGTTATTGGCTTTTATAGCAACTGGTGAGAGCCAAGTGGCAGAGCAGTTTCCTGTGGATGGATGCTGAAAATGTCTGAGAAGAGATTGCTAGTTGGGTTTGAGTTGTTCTTTCAGTTATTCTGTAGAAGAAATCTCCTTTGAAAACTGCAGCTGGGTGAGTGGAGTTTCTCCAGGGTGATCTGGCCTGGGCTGTGGCTGTGGGTCACTGCTTATACTGGCTCCAGCTGCTCAGAGCACCGAGGAGAATTTGGGGTTCAGGCTGGCAGCACACAGGTCCTGCAGGGAGGGCAGGAGTGAGATTCCTGGTGTTTTCTGATCTTCTGCCTGATAGCTGGGCAGGGTGAGTTTTCAGGCCTCTCCTGCTTGGAATACAAGCTTGGGGTATAAGATATTGTTAAGTAGGGCACTCCACAAGCCACCATGCTTGTCTGCTTCTCTGCTTTCTTGCAGGGAGCAAATACAGCTGTTCTTTACAGATGGCTTTGCTACTACCCTTCATGTTGGGCCATGATCTGTTCATTCATTGACACTGGTAGAGGTTTGGTTGTGGGTGAGCTCTTTGGAGAACAATTACTATCCCCAATTACAGACAAAACCAAAATAATTAATTCTCCCACAAAATTGTGCCTCTACGAACATAGCTATAAAATGCAGGGATTACTGCTGCTGCTGCTCACTCGGTGACTTGTGTGAAAGCTGGATGTTGGCTCATGGGGCACAGTTTTATTAAAAGTGTATTGGGAGTTGTGGGAAGGTTCCAGGGGGTTAAATGTGGATTTTATTTTGTTTGTCTGTTTGTTTTCCAGTAATGGCGATTTTAGTCTTTGTAGTATCTGGGAAGCATTAAGTTGTCAGGTGCCTTGAACTGTGTTAATCCTCTCTGGCTGGAACAATTAGGCACTGAGAATCCCAAATGGCGAATGGTTTTGGTTAATGTGCTTCTAAAGAACTCATAACAGAGCTTCAGGTGCACAGTCAGGAAAAACAGGAATTGCAAAGTTTAAAGTTTTCATTCTTCTCTCTCTGTTGCTGATGTTTTTGCAGATTTGACAGTGTTTTGAAGAGGTCAGAAAGGTGAACACGCACACCCTCCTCACTGTGTTTGGTTGTGTCTTGTTATCCAATTAGATATTGAAGTCAGTATTTGGATTATTAATTGTTTAGCCAGGAGCAGAACCCTGAAATATATGAATTCCGTTCTTTGTATAAATGTTTTTCTAGAGATGTTTGCTGGATAAATATTGTGTTTTATTTTCATTAAGATGAGATTATGGAATCAAATTTAGAAGGAGGAAGATAATTTGCTCAGGGTAGCCCCATTTTCTTCTTAAAATGGTACTTGGGCATTATTTGTAATGGTATTTTTCAAGTACTGTCTGGATAAAATGTACTAAGGAAACAGCATGGCGCTGTCTGTAGCAGTGCCTCAAACTCATTAAAAATCTACACTTAAGGGAAAGAAATAGGAAACAGTAGGCAAGCTGAGATCAGAAGTTATTGATCGCTTTGATCTCACCAAAAATCAGTGGGGGTTTTGACTTGTATGTTATTAGTAGCAGGAACTGACTTTAGCTAAATAAAATTAGCTGGTTTTGGGGAAAAAACCCCAAACCAGGTGGTGGTGAAAAGTGGCCAAGTGAAGAAAAAAGTGTAAGTTATTCTGGCCTAAAAAAAGAGGGTTTGTGGTCAGTGGGAACAAGGAAATAACCTTCACTTTTTCGTTTTGAAAAGTGCCTTTTTCATTACTAGTGCAAGTGCTTTACCTTGAGGTGTGACCTTTGCGGTGAGCAGTTTTCTGAAACATCTTCCATGTGATGTGCCCTGTGGCACTGGCAATGAAAACGCAGTGTATTTTTAAATACTCTTAAAATAGGGATTGCTAAACTACTTCTCTGAAAGCATCTTCCCTTCAGTTCACCAGAAGTTACCAATTTGAGCAGTCAGGTGTACTGTATTGCTGTTTCTGCTTAGTGTTCTTAGTTCTCCAAACTGAAATGCCATTTGAAGGGATTGTGTGTTGCTCAGTAATGTTAGTGTTGTTCTAATGTCATAATCTCTGTGTGGAAAGCGAGAAATGTCCGAACTGGAGATAAGTGGTCTAACAGACAGCAGAAGATCAACCTCTCAACTCAGTATGTGCCTTTCACATATTTGGCTTATTTTTGCTCCTATTGTGCAGCCACTGCTTAAAGTTGTGTCAGGCTGCTGTGGTCAAGCTCCTTTTTTGTTTAGGGTTCACCTGGTTACCTGACATCAAAGCAATTTCATTCTAGGATGTTGGATGTTGGTTTTTTAGTATGTGGAATACCAGGTTCGGCATGAGCTGCAGAAGTGAGCTGCCTTGGAGCAGAGCATTGAGTCCCAATCTTGCAGATGTGCAAGTTGCACTCACAATTTCGGCGCCTTAGGTTCAGAAACGATTCTGTGGACAGTTCTGCCCAGTGTTCTGCTATTTAGAGTATCTGTGTGGAGAACTCTAAGGAGCCCTGGTCTTGGAATGGGTTATTCAGTTATCCTTTAAGTATTGCTGGAGTGCTGCTGGAAGAGCTGGCTGTGCTAGAAATGGCATTCTGCAACAGCGCAAAAGTGATTCATAACACAAGTAACCCTTTGAGACAATGTGATAAAGGAAAATACTGAATCTGTGTGTTCAAGATCATTCAGTTGTAGAGTTTAGTGGAGTTCTCACACCTGCAGTGCTGATTTATAGGCATCGTCTGTGGCGAAAGGCAAAGTCATCACAGACGTTAAGTGCAGCATATGGTTCTGTATAATAAAATTCAACTCGTGCTCTCCGCTTTAGCCTCTACCATATGGTTTTGACTTAATTTGTAGCCATTTGTTCTGCCAGATAAGTTTAAGAAAAAGTTACGCAGTGATTTATCATTTGAAGAAAACCTCCATGTTTCCTACCCTGTCATTAATGAACTTGGATCAATTATTTGATCAGTCTACCAAAGTTGTTTGAGTTTACCTATTAAACAGTTAAACAGCTATTAAATAGCTATTAAACAGTTCTGTTAAAGGTGTCAATAGCGCAAATAAGCATATGGTTTAGCTAGTCAGAGACAATCTGATATAGAAAACTTTGTATGTGATTCTCGTGACAGGATGAAAGAGTAACTTGGAGTTTGTTTGGTAGTAAAAGTACGTAATATTTTTTAGAATAACCGTGTGGGGGCTGAGCGTGTGTGTTTAAATACTTATACATGTCTACTCTGAGAAATGAGGGGTCAGACGTGTCTCTCCAGGGCTTTGAACATAATTCAGGTAATAGTTCCATGTTGTACCCCATCTTAATTTGAATGCCTAGGTCCAAGTGAATCTTTCAGTTCTGTTATGTAAATGGTGACATTTGAGTATTTTTCTTAACTATCATACATGAAAATGTAATGCTGAAGAAGTAAGAGTTGCCTCATTAGGCTGAAATATGGGCGTCCGTTGATCTAGCAAAGTTTCTGTGCTTATGAAATACAGGGAATGTATTTTTCTTTTTCTCCTGTTAGCAAGAGATTCTGTTAGTGATTCCTTCCTGGATCTTTAGGGGGGTGCAGGTAGTCCTGACTGCTCTGCTTTCTGACAAATTAATTTGGTGTGCTTTACCTTTGGTGGAAGATTAAAGGGGAAAATACTCTGGTATATCAGATTTTCCTTGGAGGCAACTCGTGACTTAGTAGTTTGGAACAAATGCTTTCCATGTGGAATAGGCAGTAAAGGGCTCCTTCTGTAACTGTGAGTGATAGTGAAAGAGTGCTTGTCACCTGATGCTTTGTTCCTTTAAGTATTGTGCATTTAGGGTATTTTATATTCTGTGTAAATGTGTACAGAAATGCTTTTAGAGCAACAAGTTTGTGTTAATATGAGCCTAAAAGAAAAGTCCTTATCTGGTGTAAATTTGATGTTTGTTGGTGGCTGTAAGGTAACACAGCTAGATGCGGTGTAATACAGGACGAACGCGCTTTCACAGGTGCTGGTTAGATTCTCCTTTATTTCATTTAGAATCTTCCTGACTGACAAGACAGGATTTCTTCACCGTGGCTTTTTATTTAGCATTTATTACATATTGACTGGCACTTTTCACTTAAAACAGCAGTGTTAGCTGGCCCCTTGTAACTGTATGAACATCTCAAACGTGAGGAGGTGAATCCAGTGCTTTGAACAGATAGCCAGAGCACGGAGTGCCAGAGGTGGTGCTAATGTGGGCAATGGCTTCCTGTATGCCTGAAGCCAGATTTTATCTTTATACTTTGTATTGGGATTTATAAAATGTAGCTGAGCAGTGTTTTTCTGGATTTGATGCATTTGGAAGGCAATTTTTCTTCTGAGCACGTCCCCGTGTGTTGTTTTTGGAATTTTAAGATGCCTGTCCTGGTGGGAAGTCAGTAATAAGCATAATGAGAAAAACCCAACCCTGTTCTTCAAATGAATTCACAAGCCCACTGGAACCCCTTGAGTTTGATGGAAAAGTGACATTAGTCAACAAAAATTACCTTCTAGTCTCACAGCTCATGTATTTTTTGGCACACTGCCATGTGCATCCTGCCTGCTGCACAGCAATATTGGGAACATCTGGAAATAAATTCGTGGGTAAAAGTGAAAATTAATTATGTGCCTAACTCATCTCTACATGCAGTAAATGATGATATGGAAGTATTCTCTCTGTTAAATGCTAGGCAGGTACTGGATTAGGTGAAGACAAAATTGAAGGAAATGGAATGTTTTGGTACTACCAAGGAGCTCGAGCTCAAAGGCTTGCCAGTCCTGGGAAAGAATAAACATCAGCAGTGGGGCTGCTCCAGTGCATAAGTGCTTCCCAGGAGTAGAAATACTGAAAACTGTACTTGGAACCTTGAAAAGGAATAATATCACCCTGATGCGAGTCCTGTTCTTAGTTTGTAGATGAATATGCCTGAGTAGCTCAAGGGGTAATTCAAATTGGATGACTGAAGGATGGGGTTGCATGGAGGAGCTCTTGGGGTAACATTCAAATGCTGTGGTTAGCTCTGGCTCGTGTTTATCTGTATTTTCTTCCTTCACTACCTTGAAATACCAAATATTCCCTGTGGTGTAATGAGATGCTGCGGTCCTAACTTCCCTATGTTTGCTGTTGAGTAATATTTTGATTGTCATAATTTCAACAAAGAAAGATGTAGAGGCAAAGAAAGGCCCTCAAAATGAATAATGAGCTGTCTTTCTATTAAGTTCACGTTGAATACTTAATATTATTCATTCTCTATGCTCCAACTGTGCTTGTAATGTTGTCTGATAGTGAAGTATGAGCTTCATACGTAAGAACATGAGACTCTTGCAGTGTGGGAGCACAAGCTCTCCTGGGACCAGATCAGGGTGTGGAGGTTCTGGTGGCTTTTTTTTTTTTAGAGCTTTTTTTGATATGTGGAGTTTCAGAGACGTTTTCAGTGACTCTTTTGAGCTCTGACAGAAGAGGGAGTATCTGGCTTTACTTTTCAAGACAAAGCAATAAGCTCAAAATGCGCATGTGTACTTTGTTAACAATACCTACTGAAATTTCCCCAAGTGCTTTGATTGAACATCCCGTGTAGCAAACTACAGAAAGAGAATGATTCATTACTTTTATTGCTTTTGACTAAAAAGGGGAGATAGAAAAGGGTGTGTTTTATTCATTGATCATTGAGAATTGTATTGGCATGGGTAGAACCATTTTTAATCTTTTGTCTCTGTTCCTTTATTAGGCAACAGCTGCAGTCGTTTGAAGTAAATTGTCCATTAAAGCACTCTTTTGGCTTTTGACAAATTGCATCAAACTGCCTCCTTCGGGGAGACACAGCCCTGAGTAGTTGTGCAAGTTTATTCTTGTTGCCAGAGGCAGAAATTGCCTGAATTTCAGAATCTGCATGCACAGAGGGCAGCAGAAATAAGCAAAGGGAAGCTTTATTTCTGGTCAAGTGCAAGTAGAGACATAAGAAGCCTGTCCTTGTTTGGTTTGATGGCACAAAATTGCATTTTCACTCATATTTGTTTCCAACACTTGTCAATCTGTAATAATCTGAGTAACTGTTAGAACCATGGAAACATTCTTGGATGAGTATCAGTCCCGTGCTTGTGTGTCTCTCCCCTGGGATAGTCCCCCTTACCTGGAAAATGAGGAACTCAAACAGGGGCAGCAGTGGGAGGAAAGTTGAGATGAGAAATTTAGAGATAGAACAGAGGCAGTCAGTTCTTCAAGCTTACAGTTGTCAAAAGTCACTGCTGACTTTAAAGTGTCCACCTTGGACACCTACTGTAGAGTACATGTGAAATATTCACATTGCTCAAGCAATTAATTTACTATCAAATGGATATGTCTTATAAGCTCAGAATGTAACCTTAATTAGCACAGGAAATTTAGTCAAAATGTTCTATTCTTATGAAAATTTTATTGCCTGATCTCATTAGTCTGTTTTGTCTCATTTCTGTGTTCATTTAATGGATTGGAAGCCTGTGTTTTCCCTAGATATGCTTTTAAGAGAAGCAATATCAGTTCAGCTCTTGTTCTTCCTGCAGTTTGTGCACGGGCAGGGACACTGACCAGGGCATCTCAGCTCTGCAGAATGACTGAGTAGGAATTTCGTGAGTGTTGATAAGTAGTCAATCTACAAGAGGTCAGCTGTGATTAGGGCTGTGAGGAAAAACTCCAGAGGGGAGGAAAGACAACTTGAGCATGTGGCACAGGTAGAGTTTGAGCTGAGAACAAAGTGCCAAATGAACAAGCCAGAACGAGTAAAATTGTAGGTTTTGGAGGAGAGCAGAGTCATGTCTGTACCTTGTGCATTTGCCAGTCATTGCTGGTAGTAGGATCTGGCTGCCATCTAACAATGGGTATATTCTTTCAAGAAAAGTGTCTTTCTTTGATATTTAAATTTTTTTGTGCTTGGGGAAGAAGGTTGCTCCACCTTTTTGCAGGTAGTATCTTGTGTGCAGGTGTGTGTCCAAAGCAATAAAAACAACCTGAGTAACCCTTTTAGGAGGCAGAGATGCAAACAGAGCTTGACAGAGTTATCTGCCTCAGGCTTTCTTAGCAAAGAAAATCTCCCTCAGGGGGCCCTAGGGGCAATTAACAGGAGAAAAAAAAATACCCCAAACCAAACAAAATTTAAAAAAAAAAAACAGGATCCAGATGTAATTCATTCTCACAACAAATATTTACAAAATCCTCAGCCTCAAAAAGGTGTTTAGACAGTGGAATGTTTTCTTATTTACGTTGAAAAAACTGCATGCAGAAGAGAAAAAGCCTTACTGGCCCTTAATAGACTTCCTTAAGAAAAATTTGATCATGTGAGACAAGATGGGACAGTCTTTGTTGGTTTTTGTCGGATTTCTGTGAAAAACAGAAAAACTCATGGGGTTTTTTGAAATGGACTCTAATGAAAAAGTGTACTATTGTCCACAGAGTCTGTCCAAAAGCTGAAGGCAGCTGCATCATGGGGATGGTTGTGGTTGGAAGGCACTTCTGGAGGTGGCTGAGTCCAACTGCTCTGCTTGGAGCAAGTTAACTGGGGCAGGTTGCTCAATGCTGTGTCCAGCTGGGTTTTGAATATATCTATACTTTGAATATAGCAGCAAGTTTGGGACTTGACAATCGTCCTGATGCTTAAGGAAGTTCTGTCTCTGATACAGTCTGTCTGACCACTTCTCCAGCCTGGAGAGGTGTCTTTGAAAGTCAGCACCACCAGCTTTTCTATCAGCCAGTCTTCCTAGTTTGGTATCTCCAAAGTGGTGAAGGCCCATGTGATGCCATCATCAAGGTGGTTAGTGAAGGACGGCCATATTTGCCCCAGTATTTGCCCCTGGGCTCTACCACTGCTGGCCTTTGTGCTGCTGACAACAACCCTTTGAACCCAGCAGCTGAGCCAGTTTTCAATCCAACTTACCCAGTCTGAACTTCAGCCGTTTGTTTGTCCTCTTTGCACATTTACCTTGGCAGTAGAGATTTTTGTTGTGTAACTTCCCTGTCGGCATCAAATAACAGAGGTTGAAATGCATCCTCTACTTTTAGCAAGTTTAGAGGTAGGTGCCATTGTATAACAGGATTTCTTCAACCCCTCAGGAAAGGAATTTTATTGAATGCTTTAGGTGATATTTAAGGAGTGTGAACTTTGGCAACTTCTTGAACATTTTCAAGTGGTTTAAACACATCCATACTGACTTGTGTTTTCGGAACTCGCCCTTGAAATGTACTAAAATATAACAGCCTGAGA
The DNA here is from genome assembly GCF_029207755.1 of Chamaea fasciata. Classification (NCBI taxonomy): domain Eukaryota; kingdom Metazoa; phylum Chordata; class Aves; order Passeriformes; family Sylviidae; genus Chamaea; species Chamaea fasciata. The sequence continues at coordinate 540,568 of NW_027094155.1, read as the reverse complement.
AGCACAAGTTGAGGATCAATAGTGATGAAATAATTTTAATAGGCAGGAGTATTTGTTTAGCAGCAAACCTAAGGGCTCAGCAGTTACACTCATGTGTAGTGAAAAACCTCAGTTCCTAAAATATCAGATGATGTTCAGAAGTTGACTGTCCTGAAATCATTTCTGGAGTGCAGAAGCACAAAGCTGTTGAATACTCTCTTGTTCATGTAGAAGATATAGTTTTTAAAGTTTACAGTAGTCACAAATGCGGTGTTAAAGTATTTTTTCTTCATACTTTCCAACACATATTATCTTAAATGACTTGAAACCGCAAGTGAAGAGCAAAAGGGAAATTAGGAGGCTGGGAAAGAGAGGCCCACCTTTTCAAGTGTTTCTTTTTTTGTTTCTTTCAGTCACTTTTTAAGCATTAGTCGATAGCTCCATAATCTTCTCATTTATTGTAGCAGCAGTACTTTTTAGGCCAAGGAACAAGTTAAATAAAGATGAAACTCTCAGCTAGAGGGCTTGGGTTGGGCAGCTGAAAGCTATTGGAAAGGAGGGTTGTTTGGTTGTTCATCTTCTGGAATAGAAAATGGATTAGGGAAGGCCTGATGATGCGGCGTACTGAATTTCCATGAAGGAGCAAAGGTAGGGAAGATCTAAAACAGGGACAATTCTGCACAGGAAGGAAGAGGATAAATCAAGGTAGTTTAATTGCTGCTTCAGTGTTGGTTGTTCTCTCTCTGTTAGCAGAAGCAGGGGTGGGTTTTCCAGTTGACTTGCTTTGACTGACTGTGAGCCACTCACAGTGTGGCTAAGTGCCACTGCAGATTAAAGATGGGTCTGCAGTTCCTGAAGGAGTGAGGAGTGTTGCACTTCAGTCAATGTTGTCACTTACCTATAACTCATTTTTAAATGTTCTTGCTCGTAGTAAAGAGCAAAAACGGTGAACAGAAGGCTGGTGAGGTATTTTCAAGACATTCAGGTGCTCAGTCTGACACAGACTAGCATTGATTTGGTCTCTGTCCTTTTACTTTGGGCTGTTGCTTTTGGGTTTTATTTTACTACTCCTCTGATCAAGTGAAAAAGTATCCCATCTCTGCTAGTAAACACTTCCACATCTCCATTAGACCGCCTGTAACGTGGTTTCCAAACTGCAGTGCTGTATTTTAGTCTCCTCACTTAAAAGTTAAGGTTATTATCATAGAAATATTTTATTCCTGAGGGGTTCTGGAATTAAGGGGGGTTTTTTTGCAAAACTCTTCTCTTTAGTAAGCATTGATGTTGATATGATATTTTATGAAATTGATCATGATAATGATTGGTAATGTAAAACTAACCAGGTATTGTTTCACGTGGGCCCACTAGTATTTTTGTATAAACCCTTAACTGTTATGTTTGGCATAAAAGCACCTTCACCCTTCTCTTTCTTTCAAGTCCACTCTGGCAAAGGTTTATTATCAGAGAGTCTGCAGTGCTTAAGAACACAAGGAAAAATTTTGGTCTTCTGGAAGAAACAGCCTGTTAGCAATCCACATTTTTGAACAAGTTGAGGTAAATATGAAGATCAATTTTTGAAGTCTTTCAAATTATAGCCATCGGATAACATCTTCTTTCTTGTGCTCTTGAGTATATTTTTACACTGAGTAGAATTCAAATCATATTCTTAATTTGGCAAAGGCAGGCATGGCTGGGACAGTAACTGGCTGCTGGAATAGTAAGAAGAATACATACAGTAGAAGTACTGCTTCTCTGACTAGAGGGTTGCTTTATTAAACCTTTTCTTAAGTATCTCCTTTAATTAAAATTGTTCTAGCAGAGTGTTTACTTAGATTTGGTACCTAATTATGCTGTAATTGTTCATTTGTATGAAAATTTTGAAAACATATGTTTAAATCCGACCAAATAAAACAATTGTAATTATTCTTATACAACCATCAGCTGATGATGATCTTAACTTCCAGAGATGGGATCATAAGCCTAATGTGCCGCAGTTTGTCTGCTTCCGTCTTTGTCCCCTTTTGTATAGAACACTAGGGCACAGGAAAAGGATTAAAGACATGGAAATAACTCCATGAAGTTGTGCTTTCCTGAATGTAGTGATGTGCTGCTTATTCATGGAGTGGAAGGTTGCGACAGATGTGGGTATCTGAAGTGTCTGGGTTGTTTGTGCAAATAGCTAGAATGGCATTTGTTGAAGTGCCCCCATCAAGGTTCAGAGAAATTCTGTACTTGAAGTAAGCCATTTATTTGGTCTCTTAAAACCTGGCTTGAAAACCCTTAGAAATATTTAATATAAAAACTGAAGGTCCTATATGTGATAACTTGAAAACCATCTGCCATCTATATAGCTGGGACAAGAAACTTTAATACTTCATTTTCATGGTCATAGTTGCAAACCAGGCAGAGAATGCACAGTCACTGCCCTTTTTGGTTAACAATGCTAATTTATGGCGTCTTGATGTATTCTGTGACGGCGTCGAGAAAATTATCCTTAAAAAGGCGGTTACTGCCAAGTTAATGGTGAATATTCAGGAATCAATATGCTCCTTTCTTGATATTCCTTTGATTAGGTACCATGGTCAAAATGTTTTCATTTGTTTTCATACTCAATTTGGGAAATTGTTCAATTGCCCAAATTTCTGGGGGGCTGAAATATATATTGCAGTGAATGGTACTTTCTGAAAGTTGCAAAATGTAGAAGAAGCTGGTCATTTTGGGCATGGAGTACGAAACTGAAGACTTGGGGCATCTGCCTTCCCCTTTATTTGCTGCTGTTAAGGCTTTTGGTGGGGTTTTAGTCTCAGGGTAGGGAGGCGGCAGCTGACTGGGAATAACACAAACCCAGGCAAAGAACTTCTCAGAGCAGTGCTGCAGCTGAGCATGTCTATCCATGGAATAACAGAATAATATTTCTGTCCATCCACAGAAAGAACAAAGTGTGCATTTTTCTTATTAGAGAGTCAGGTTACTGTAAAGACTGATCATCTTAGTAGTTTTAAATTTGAGCTTTCATTAGATTAATTTGTTAATTTATGTCCTCTGTAAGTATCCAGTAGCACTGAGCTGAGGTCAGACAGACAGCACTGATGACTCTGGTCCTCATTAGTCCTTAGCCTGTGAGGTCAAAGCAATGAAGCTTGGAGGCAATTTTGCAAGAGAAGTTTGAGATGAAAGAGTTGTTTCCAGCTTTGGGCAGGGAGAGCCAGTCCTGTGCTCTTGCATCCCCCAATGCTCACTGTGAAAGTAAACACTGTGCAGTGGGAGATAACTTTTTTCAGAGTGCTTAGTGCAGTTGGAAATACTTCTGAAAGATGTTTTCTGAGCTAAGAGTGGAAGCAGGGTTTTACTTATATGAAGATTATTAGTGCTCTGTTATATCATCACAAAATAGAGTGATGCTGCCCTGCAGGCCAGAGCTTTTCCAAACTGTGCTGTGTCCATGCTGCAGGGCTGCTTAGATAGGAGTAGTATTTAGCAGTAAATGTGTTGTGAATTTCTGTATATGAAAATCTATTTCATGTGCCTTCATTCTACTCTTTGCAGGTGCTAGTACTGAATCTGAAACAAACACAATACCCAAATAAACCAAAAAATCAACCAAACAAAAAAGCCAAAGACAAAAAAAATCCCCCAAACCAACCAACTAAAAACCAACCAAAAAAAAAAATCCCTCAAATCAGCCAACCAAAAAACCAACCAAATGAAAAAACAACCAAAAAAGAAAAAAATCCCCCAAACCAATCAAATGAAAAAAACAACCAACCGCAATCCCCAAATCAACCAAAAAACCCCCCAACAAAACAAAACAAAAATAGTCCCCAACGAACCATAAAACCAAGAAACCAAAACCCACCCAAATAAAATCCACAAACCAAAAAATACCCCAACCAAAATCCCCAAAACGAGCAAATGAAAAACCAACCAAAGGAAATCCCAAACCAACTAAACAAATTCCCAACCGTACAAAAAAGCCTCCAGACAAATCCCGCCCCCCCAAAAAACAAACAAGATGAAAAATTCCAGTTAAGAAATTACCTTAAGGGATGAAGACTTTTCTGTTAGCTCATCTTCCTTTATGTAATGTTCCTCAAATAGATGATTTGTAATGAAGTAAACAGGTGGTGCCTGACCCTCCCTTTTTGGACCGAGTTGAGAATATTCAAGCATTTACATTTTTATTCACTAGAACTAAACCTGAAATAAGGCACATCACTCCTTGATAAGAATTTCACGTTAAGAGTCAACATTGGATGAGATCCTAGTGGTGAAACTGAATGTTAGCATGTGTTTAGGCTTTCAGCCTGTGTATCTGGAGATGGAACTCTGCTTTTTCTAGTTTGTAAAGGCTGGTACCCTGAAAAGGCTTTCAAGAAAGGAGAAGTTATACTTATAAAATGCCTAATCGATTAAAGGCTCAAAGGCCGTATGGCAATTTCCATGTAGAGAGGAGCAAATTTTACTTTGATAAAAATGATAGTGCTAATGAACAGTAACCCATGAATAACAGCAAAGATTAGTCCCTTTTAATCAACCCAATAAACACTGGAATTGGACACTCCCAGACAGTTCAAAGATGAGTGGCTCTCCTATATCTTGCTGTCATCTCATTTAAAAAAAGGCATTTTGTAGCTTGCAGGGAAGATGGATTTGAGGATTCATGCCTATTGTTTATTTCAAATATAATCTGTATGCACGTATCGGCCGTTGTACCTAATGCTGGTGCGTGATGCCCTGTGGTTATTCCCTAGTGGATTCCTCTGCTGAGATTAAGGTTTAGAGAGAATATTCCAGCAATTTGTGGTCCCCTGCCAGGTTAGTAATTTAAGGAGTGAGCTTCCTGAGCTCGTTGTAGGAGAGGAGTCGTCTTATTCCTTCCAAAACGAACCAAGTAGCTATATGCCTAGTAGTAGTCTATTTGTATCTTTGGCAGCTCCGTTTTTTAATTTCAAGCATTTGTTCAGCTCTTATTTAAGATGATCTTCAGGAGTGAAGTGATTGTTTAGTTAACTTCATGATATTGTGGATGAAGACTCTGGAAGACAGTTGTCTCAGTCTGAGAACAGATAAAAGCTTCTCAATAATGAGGAGAAATAACAAGGCTCAGCATGCTGGAGTGCCTCATATCAACAGCAGCTGATGTATTATGAAACAATTTACCTTCTGTAATGTCTCTGGAGGGCCGTTTTGTGCTGTGACTGACAGCTGGGGAGCCCTCTTGGTAAAGCTTTCAAAGAATGCCCTGGATGGCGTAGGACTTTTGTCTCCTGTGCAGAGAAACGATTCATTTATTCCGGTGGAAGTATCATCTTCCCTCTGACCTCAGTGCATTCTGCATTAAACAGAATGATTTTTCTGGGGGAGCTGGAGCTGATTGCTTTCTATGAGGTTTGGAATGAACCTTTGCCAGCACCGTGTAGCTTATTACTGCTGCATCTGTGACTTTGGAAAGGCTGGGGAAGAAGGGAAAGGGAGAGAAGTGGTTTTGAGTATATCAAATGAGTGTTTTATTGTTTTTCTAAGAAAGAGTGATGAAGTTGTTAGCAAATCATTGTTCAAGCACTTGTGCAGTGTGGTTTCCCTGATATGCTGTGTTTTCTGTAGCAGAATCACAGGAGTCCTAAGTATATTCAATGACAAAATTACATTTATTATCAAGAAAACACTGTAAATTGTATTCTGCAGCCCTCGAGCCAAAAAAAACCAGGCATGAACAAGGGTGTTATTCAAAAAGGCTGCTAAATAAAGAGATGAGAGTAATTAAACAGTTAAGTCTGAAACATACAGGTATTAAAAGAAATGCATTGCTGTTTTACTTAGAGGGGGGAAAAGCAAACATGAGGAACTTTAAAACTGAGGTAGAGGCGACATCTAAGACACAAAAATCCTTGAAAATTTTGAACAGATTTTGGTAGATAGCACAAGTTATGTACACAAAGTGGTAAGAGGTAATTCAAAGGTCACATATAGGCCTGGCTTTCAACTTCATTTGTGGTCAAACTTTGCTAATTTTGTGTACTTGGTAAAAGCAGGGGTGGAATGACAGACTGCAGAAACAGCCTGGGAGATCAGAGTGGGCAACCACCCTAAACTGATATCATGTGGAAAGAAACACCTGGATTTTCTGTTCAGATCAGTCACAAACAATTATGTTTCGTGTCAATGTTGATGGGGGAGGTGAAGAATCTGGTTCTGGTCCTCTGGACTCACACTAAATGAATTTTTGATTTACTTTTCTTAGCTTTCAGTGTAAATGTAGGGTTTTTGAATATTTATGAGATACTTATCAAGTTTGTGTTGTGGAAGATGCTCTAAAAACTCTATTATTGTTTCATCAAATCATTAAACTATTTGCAGGTGATAGTAAGGATTAACCGAATGATTGACTTATCCCTGTTTTACAGACACAGCACCTAATATTTACTTCATTTTTTTTTTTTAATCAAGAACCAAAATAGGAGGGGAAGGAGGAGAAGAAAAATAATCCCCGCCTGATCCTTTGCAGTCAGTAATTCCATGTTCATTTTTCAGCCCTGATTTCTTTGCCCCACCCCATTATTTGGTTCATTGTTTCAATGTGTCCTATTTCCTTCTATTTTCTCCTCGATGCAAACTGCCAGGCTGAAATAATAACTAGGCAAGTAGATTACACTATAAAAATATTCTCGTTACGAGATCTTGGTTGACTCCCAACCACAGTTCACATCACGGAAACATCACCAAGAACAAGAATTGATTCAGCCTCTGGAACAAGCCATCATATAAAATGCCACGGGCTTTTCTCAGCCCATAAAGTAAAACAGAAAGAATGCAGAGACAGAAATGATTTGTCTGGAGGGTTTAGGATGATGGAAACAGTTCCAACAGCTCTTCGGGTGTGGTTGTTTTCCAGTTTACTGGTCACCTTTTCCTCACACTTAGGACATGTAATTTTGGTTCTTGTCCACTAAAGACAGTGCCTGGTTTGGTGTTCTGAGTTCTGGGATATGTGCATGCACTGAACCTAAGTGTTATGGGGCTTGCCTGCCTTTGCTCTGTCTGGGGGATAGTTTATATTGCCTTTGTAGCCCAGTTTCCTGTTTCTTCAAAGTTTTATTTTGCTTTATTTATCTGTTAATAATACTTGACCATAAGTATTTGATCACTTAAGTGCACTATCAAGGCTGGCAAAAGCAAATTGGATCTAGGGCACAAATAACCTGCGTTTCATTTGCGTACTCTCAGTGTAAAAAACAGTTCTCTTGTCCCCAACTTCCCTTTCACATGTTCAAGGCACTTTGTAGCTCTGTGGACCAAAAGGGTATGGCACCGTGTCAGGGTCCGCAAACATGTGCGGGGAACCTGATGGTTCGTTTTAGGGATCTCAGGGCGCAAAAGACACAGCGGGGGACAACTCAGTTTGCTCCATCCAAAATGCAGCTTTATTTAGTGCCAACCAATGCGATAGAGGGAGTTTGAAGGGAAATAAAGGATAGCGAGAAAAGAGAAAGAGGGAGTGGGTTATAGCTACCAACGGAGAGACGAAATCCTCATGGTCCAGCCAATAGATCTGTCTTCTTCCGTGGGGAGATCTCAAAGTCTGTGCTTAACTCAGGAGTCCTTATAGTCCTCTTTGAAGCGGCAGGCAGTTGGCCAAAAAGGTGGGGGAAATCACTGCAGTGTGTTCATTTAGAGAACTCAGAGCAGGTCAGCCGTCAGCAGGTACAGTGTCAACCGGAACGAGTCAGCAGGCGCGGTCACTTCACCGTGACTTGCCCATTGTTTCTGCTCAGGTTCTGATGTTCCCATGTGGGTGCTGGGTTTTTCCATCAAACACACCTGCAGGCAGCACTCGGCCAACATCCCACCAACCTCAGCCAGGCCAGAACTCCTGTGTTGAGATTTTAGAGTCCCTTTTAGTGGTTTCAGTCTCTGTCCTTGGCGATGGTCGTGAGGCAGATGAGGGATCTTCCGACCGTCTCTTACACACCAGCACCTCCCGTGTCAGTGTTGTTGTGCTTCAACTCCTGTGCCAGTGTAAATATGTATTTTAATGTGTCATAACTATATAAATACATTTTAGTAGAGGTGGGGAGAGAGGCAAGGGAAGCAGCAGTTGGAGCAAAAGCTAGTGTCCTCCTGGTATTTTGAGGAGGAAGTTGGAGAATAATGTGTTTTCATAGAGCTTGGACACAAAATATTTGGTAGTTCACATGTGGAGGGTCTTGGGTGTTGCCATGCTTCTCACTTTTCCCTGTGGCATTTTTAAAGTTTGACTTAGCTAAACTGAATTTAGGATTGGGAACAAAACACTCCCATCCCAAAAAGACATCTTTTCCCAGATGAGAATTAGACTGTCTAAGTTCTTTGTTTGTATCCCAGAATTGCATTTGTTGTCATACCTAACAGAATTTATAATCATGGCTCTTGCTTTCAAGGGTGCACTGGTGTATGTGCAGGTGGGGAAATTATTACCTAGAAATATCAGAAGTAATTGATGAAAATTTGAACCTCTAAGCTTAAAGAATTTTAAGACTTTTTTTTTTCTTGTAGATGAAAAGAAAAAAGGTTTTCATTTCAGTTCAGTGGAAATACTGAATTTTGTGGAGTTTGAGACTCAGAGAAAATCTTGGTTCACTTAATTTTCGTTCCATTTGGTATTTGTGTTAGCAGCTACGCTTGTGATGTTAGGAATAAGACGCAATTTTTATTATGCACTGGAAATTTCTTTGAAATATATCTGTAGTGAAAATTGTTGCTGAAATCAAGAATGAATAAGCAACTTACTGCATTTGTCTGAAATTAATTCTTGGCTGTTGTAATCATGCAGATTAATAGATATGTTTGAGAGTGTTATGAGAACATAATGAACCTAAGATCCCAGTAGCAATAAAACAGTAGTTCTGTTTAAAGAATAATTTTATGGTTTCTAGAGAGAGCCTGTCAATTTGAAAGCTTGCATTTAGCTGTGTTCATTTCCCTGCGGGCTGAATCCAAACTGTGAACATGAATTAGTCATCAATGTTTTGAAAGGGAAGAGTAATACTTAGTTTATTACTGAATGCTTTTGAATGTAGAATTAGATCTTCAAGCAGAGTGCCAAATTTTCAATCTAATGTGAATTTATTACTTGTAAAATCATATTTTGAAATAAGCTTTAGGAGCTTTGTTACTGTCAGAGGCTCCACCAGAGTGCCAGGTTTTCTTGACTCAAACTTATTAAAGGACTGAGGACTATCTCTGTAGGATTTAGAGATCTGCTCAGTTTTTCCATGTCCATTTAATGTGTCTGTGAACCATTCTCTAATTGAGAGAATGGTTTGGAAAACTGGAGAATATACACAGTAGTAGAGTGTTGAAGGTGAACGAAATCAAATTTTAATAACTGCACTGAAAATCCTTTCCTTTTCGTAACCAGTGTGTTGACTGGCTTTGCACAGTGCAAAAAGATTTTTCATTTTTTGCCCACAGATATTTTTTCATAAGTACCCTGCCCACAAGCATCTAGACTAATATTCAATTACTGCTGTACTTATCTGGTGCTGGAATATTCAGTGTTCTGTAACCTAGAGGAAAATGTCATAGAGAACCAAAAAACCACAAAATTAACTTAAAAATAACATGATGACTCCTTAAATAGAGTAGAGCTGTTTATATTCACAATTATGGAGTTTCAAAATAAAATAGGAATGGTTGAGATAAAAACTAAAGAGTGTAAAAGGGCCAAATTAAGATGAAATAACTTCTTTTATTGAATCAAAAAGCAGGGTTTTGTAGCTGAAAACTGGAAGCAGTTTAAAAACCTGTGATTTCAGCATAATGAGCGATAGCCTACAAATACTGGGAATGTATTTCCAAAGATTTTGTAATACTTCTCATTCCTGCTTAAAACATTGAAGAAAACTTGTGTGGCCTCAGGAATGGTCTCCCATGTCAGTGTCAGCAGATGTTTTCATCCTCACACGACCCGTCCGAGTTTCAGCTGTCTATAAAACAGGCTTAAAACAACCCTGGTGTGTCAGGAGGCCCTTGGCCCTTCCTGTGACAGGGACAGCTTTGCTTCTGCAGCCCAGAAGAAAATGTGGTTGGCTGTAGGAGACGCTGGGTCTGTGTTTGCTTATGAGTGCAAAAGTGATGAAATTAAAGGTAATGTGGGTATTAATATACTTAGTACATGTTTCTCACTTAAATAAAGTGAAATGACAGCCATGTGACAGGAATTTATTTTCTGATGCGTAATGATATTTCCAGCATATAAACCTTAGCAGGACGAGATTCGACAGAATTTGATTTTTCTTTTCCATAAAACCAGTTTCTCAGGATTTTCAGGATCTCTGTTGGTCCTGCTCGGTGTGACATTGAGTCACTTGGATGTGGTGACCAATTGGACAGATGCTCTTTCCTGCTGTGCTGGCCTCTGGTCTCTGTTTTGATGCATTAGACTGAGGGGGAGAGAATTAACTGAGTGCCAGAAGTTTTATTTTGCATTTCTGATCACAGGGTTTTTTGAAATTTAGGGAAATCACCTGTACTTGGATTGTATCAGTGATTTTAGACTTAAGTATAGGTGACTTGTTTCTACTGGGACCAAGAGCTGTTTCCTGTCTGCAGCAATTTTCCTTTAATTACACTTTCATACACTGTCTAAATAGAACCTGTCGTCCTTCTAATCTATATTTGGTTCAAGGCTTATATGATGAAAGGGTGTTTGACATCAAATACTGATGTGTGAAAATACCAAAACACAATGAATGCATGCCTTCCTATGCCTAAAAACCCCCAAAATCTAGCATGTAAACGTTAAATTCAAAAATTCTTTGGAGTCTTATCTGATCATACAGTTGTTGCTATCGTATTGACATATATTTTGTGAAAGCTGGTGCTGGATATGTGGTATGCATGGGCTTTCCCATGGGTCTTTTCTAAATGTTTAGGTTTTGCAATAACTTTTCAAAACTTCATTCCTATGACAATGTCATTAGTACATACTATTGGGGGTGAAAAACAGCAAGGATCCAAACGTAGGGGGGAAAATATGGAAACTGCAGCTACAAAAAGATTTCTGCATCCAACAGTTAATGTGATTGCAGTGTTCTAGCCGGGCTTGTGCTCCACTTGCCACATACAGCTGTCTGCCTTTGAAAGGGAAATGTTCTGTCAGGTTTTTCCTTTACAGTAAGTTAAGCTACTCTGTGATCTTCTCTGCATTCAACAATTTTCTTATGAACCCTCCTGAAAAGCCCAGTAAATCAGACCTGTAACTTGATATCTCTTTTTCCTCTTGTTCTACTAATTCCCCCTGTGAGCCATTCTAGGCTTCTTAATGCCTATGGAACAATTTCTTATTGAATGGTGGCTATCATCCTGCAACTGGCACCCTTTTAACTTGACCTGACTTTGATGTTTTTATTGTTCAAGCATTTTGCTGCAGCTCTGCAGTGCCTGTTGCTTGGAGCCAGTGATGTGGCTTGTGATGATTGTACAAAGGGGCCAGTGGGAGTGACATGGATGCTACAGTAAAGGAAGAGACAGTGTTCTGCACGTGTTGGAGCAACTGAGACTTTTCTAGTTTGTGATGAGCTGTTAATCACGTTTTCTACGATGAAAAAAGCACTCAAGGTCATTTTCTTTATGACCCTGATGTCACAAGCCATATCAGTCATGCATTAGATGCAAATACAGTCGTATGATACCTTTGCTCTAGTTTAGTTAATCTGTCTTCAGCTGGAATCTGCCAGAAATGTCATCTGCATAGTGTAACTCGGGTCAAATATTGAAAATTGCAGTAGTGGCACCTGGGCTCTGCATCCAGCTCTGATATTGTGCAAAGCACTTGTGAGGACCTGCTCTGAATGCAACTGTGTCCCTTGCTGCTGCAAATTGCAATTCCATTAGCTCTCCTGAGAAGTCTTTTCCCTCTCTGTAATAGGAGATATCTCTGGCAAGTATTTATAACTGATTTGAGGTAACTAACTGGAGTGCTGGGATTCTTTTGATGTGGATGTCTACTTCTGTCTTTAATTGTTTTATAAATTACATAAAAGAGCGAAATTACATAAGCGGCTGCGCACCTGTGATGTGTGTCCCTCAGGGTACCTATTTCTTTAGAACACTAGGAAGACTAGAGAGAATTGAAATAAAACCAAACCTGAAGCAGGAAGTCCACTGCAGTTTAGGTTGTTCTTCACGAGATTGTTCAAGTCGAGCACAGCCATTCTGTTCAGCAGACCCATGGGCAGGGGCTTCCTGGAGCGCTGCTCTGGCACCCATTCTTCGGAGTAGGCGATTGCAGGAAAAAAGAAGAGAAGCCCATCAGCTACTGAAGAGGAAGAGTCACTGACAGGAAGCAGTGGGTTAAGAAATGTGAGGGGGAAAAAAGGCAGAAAACATGAGGTGACAAATGTGAGAAATGGGAGTGAAAAAAGGAGGGAAGTGTGAGGGAAGAAAAGGGTAGGAAACCTGAGTGGGAAAGGCTGAGAAAACTGAGGGGAAAATGGTGAAGATGTGAGTGAAAATAGGAGAGGAAGGTGAGAGGAGGAAAAGGCAGGAAATATGATGGGAAAATTCTAAGAAAGGTGAGTGGAGAAGGGTGAGACACATAGGGGAAAAAATGGAGGGAAATGTGCGGGGAAGAGAGTGAGAAAGTTTGCTGGCAAAGAGAGAGAAACAGGCTGCAAATGTGAGGGGAACCTGGTGAGAATCCTGAGGGGAACATTGTGAGAAACCAGAGGGCAGAAAAAGGCAGAAAACATGAAAGGAAAAAAAGGGTGGGACGTTTGATGGGAAAAGTGGCAGGAAACAAGAGTGAAAAAAGGGCACAAAATGCACAACAAAAGTATTAGGGACATGAGGGGGAAAGAACGATAAATGTGAGGGGAAAAGTGGGAGAAATGGGAGAGGGAAACGCTGGGAAACACGAGGGCAAAAGTGAGAAACATGAGGAGACAACTTCGAGAAAAATGACTGAGGAAAGGAGAAAAGCATGAAGGGAGAAAAGGGCAGGGTAAGCGAGGGAAAAATTGTGAGAATCATGAGAGAACAAAAAAGGAGGTAAGAGTGGGAAGGTGGGGAAATGTGAGAGGTAAAGTGTGAGGAAAGGGAGCTGAAAAGGGTGGGGAAAATGAGTAAAACTTGGGCGGCAAACATGACAGGAAAACTGTGAGACTCGAGAGGGGGAAGGAGTGGAAATGTGAGAGAGAAAAGAACAGGAAACGTGAAGGGAGAAAAGGAGCGAAGGCAGTATTGGCATGACAGCTGAAATGATTCCTAACACATTCCCCCATGCATTTGCCCATTTATTGCACTAGCCCAGGGCTTCTCTGTATGCCCGTCTCCCCCTGTGCCTTGATTCCTGTTCAGAAGCAGCAGAAGTGCAGGATGTGCCCACCAGCAGGAGCTGCTCCAGGCTGGGAAGGGGCCAGGTGGTGCTGATTTCCAGAGGCTTCTGTGTCCCAGGTGAGGCCAGGGCAGGAGTGGGTTGAAAGGTGCTGCTGCTGCTCCTCTGTGCCAGAGAGCCCTGGCTGGGCAGGGCACGGCGCCCACTGCACTGCGGGCTCCTTCTCCTGCCACAGCTGGGCACACCTGGCAACAAATCATGACGACTTGTGGGGAAACCAAGGGCTTTGTGGAGGCTGCATTGCTCTGCACACACGCGGGCCACCTGCAGCACAGAGCTTTGGCCCCCAGAAATGTAAACCCGAGGGGAACAGCTGGAAAAGGTTTCATTTTCACCTTTCAATAGAAGTGACTAAAATCAAAGTTACCAAGAAGGGCTCGATCCCTGGTGCCAGCTCGGTGTGAGAAAGGAGGCATGACTTTATTTCAGTGCTGGGTGCGTGGGGAATCACTTTCCTAACACGTGCTCAGCCAGAAATCCCACCTACTCATTTGTAACCATGGAAATAAGACCTACTCATTACTGTGCTGAAACTCACAGGCTAAACATTCCCTCAAATTAGTTGACAAATTTAAATCACTTCTCAGAAGTTACTGACAGGAGAGTAAGGGCTCTCTTGAGAGTCTCGGGTGGTCATTTGGGGAACATCCCATTCCTGCAATTCTCCTCCGATGCTCAAGAGCCTCCTACAACCACTCTTTTCCCCTTGAATGCATTCCAGCTACATTCTTAGGAAGACTACTCTATTCTCAAGGCTAAGGAAGCCACTTGCACACATCAATCACTGCACTGGGGGAATAGAGGGTTCAACACTGTTAATGGGAAGGGAATCCACGATTTGTTGCAGTTCAGCATTTTCTCAACCCTTTCTTTCTCTGGGAATTGCTCACAAGCATTTCCTCAATGCACCTTGAAAATGTTTTTGCTGACTGAAGCCACATTGTGTCTTTCCTTCAGCAATTCAGAAAGAAAACACAAATTGCCTACTGAAACCTTTCTACTCTCTTCCAAATCAGTTCACTGCTCAAGCAGAAGCCCCATTCCCTCAGTGAGATAGGAGGTAATATTTTGCTTCAGCTGAAGGGTTATTAGAAGAAAGAAGGAAAGCTGTTGGTTCTAGGTGTTGTTGTTTAGGGTTTGGATTTGTTCTAGTTAATTCGTTGGGTGTTGCTGTGAGCTGGGAGAGGGGCCAACTTGAAGACCAGACCAAAAGGGAAGTAGGGTAAGAGGGGAGGGGACAGAAAAGGAGGCGGTGGGGACAGAATACAAGTTTCCTTTTACCCAGCCAAAGGGAAAGGGGACATGGTTCACCCTGGGCTGGAAAAGGCAGTAAAAAGCAGCATTTTCTGTGTGTGTGTTGTGTGTGTTTGGCTCTTGGGAGAGGGAGATACACACCCAGCTCAGGTGAATCCTTCCTCAGAAACAGTTCTCTTTGACTTTGAGGACTTTGTCCCCATTTAATTTCATCTAAGAGTTGGCTCCTTTCTAACACCCCTCTCCCAGCAGCTCAGGGCTGCATTGCACAGTGCTTGCTGTGTGCCAGAGAGCTCAAAGCAGGCTGGCCTGGCACCCCGGAATATTTCTGCAGAACACTCTGCATTTCACCCCTTTGCTCTGGCTCAGTGCACAACTCCAGCACTGCAGGCGCTTCCTCCCAGAGCCGTGTGAGGCCCCGGCTCCTGCAGATGTGACCTGACAAGCTGTCCCTGCCTGCCGCTGGCCTCGCTTCCCCCGGCAGAAGCGCCGTGCCTGAAGGAGGCTGCCCTGTGCCGGAGCCTGCGGAGCAGCCCGGCTCCCTCCCCTGTGCCCAGAGCGCTGCACACACTGCTCGCCTTGGCCAGGAGTTAGAGGGCAGCCGGCACAAGGGTGGCAATCCTCAGCCAGGCCTGCAGCCCTCGGCTGTGGTTTGCCTTTCTCTGCTCCTGTGCACGCTCCGGACGGCCGATGCCACCGGTCTGTGCTGTGCCCAGCACGGCCACGCTTCCCCTCGGGAGCAGCCGGCTGCCAGCTGGGCTCTGAGAGCGCAGGATTCGCCCGGGGCCCCCAAGAGGCAACCAGGGCCGGGCTGCTGCCTCTTGCAGCTCCAAGGGCCTCCTTGCAGCTGCCTCTGCCCCGGCTCAGGCTGCTCCGGGCTCTGCCAGGGCTCTGCTGGGGCTCCAGCCTGGGCAAGGCGGGGCCTGGGCTCACCCTGCAGCCGCTGACAGCTCTGCACCAGCTCTGCGCCTTTCCCAGCAGCCTCCCTGATCTTTCTGCTGTCTCACTTGGGCAAAATTCTCCCCCAGACAAAGAGATTGCACTTAGGGATACAAATGCAAGTGGCAGCAACCCAAATGCTCTCGAGTCAGAGCTCAAGGCCTGCATCTGCACAGGGTATTTGGGCTGCCCCACTCGTCCTTTGGTTCTGCCTGCAAATGCCACTGCCCTTTCTGCCTCAAACACAAGTGCCACAGCTGGGTAAAACCCAGCCCCTGGGCCATATTCCAAAGGCACTGCGGTCCGGAGAGCATGACGAAAGAAGAGCCTACTCCCCCTTCAAACCGTACCAAAGAAGGCATCAATGTCACTTTCCACCTCTAAGCAAAAATGGACAGTTCAGAAGGAAATGTTGAGCATTCTCACAGGCTCAGAAGGAGGACAATCTTCAAAATGACTTGAGGTTTCAGAAACTTTATTTACAATCCTAGGCCAAAATACTACCCTACAATCCTAGGCTAAAATCCTACTCTACAATCCACTACAATGCTGGTGATGGAAGAAAAAGTTTTTAAGTGACTGATCCATTCCTGTCAACTCCTTCCACCTCTTAAAGGTAAGGATGAGTGGCACCAGGCTGGATGTAGGCTTGGCCGATGTTACAAATGGATGCTGCACAAAGGAAAACAAAAAAGCCAAGAATGAACCATTACTTTCCAAGCTAAGAGCCCCAAAGGCAGGGTAATCTTTTTTTCAATGAAAATGGGGATTGAGTCAGAGTAGGTCTAGGGAGCAACAGTGGGACAACAGTGGCACAGCTTACTGCAAGAGCTGCTAAATGCTCCCAGGCCTGGAAATATTTCAGATCTGACCATCCTGATCTCTTTAAAGACACCCCTGCTCATTGCAGGGCACTTGGACCAGATGACCCTTACAGGTCCCTGCCAGCCCAGCCCAGTCTAGGATTCCTGGCTGTTCTCATTTGAACAGCACCAAGAGTGGAGGTGAGGAGGAGGAGGTTCATCTGATGCCTGGCAGTTCAGTGCAGGAGGAGCCCGTCCCTGGGACACTGTTTCCCCTGCAGCCCCTTGGCATTTTACCTGCAGCAGCTCCTTGGCAGACCAGCGCCGCTCCTCGTCTCTCTGCAGGCAGCAGCTCAGGAAGTCACGCAGCAAAGGGGAGAGGAGCTTGGGCTGCTGCAGCTCTGGGATCCCTTTGGTGGCTATCAGGAATCGAGCCTGGAGAAAAGGAAAGACGAGTCTCTCAGCTGCTTCTTTCACATCTGGAACTGCTCTCCCAGATCCCATTGTTTCAGCTGCACTCTGCAGTGGCAGTTTCTGCTGTGGCACAGAGGCAGAGATGACTTTCCTGGACCAACAAAACCCAAAGCCTGATGCAGTCACAGCTTTTCCAGCATCCAGCAGATCTTGCCCTGGCAGCTGATTTCATTGACTGACCTCCTTAGTGGAAACTACATCAGCAAAAGCACCTTTGCCTCTCTGAGGATTCACCTGACCAGCTTGACAGGCTAGTTGGAAGAGGGACTTTGCTCTACTAACTCACTCTAGTATTTCCAAGGAGTATGACATGAAAAGCATCTCTGCAGCACTTGTTGGTCCCTTAAGCACAGCTGCTATAAATGTCATCAAGCTTTTTCCTTGGTTCTTGAAAACAATGGTAATTAAAAGTAAAGAAAGGAAATCCCTCAGTTAAGGCAAGTTCCCCTGTGAGAAGAATGGGGGTACACTTCTCTCCAAACCACTGCTTTAGAAACTTTGTTGGGTTTGGGTTTCTTTCCTTCATTTCAGGAAAGATAACAGCAGCTCTAAGATGCTTGTTTCCTGTTAGTAGGGCCATCTACACAGCCAAAAGAGCTGGAACGACTTCTAAGCCAAAGCCCAATGTTGCCTGAGAAGGGAGATTGTTTGCCTGGGCTAAGGCTTGAGTTCCCCCACGGATGCAACCAAAACCCCAGCAGATGCTGATGTGCTGCAGGGACATTTTCAGAAAGGGACCGTGGTGGAAGTAGTTCCAGCAGATGGCAATGGCATTTTGTCCAATGGCACACGGAACGTGGGATGGGGGAGAAAGACAGCGGGATCAGAGAGTATTTACACCTTACCATGAGAGGACCTTTATTCCCATAAGGAGGTTCTCCTTCCACCATTTCAATGCCCACAATTCCAAAAGACCAGATGTCTGCTTTGGGGCCATAGGACTCAGCTTTTGCAATTTCAGGCGCCATCCACCAAGCAGTCCCGGTCGCCGAGCTCCGTCTACTCTGCTCATAGGTGAGTTGAGCAGAGAGGCCAAAATCAGCTGGGGAGAGAACAAAAGAAGGTTTTGATTTGAATCCTGTGCAATTAGGAAAGCAAGGAAAAGAATTGCCCAGTTGAAGTTGGAGAATGTGCTGCTGAATCTCCTGGACAACTGTCCCTGCTCTGTTTCCTCAGGACTTTAGCCAAGGAAATATGGCATTGGCTGCTTCAAAAATCCCCACATTTTTTACACGGCCTCCAGCAGTGTCTTTTGTTCCCCTGAAGCTTTAGACTTGTAGCCCCCTCCCTCTGGAAGGGACACGCACAGAGCAATGCCACTGTGGACGGCTCGATCCTTGCCATAGGTCTGTGCACGTTGCCACCGCGTGGTCAGCTCACAACAGGCTCCCTGCACTGCCACAAGCACCGTTTTGGGGGGGCTGGCACTCACTCAAAAGCAGCCCCACAGCCCACATATTCCTGGAATGCTGCACCTGACCAAGAATATACTGACCCAGCTTGACAGAGCCATCCGTTTTGAGGAGGATGTTGAGGCTCTTCACATCTCGGTGTATCACGTGGTTGGAATGGAGAAAATGCAGTCCTTGCAGGCACTGAGAGAGAAACCAGAAACGGGAGGGCAAAAATCAGTGATGTGATTTCATCACACAAGAAAGGAAAGAGCTCTCCAAGATTCCCTCTGCAGGGGAATGGGGAGTAATGGCAGAAGACAGTGCCATTGAGGGCAAGAGCTCGCTGCTCCAACACAGGCAGGGCAGGACCTTTCTAAAGAAAGGCATGTCAGCTTGTCAAAGAGCAACAGCAACTGCTGGTGTAGACTCTGCCCTGCAAACCAGCCAGGATGACTGCTGCTGCAGTGGATGTGCTCAGAAGCACACAGCATTCTGGCTGCACTGCTAACCTTTCCAGCTGAGGACTCAGAGAAATGAGTCTCTCTTCTTTGCTGCTCCTTTCAAACAGTGCCACCCCCACCTTTGCTTTTACAGGCAAGGAATGCAGTGCAGACAGGCCAAAGTTTAGAGAGGCAAGATGGAGAAGAGCAAATACAAGAGCCAGACTGAAAGTGCAACAGCAGGAGAGAAGAGGACAAGAACAGAGTCCAGTGAGTGCAGGGGCACTGGCAGGCAGTTCGCTTGAGATGCTCTTGCTTGCCCAGAGCATATCAGCCACACAGAAACAAAGCCTGGCTCACGGAATCGCTCCTGTCCTGAGCCCCTTTCCCAGACAATACTGCCCAAGCCCTGGGACGCACAGATGGGATCCCTCACCTCTCGACTGATGGTTGCCACGTGGTGTTCACATATGCGAACCTCAGCGATGACATCATCCAGAGAGCCTCCATCCATGTACTCCATCACCAGCCAGAGTTCGTCGAGCACAAGGTAGCTGAAAGAAGGGAACAAGGCCATGCAGATGAACATGCATACATTGGTTTCTTTGCTTGATTCTTGTTTCCGGGTCCCTTTGTGACAAGGACAGAATTCAAGGAATAGACATGCCCTCCAGGCTGTGCATTGTTTGCAGTCTGTGCAGTCTCAAGGAGAACAGCACATCTGTGAGAAAGGAGATATTTTAGATGGCCAGCAAGCAAAAAGTACAGTTTAGTATCAGCCAAGATGAAAAACCTGTCCCGCATGGTATTTCTGGAAAGGAGCACCTAGTGTTCATGGCATGGCCAGCCCTGGAAAAGAGGGGCAACAATCCAAGGGAAATCCTCTCTAGCATGCTTCATCAGCATTGAAGAAACTTGAAAAAATCAATCCTGAGACAACATGGAGGCAGTGAGCTTACAAGGTATTGACTTAGTATGGGAGGGTTGATTCAGGTTTTTGGCCAATGTTCCAACTCAGTGTTTGAAAGCCAGGGAAGACACATGCAGGCAAAATACACTCTCTTCCCATCCATTGGAGATGAGTAGAGAAATAATAATTAACTGATTATTAACAGCTCTATTTTCTGCCAGTGTCCAAAGTGGGGTTTTAACCTCGCATGCTTTTACTATGGAAACAAACCTTCATGGGAAGAGACCATGACCACTCACCTGTCTAAATATTCCACAACGTGGGGACTCTTATTCTTCTTCATGACCATGATTTCATTAAGCGCTTGTTGATTCCTGTTCAGTCCTTGAAGATTGATTTTCTTGATGGCCACCTAGAATGACACAGAAAATCAGTAACTTTAGAAGCTGGTGGAATGAGACCACAACACACGTGGAGCGAGTGATTTTGCAATGCCACAGGTGAGCTCTGCCAAAGTGCCTTGCGATTAGACAAAGGAGTAATTAGGAACTGACATTCCTACAGCTCATTTCTCTGCTCCTTTGGGGGCCAGTTCCAGGACACGTGGCCACTGACCACAATTTGCCTTGTCCACTTGTTAAAAATGGTGTCTCAACTCTCACCCCCCAAAGCTCTGAGCACACTCTCTGTTTCTCTGTCCGTACTTCAGAGAAAGAAATGCGTGCCTTGGTACTCTGTGGATACATCTCGGGCTATAGGCAGGGCTTAGGGCTTTTAGGGACGCCTTGCAGATCTCTCCCCTACATGCAGTTCCCAAGTGCAGCACTGCAGGTGGCTAAGGAACTGCCAGGAACATTCAGATGTATTTGCTGGCAACCAGAAATGAGAATTCAGGACTCTGAAGCCGTGGCCCCAGAGAGCAGTGAGATGCCCCTTTGTTGGAGCAATTGAGAGCCAGGGAGAGCGTCCTTCTCTGAAAGGAACCGCTGCCCTCCTTGCCTTCCTTCTGGCAGCTGAGCAGGACAAAGACTGTCCCAAATGCAGCTGGCAGGCTGGCACCAGTCTGTGCTTCTTGTGCCTTTGCAGCACAGCTCTAGCCACAGCTGCAGCCACAGCTGACACGAGAGAGGAAAGCCCTGGAGAGCAGCAGAATCTGCAGGGGCTCTTGACATTTACCTGTCGTCCTGTGGCAGTGTTGATCGCTCTGCAAACCTCTCCAAAAGCCCTAGAAACAAAACAGCAGCAAAGAAAGGAGAAGCCATTTAGACCTTGGAGTGAAAGCCAGTCCAGACAGGAGATGTCTGCTGGAAATGCCTCCAACCTGCAGCATGCAGGAGGGCTCTGCCAGAAGGCAGATGATGCATTTTCCTCTCCAGTGCATGGGCACTGGGCCTGTTTCTGAAGCATTGGGGTTTAGTGCCTCAGCTCAAAAGGCCAGGTGATTCTTTCGTCTTGGATTTCAGTTTCTAAACTGGGCAGTTTTTATCCTGATCACACTATTTCCTTCAGCAAACTCTTGGGAAGAAATGTTCCTTCAAACAGTTATCTGCCTGCTACAAAAAGGGGTGGTTGCTGTTTCTGGCAATGAAATCCAAGTGTCTGACAATTCCTTCTGACCACACTTCCAGATTCTGGCTGGTACTGAGAGATGGGGCAGACTAACCCCAGTGTCTGAATATGTTTGCAGCTTGCCTGACTTCACCCTTGACAGATATTCCAGCAGCAAATCGTTGCCCCATGATTGTGTACAAGTAACTGTGGTTGGACTCACCCTCTGCCAACAATTTCCTCTTCAATGTATTTCCTTCGGGGATTTTCCATGCTCGCCATTTGCCCTGAGGGAAACAAAATGCAAGATGCTCACTTGAAAGCAGAGATCCCACTATCCAGGAGATACAAAAGGCAGCCCTGCTGGGGCTGTACAGTCTGGCCTTCTGAGTCCTTTGTGGCCAGCTGCGTAACAACAATAACTGCAAGAATTGCAACAAGACAGGCAGCTCTGCAGTACAAGCAGGCCAGCACTGATTTCTACAGTCCTTTGAAGAGATGCCTTGGCAGAAAACAAAGCACAGGGAGATGCATTCCCAGGAGAGGAGGGCATCTTCCCCACCTTGCAGCACTTTACCAAAAGAATGCCTTTCCCTTTGTAAACCCAAGCAGCTCATGCTCTAACCAATCCCAAGGGGCCTTCAGCAGCAGGACCCTCACCCTTGATGAGCAGGCTGAGCTGGAAGACGCCCTTGCCCGTGGCCCACGTGAAGAACCACACTGCTTCTCCTCCCCCTGACAGCAGGGATCAGTCCCTGCCATTGCACTCGCCCTCTCAGCCCCGCACACGTGCCCACCTTCCCGCAGCGGGCAAGGGCAGCAAGGACAGCAGTGCTCCTCAGGTGCCGGCGGGACACGGACAGCTGCCCAGAGGAGATGCTGACCCTCTGTGAGCCCAGCCCAGGCCGTGCAGGAGCCGGCCCAGAGCAGGGGCTGCTGCCTCGGGGCAGCTCCGCGCTGCAGCGGCCGGCCGGCAGCGGGACTCTCCCAGCTAAGGAAGGCTCCAGCCTCGGCACTCACACCAGCCCTCAGGGCCAGGGCAGCCACCGCCACAAAGCTGCCAAAGCCCAGGCACCAGCACTGACAAGCAATGGCAAGAAGGCACGGCCACACCCAGCCCCTTCCAAGCTGCTGCCCCCACTGAGGACACGGCAGGATTGGCTTGGAGAGCAGACACAGCCAGGTGCACGTCAGTGCCCTTTTGTGCCAACAGGTGACGGGAGACAGAGAGTCAGCTGGGCTCTCTTCTCAGCCCCACCAGCTCTTATCTGAGGGCACAGGACCGGCAGCTGCTCTGGGCAAGAAGCAGCTTCAATGACTTGTGCTGTAGAATCACAAAGGGCTTCATGTGTTTTCCTAGAGATTGATCTGAGCAGGGCTTGGGCCAGTGGGTAGCATTCTAACAGTCATGGGAATGACTGGGAATCAGGTAGGAAAAAGTGCCATGGATCTGAGGAATATACAGCAGAGGGGCTGGAGGCTCACTCCTGAGAAATGCCTACAGTGCACTTTTATCTGATCATGCCCCAGGCCTGTGTCTCTTGGATGTATGTTTCTAGGAACAAAACTAGGTTATTAAATACAGATTGTAATAAAAGGATCTGTTTTTTTCATTGGGGGCACAAAAAAACCAGCTCTTGCTCTCTGTTTCTGCTGTCACCTGATGTTCTTTCCAAAGAGTCCTCACTGACAAATATATAATCTTCTCATTAAAAAACCTGCAGATGTAGTAGTGGTAAATAGGAACAGTCATCAAAATGACGCCACTGAGACTCATGGGGCAGAAGAGCTCCTTCAAGATGGAGAAAAAACCTCTACCCAAAAAAAATCCGGAAAAAAACCCAAACTAAAACCACAACCAGAAGACAAAATGCCAAAACCAATCAATTTCCGTGAAGGTTTTTTTTGCTCGGATGGCAGATGAGAAGTCAGGAGTCTAAGGAGAATTTAGGAAGCTAACTATTCTGTCCAGTTTTGCCACAAGCACACAGGACTTGCCCAGATCATTTGCTAGCTCACAGCCTTCTGCTGATGCAAGGACAACCCCTGCTTCTGCCTTTAGCAGCTGGGGAAGCTCAGGCAAACCCCAGGCACGTCCAAGCTGCCCTCAGAGGCAGCGGGAACACCCAGAGCACTCTCTTGCTGCCTTGGAGCACAGCCTCTCCTGTGGGGAGCCCTAAATGCTCCTGGGACACCAAAGTGAGGAGGATCATTGGGTCCAGCTGTGCTGGCACGTGCACACAATACACTGTCCCTCAGAGAAGAAAGACACAAGACATACTCAGGAGCTCCAGGGACTCATCCTCATCATCCTCCATCTCCTGTTGCTGAGCAGAAGCCCTGTCAGTGCTGGAGATGAACGAACTGCCCGGCTTCCACTGCACAGCTTGGCCAGCACTAGTGCCTTCAGCTGACACTGCTGCTGCTGCAGGTTCAACAGAAGAGCCTGTGGAGATCTGAGACAACAAAGGAGTTGGTGTCAGAAAGAAAAGTGGCTGGCAGAGATTAGCCCCAGATCCCATTTCAAATGCAAGCCCTTAGCAAGATGCTGTCAGCCACATGCAGGGCTCTGCCATGGGTTTGTTCTGATGTCCGCTCCTCAAACTGGATGGCTCAAAGCCAAAGGCTGGTTTGACTGGAGTGCAAGGCCAGATTCATTGTCCATTTTCTCCAAAATGCATTTGCATGGATTTTCTGAAGGGTGACTGCCAAAATGACCATTCTGCTTTCTCCCAAGGACGCTTTTCCCCCTCCAAGGGCTGCAGACACACTTGCAGCTCTTTGTTCAAATGTTCTACCTTCTCCCATGGAGTCCTCTTTTCCTCCGGCATCTTCTGAACGTGTCCAACTGGCAGCGCTGCTGCTTGGGACAGTTTCTGTGCCTCACAGGAATCTTGGGGCTCCTTGCTGCCAGTCACTTGATGGAAATCTTTGCAGGCTGCCAGGCGAGATGTCAACACTTCCACCTCAAGTCAAAGAGAACAAAGCAGTCAGAGAGTCCAGCTTGTCCCTGTCAGCCAAGAGTCATCGACTGTGAGGAAAGGGAGAGGACCAGATTCACAAGGGATACAGACAGCTTCTTTCCAGATCCATCTGGGTCACCGTGTTCACCTGCAAGAACACCTCAAGAAACAAGGAGAGCAGGAAGAGGCCAGCAGGAATGCATTCAGATGACTGCTGGCCAAAAGGCCAAAGCACTAGTGCCACTGTGCAGGGCAGCAGCTGAGATTCAGCAGAGCAGGGAGTGTCCTTCAGAGTGCCTGTGGCACGCACTGGAGCAGGATGGCACTCAGAGGCATCACCCCACCCCCCTGCTGCTCTGCAGGGGAAAGGCAAGAAGGGCAGAAAGCACCAGGTTGGTGACTGCAGTGGCTATTGCTCATTCACTCACTTGTTTCTGTAGATCCTCTCGCTTCTCAAGGAGGAGACCAATTTTCGCTCGGTCTTCTGCTAGAATCTCTATTTCTTCCTCCAGCCTCTTCTCCCATGCCTTGATCCTAGCCCGAGTTTTCTGCAGCTCTGCCTCCAACTTGTCTCCAAAGTTCCGTAAAGAACAAGAGACAGAACCTTCCATCAGGGGAGTGGCTACTACTCCTCCGCTTACATGGTTTTGTTGATTGCCCCTCTCCTGATGGAGTTTCCATTGATCCTGAGTTCTTCTGATGTCTTCCCTGCTCTTCCTCCTTGCTGCCGTGGTGTCACTCGGAGGTTTGGGCGGCTCTGCTTGTGCCTCTGCCTCCACGTTCTGTACAAACAAATGCAGAGCAAGTGACTGGGAGATGCCATCAGGCTCAGCTTTTTCCTTTTTCAGCGTACAAATCATATTCATTCAGCCACTTCTTTCTGCTTCCCTGCCCACCTCTGCTTCCATTGTAACCCTCCTGTCCCAGTGCTGATCTCTGCAGATGACAAGGCTCTGTGCTTTCAGTGCCTGGGGGACTCCTGGCCTCCTCAGTCCCAAGAGCTCCATTGAATTCCCCTCTCCCTGCCCTTCACTCTGTCCCACTGTGACACTAGCAGTACAATCAGCCTCCATCTGGGGCTGAAGCTCCAACAGCCTCTTCGGAAGCTGACAGGGAACGTGTCTTTTGCCACACAAGAGAAGAGTGGCCCCCCAAAGATTCACGGACAACACATCATCTCTTAGCAGCTTATTAAAAGCCAAAAGACAGGTGGACTCCGAGTGCCTGTCAGCTCTGCTACTGACTGCTCTGCCTGAAGAGGCAAAAGAACAACCTGGCAACAAAGGCACCAAAATCCCTGTCTTCAAACAGCAACTCCACATCCCCAGTGTGTCTCTGAAGTGCTCCCGGGTAAGCACAGCCAAGAAGCTCCCGGGGACAAACCACCCCAAAGAGCTTGTGTTCTCAGATCAAGACTTTTGGTGCCTGTGGGTACTTGGCACGTCTGTGGAGAGGGACAGGTGTCCCCAGACCACAGCGTCCCCTACGTATCCACCAAGGCTGAGCACAGTGCCTTTGACATGCTCCCTCCTCTGCAGACAGGGAGCCTTCCTGCTCCAGGCTGGCCCCTATCAGAATCCCAGCAAGCTGGGGCCTAAACACGGCAGCTCAAAGCCCATTTTCCAGCTGTCACTGGCTGAGGGGAATGGCTAGGTCTGGCAGGACTGCAGCACTCAGCATCCTCAGCCACCAACAGCAAGAGCTGGCTGCTCGGAAACTTGCAGCTCTGCCTCGCACTAAAGACAGCACCCTCCAGAAGTGGCACTTACTGTCTGGGAAAGTTCCGGCTGTGGTGTGACCACAGCTGGAGCCTTGTGGTCATTTGGCTCCGCGTTAGCTTCTTGTCCAGGAGCAGAGGAAGCCAGAGGAGAGTCTGCTCTTGGTTCTGGGATCTGTGGACAGACAGGAGCGTGAGACACAGGCCATGACCTATCATTTAGAACCTTCTTTCTCTTCAGCTCTAGAACCAGCTCTACTAAGCACAAATCATCAACTTGGAGAGCAAGGGGATTCTAAGTCACTCTGACTAAATTCTAATGGGCTGATTCAACTGGACACTGCTCCAAATTAGATATTCCCCCCTGACTACTATCAGGAAGCACATTCTCTCTGCAAAACTGATCTTTTAGTTCTTTTAAAGCTCTGGAATGGAAAATTAGGAAATAGGCAGTGATGCCTTTGCTCTTGCTGCTGCAGACATGGAAAGGGATTTTCTTGCAGCCTACTCAGCTGGCCCTCTACACTCTACTGCCACAGGCCATGCTCACAGCTTGCCGCACAATTTTAAACACCAAGAACATCAAATGTTCTTTCCTTACTCACCTCGGGATCAGCACCTCTGAATACCCGGCTCAGGTGACCTGCAGTGGGCAAGGGAAAATGAAGCAGATGCTTTGAGAAAACTGGAGACAACCATTTTTAGAAGACTTTCCAAGAAGGCCTCCCAGTCTACATTTTCAAAGTTGTCCTGCTCGACCCAGCAATGGAGGAATTGGCAAACTCTGCTGCCACAGACTCTCCCACGGAGGGAACGCAACCCCTGCAGGCTCCCTTGCAAATGCTGCCCGCACGGCCGTGGCTACAGACACCCCCTTTTGAGCTGAACGTGTTGACAGGAGCTTTACCCAAGGGGCATCCCAATGGCCTTTCTGTTTCCAAATCAACTCAGTCACTAAGAAAGAGCAGGAAGACACAAAAACCAGGTTAGGTGACACCCAGGGAAAACCTCTACTTACCTGCCAGGTGAGTCAGGAAATAGCAGGAATAAGTAACTCCATAAACAGTGAAAACTGCAGCGGCGAGTTGCCCAATCATTGTGGCAACTGCTGTGCAAGTTTGCCAACTGTTCTCCAACACTATCAAAAAGCAAGTCTCCTGTCAGTGTGCACGTGCCCACTGACAGACGCCTCAAGCTGCAGGACGCTCCTGCACCGAGCAAGCTCAAGAGCTGCTCTGACACCCCTGAGGCCTTCCGGGCACCAAGGCAACCTTGCGATGTCACCATGACCACGTGGCAACCGTGCCCTGACATCACAAAGCAAAGCCCCGTGACGGCCTGTGAATCGATAGAGACGGATAGAGTGATGTTTGTGTTGGCCTAGGCTGCATTTTTACCTTTCCCCCCTCAGCTGCCTGTTTCAGCTCTTGTTTCTCCCCCTGTGCCCCCTGTGTCCCCTGTTGCTGTGCTGGGTCCGAGCTGGTGGCCGGGCCGGGCGGAGCAGCAGTTCCAGCCTCGGCTGTCCCTGGAGCGCTGGGAGCTGCCGGTGGCCCCAGGCACTGTCCCCTGAGCCAGTGCCATCTGCTGTCCTTGTCCAGGGGTGCTGCTCTGCAGGGGAGGAAGCAAGAACAGAGTGAAAGGCTTTGAAGATGGGGCGGCGGGAATCCCTCTGCTTAGATTTCTGTTTAAAGATATATGGACTGTAGCATAGAGAGGAATAATTTCATGGATATTTATATATGCAAGTTACTATTTGTATAGGAATATTTCTGTATGTATCTTGGTATATTTATAAATGTATGCTACATATATATGTGTCTGTATATATGCATACATCTTTGTAATAACATATGTATATATGGATGTAAGTATATGTATATGTAAGTATGCTGTTCTATGTGTGTTTTAATTCTATTTCCCATGAATACAGTTGTGTAGGTATTTCTATTTATGCAGTTGGAGTTACATGGCTCTTTAATTAGGTATATTGGTATTCCTAGAAGTAAATAGATCTAGTTTTCTATTTACATCTGTGTATTGACTTCTGTATTTTGAGGTGGGTGTATCTGGGTGTATCTTTCTATTTAAACATGTTTGGAGAGGTATAGTTGTGTCATTGTATCGATTGAGATCTTTGTAGACGACTGTTTAGATAGAAATACTGATATTTTTGTATTCCTAGATGGGCTTTAGGCTTGCAGTAATATGTAATAAATTAAGTTGCTAAACACCTAATTGATCTTTGTGTCTAGTGAGTTGTTGTAGATGTTGGCAATAAATTAAGGTTTTCTTAACTGAAGTAGATATTTGTATATTTTTACATAGCATTGTTGTAAAAATTTAAAAAATCCCTTTTTTAATTTAAATTGAGATATATAGTTAAATTAAATACATAGTTGTATAGTGTCAGCGCCGGTGAAGCAATTTGTAATAAATGACATTTTTCATGTGAAATCAATTCTGGTGTATTTGTCGATCAGCAGTGCAGCTGTAGGAATCTGCAAGAAAATGCAATGTCAACTGCAATGGGTGTTTTGTGATTTGTGCTGTCCAGAGCAATGAGCAGTTGTAAATACTGGAGGATTTTGGCCATGGAAATCTCCATCCATGCCCAGCACATGCCCCACTTGCACTCAGGCTGCGCAAGGAAAGCACAGATTTGGGATGGCAGCAGAGCCACACCTTGGCTGAGAACTCACTGCAAGGGCGGCTGAGAAAACTCCGGGACTCCACGGAGCCTTCAACTCCAACCAGAGGCACCCAGGGAGGACAAATCCACCCACCATGCCATGGGCAGCTCTTCAGGAAGCGCTCCAAGTGTCCCTCTGAAGGTCATCCTGAAGCCCAGGAGCCAACAGGGATCCTGAGCCAGCTCCGCTGCCTTTGGCAGCACTTTGCAAACGAGCTGCAGCAAGGGGGAGGCCGCAGGGACTGTGCTGCAGGCTGGGGATGAAGGAAGGGCCATGGACACTTGGGCTGAAATTCTCAGAAATCCACAAGGATGGTGAAGAACTGGGAAGCAACAAGTTCTCACAGCCACAACAATGACGAAAGCCCTTGGTGTGAAGTTCCCTGAGGGAACTCCCAGGGGAGTTGCTACTCGGATCAGCAGCAGCAGAAGCCAGCAGGATCTGCCCCTTTTCCTGGCTTTGTGTGCAGGGCACAGGCTGTGATGGCCCCTGCCCCACAAAACCCTTGCCCATGGAGGCTGCAGGCTCAAAGCAATCCCATTGCAGAGAGAGGCTTTGCAGTTGAAGTCCACTGCCCTTGTGTTTCGGGCTGGAATGGCTCTCGTGCCAAAGCACAGCAGGTAACCAGGGCTTTGGGAGGCACAGACTTTAGAGGGAAAGACAGATCAGGCACTCACACGCCTGAAACTCCTTCAGCTCTCTTCTTCTGTAGAATGAGAAAGAAGCAAGCTGGGGAGAGGCACATGCAGTCCTTTGAAAAAACACAGTGTCTAACAAGTCCTGTGGCAGAAGAAAAATGGGTCACAACCTTGCCTTGTTTTCATAGCCTGCATCTTCTGCAGAGGAGACAATGGGATGGACAGGAGGAAGGGGAGGGGAGGAATGACTGTGTTAACCCAGTCTGCCTTGCTGTGTACTACTATACTTTGCAGCAGTGAACATTAGAGGTAATGCCAAATTCCTATTTAGCACCATGACACGCTGCTGCTTCATTGCAAAACTGCCTCAGCGTTGTTATAAATACATATTAAGTGTTTGTCTTTTTACAAATATGAAAATGAATCTTAGATGTGTTATGGTAGAAAGTTATGCTACAGTAATATACCCTCTTGTAGTAGTGGGATAAATACAGTTTTTAGGCTATAGCAGATGCTTTTTGTAACTAGTTAAAAAAATTACAAAAAAATTGGAGAAGCAATGAAGAAATTCCTCACATAATCTCATGTGGATAGACACAATAGCAAGGACACCGACGACTCCAATGGGAAGAATTTATTGCCTTCGTTATCAAGAGATTTACGACTTTGTGGAGGCATGAAAAATTTATGTGCAAGAAAGAATGGTGGGAGAGAAAAGTTGCAATTAAGCAGGAACACCTAAAGTCAAAAGGAATGTGTAAATCACATACGAAATTTATGAATACGCAATAACCTATGGTATTTAAAGGAAAGATCCTTTGTTAGCAAGCTGTGCTTTGGGTGGAAACACCAGGCACCCAGACGTCTGTAGTTTTGCTTTTCTTATGTCTCTTCTTATTGTTTATTATTAAACTTTTAAAATTTTAACAAAAACTGAACTGTGTTTTTCTCAGAGAAAATCAGCTGAATTTCTTGTCAGTTTAAGCAGATGTGATGAGAAACAGTGACAGTGATTCAAACAGGTTTTCTAACCTTGTCATCCAGAGGGAATTTTGGCTTGCTTTTTCTTCACTGTATGCAAAACGTTTTGGAGTTGTTCTGGATCCTTCGAGGAGGTATCCACAACCGACCAAAATAGAAAAGGGGGATAATGGCATTCATTCTCTTTTAACACCTATTTGCACTAAGCTCTAGCTTCAGCTTAGTAAGGAAAAGGAGAGATTTTTCTTTAGTCATGCAGTGCGGAATCATTGGTGTAGGAACAGCCACAATTCCAGGTGTAAGAACAGTGTGTTCTTGCTCTTAACAGGACATTGTGGACAAAAAAAAGCCCCCAAATCCTCACGATTCACCTCTTAGGTAAAACCAGAATGGTTCATGGTGTCAAACTAGCAGGTGATGGAAATAACAAATGTCCCTGGGCTGGGGCAGAAGTCTGGGAGTCAAAGGCTTGGGAAAAGAGAGCTGGCAAAGCCAGCCCAAGCTGCAGGCTGGCATTGGGCTCAAGGCAAGAAGGAGCTTGTGCTGCCAGCACGGGAAGGGACTCCAGGCACAGGAGCTGGCCGGTGGCAGGAGCAGATGCTGCTGTCACCACCAGGGAAGGGCTGGCAGCGCGCAGGAGCAGCGGGCACATTGCTGGTGGGGACAGCTGGCAAGTTGGAGCGGGCCAAGCGAGGATCAAGAGAGGCTGCTGCTTGTTGTAGAAGTAGTTTTTGACATGGTTACACCAGTCTCACCAAGGTCAGAGCGTTACAGTCTGTGCCATTCTGCAAAATGGCTTCTAGCACAGAGTCCCCATGTGCCAAGCAGAAGCGGCAGCAGCAGCACCCCCAATCCAATGCATTCTATTCCTAAATCATCCAATCTGCTACAAACACGATGCTCTTCCTGTCTTTTTGCACCTGTCCTGGTCTAACACAGTTGTGGGACAATGGTGGTCGTTTCTTACACAAGGGCCTACGCCTACAGCCTTTCGATTCAGTCTAGCAATGTCAGCAATGCTCTGTTATGTTTATGATATGTCTAGGACTTAGTGAACTTTGCGCGAGGTAATGCTACTGAAGTTTAAACTGGACTTCAGGGCTTTTCTATCAACTAATACAGTGTCCGATGTGCTTAAGGCACTTAAGGCAGCTTTTTACTCACCTAAAACTAAAACTTCCATTCCCACTTCTTGCCTGTGTGACTTTATGGATCTCAGTTTTTCTGAGAGTTTCAAAGCAAGCCCTGCATTCTTTTCTGCCTCTTAGCCTGTGTGCACGGGGTCCTGGGAGATTTCTATCTGGTTTCCAACAGGGCTGGGACACAGCTCCATGGGTCCCTTCTCTTCTTGTTCCCAGGTCTCCACACGGTGCAGGTGGTTTCCAGCTGTGACCTCCTTTCCAATGAAGAATCCATGGATCCCCCCAGTACAGCTGCAAGGGGTAGGATTTGATCTCCTTCCAGCTGGGATCCAGGAGCCTTGCAGTGTCCCATGGTTCCAACTGGATGACCCCAAGGTCCTGGGAATGCAAAGGGATGATGGTGGAGCAGATGAAGCATTAGTTGCAACACACGTGTGTGGAAGACCCCTAAAAGGCATCAGATATGGTCAGGAAGCCGTGGAGCAGAGAGGTGGGTTTGGGAGAGGAAGGGCAATTCCTCTGGGAATGTGGGCTTGAGAAATGAGGCACCTGGGAATGGCGGAATTGCCGTGGAATTTCCATGGCTGTATCTCACTGTCATCTCTCCCGGCGCGGGGGATCAGGTGTAGCCAGGGTTGCGGCGGTCCGGTCCGGGGGCGGGACGAGGACGACTCGTGCAGGCGGGGTTTTGGGGCCGGGGCTGGCGCAAGGGAATGGGTCTTCCCGGGCTTCACCAACCAGGTCCGAAGGCCGACCCGGGAGAGCAGGTGTACCCAGGATTCACCAGCCAAGCCCTGGGTCAGAACGGCAGCGGACAACAGGTCTACCCAGGGTCCTGGAGGTCCAGGGACGGGACGAGCGGTCTAGCCAGGATTTTGGAGCCAGGTTTGGCGGGCGGCGCGGGGGAACAGGTCTACCCCGGCATTCACCAGCCAGGAACAAAGTCCGGCCGCGGACAACAGGTCTACCCAAGGGTTGGGCAGCCCGGCACCAAGTCCTGCCGCAGGCAACAGGTCTACCCAGGGGTTGTGCAGCAAGGGACGAAGTCCGGCGGCGGATACCAGGTCTACCTGGGGGTTGGAGAGCCATGGACCAAGTCCGGCCGCGGAAAACAGGTCTACACGGGACTTGGGCAGCCAAGAAACAAGTGAAGCGGTAGACAAGAGGTCTACCCCGAAGCCGGGCAGCCAGGGACCAAGTTCTGCCACGGAAAACGGGTCTACCCCGGGGCATTCGACAGCCAGGGACCAAGTCCTACCGCAGACAGCAGGTCTCCCCAGGGACTGTCTGGCGGCGGATAAAAAGTCTACCCAGGGACAAAGGCCTGCCGTGGACAGGAGGTCTACCCCAAGAAACGAGCCCTGCCGTGGATAACAGGTCTACCCAGGAAACAAGTCCGGCGGCGGAAAGCAGGTCTACCCAGGAAACGAGTCCTGCTGCGGACAGCAGGTCTACCCCGGGGCATTCGGCAGCCAGTGACCAAGTCCGACCGCAGACAGCAGGTCTCCCCAGGGACAAAGTCCTGCCGCGGACAACAGGACAGCTGCCGGTCCCTGTGCAGCAGAAGGAAGCCGCAGGGCGGGCGCCCGGGCGGCAGCGACAGCTGCTCCCTGGGCAGCGGCTTGAAGCCAGCGCGCCCGTCCCGCCCGTCCGGCAGCAGCCGCGCCCTGGGGAGCTGCTGGGAGCCGCAGGGCGGGTGCCTGCGCCCCTCCCGCCCCGCCGCCGGCCGCTGCCTGTTGGCCGTGCTCCGGCGCCTGATGCAGAGCAGGAGGTCGGGGCGGTCGCGGCAAAACCAGGGGTTCCTGTAGTGGAGCCAGGCGCCAGCATCGCCAAGCCAGCCCGGCACCTTGCGGAAGCCGTAGCGGTTGAGCTGGCGCAGGAAGTTGCATAACTGCGTGGCCCAGAAGGTGTGCGGGGCCGGGCCCTGGGAGCCGCCCGGGCTGAGCAGCTCCCGCTCCAAGAGGGAGCGGTCGATGAGCAGCCCCCGGGCCTGGCTGTCCCAGCGCACGGAGCGGACGCGGGGGCTGTTTGCCAGGCACCACAGCTTGGTGGGGAAGGTGCCGGCACTGAGCCCGGCGGGCAGCGGCAGCTCCGGCGTGGCGCCCATCGCCAACAGTGGCCACAACGGCCGGAGGGCAACGGCCGCAGCACAGCACGGCTCGGCACTTTGCGGTTCGGCTCGGCTCGGCACGGCACAGCCAAGCACAGCACGGCTCGGCACAGATCAGCACAACTCGGCTTGGCACGGTAGGGCACGGGAAGCCCGTGGCCAGGGTGGGCTCTGGGAGCAGTGGTGGACTCTGTCCCCACGCTGCATCCTGTGCCTGGGTCACCGTCGGTGATGGGGGAAAAGGACATTGCTTTGTCTTGGCTGGGGAAAGGATGAAAAGGGGACATGAGAAAGCATCCTTTTGGTCACCTTTTCAGCAGACTAACTGTTTTTTTCTCGCCATCTCTGCCTGTTTTTTGCAGAGTTGGAACATCTTTCATGATTTGGAGTCAGCAGCAGAAGCAGGAAGGGGCAGTGATTTTGTCAGCATTGTCATCAAAACGCTAGTGCTGCCCCATGGATGGATGTTGCTTGATGCAAGGGATGAAAGGCCTTCACTTGTAGGGCGCTCACGCCGGTGTCTTCCCAAAGGACGTTGCCATTTTCTTTCCTCAGGAATCGCTTCTTCTGTTTTTCCCCCCATCTGGGGAGATTTCCAATGCAAATGCCTCCTGCAGCCAGCTCTTGCCAATGCAGACTGACAAAGGAGATCTTGCAATGGACAGAGACTCCCTAGAGCTGGTGTGGAGAGGTGAGGGGGCAAGGTTTGTCCTTTAGTCTTGAAATCTTGTTGGGGATCTGATTGTGCTTTGGGGGACTGACAAAAATGTTGTGTCCTGAAAGACCACAGAGACTTTGGGGTTGTCATGTTGGGGCAGAAATTTATGTCTGAGAACTTTTTGAAATGCCTTTTTTTTTTTTTTTCCCCCTCCCCTGCAGAGAACCTTTTCCTACCTTTTGGGGAACTTCCGTCTGCTGGTCTCCCAGATCCAGCCGTTTCCCAGGGTTCCTTCCCAAACTGAGGAGTAGCCCATGGCCTCCACTCTCCAGCTGGAACAGAAAGAAGCACAGAGCTTGCTGTTGTGGGAGAAGAGCTTCTCTTTCCTCCCGGCTTTCCCTTTGGGGCAGGTTGGTATGTGCTCATTTAATAAAGGGAGGTTTAAACTCTGGAGGTGTTGCATTTCAAACTGCTCCAGCCTCGAGCTCTTGTGTGGGTATCCTTGGACAAAAGGCCTCCCTGTGTGAGCTCCCAGTGGGCTGGTTCAGTAAGGAAGTTGATATTTCAGGCTTGTGACTGCTGAAAGCAGTTGGTTTCTGGAGGTGTCCGGAGCTGGGAGCAACTACTTTTCTCGCCTGGCTGCAGAAAAGGTAGTGGGAAAGTGGGGATTTCACTTGCAGAGATGGCCATCAGGGGTGTTTTCTGAGAAATGGGCTGGCAGACAGGCAGGTCTTGTGCTCAACTGGCTGTGTGTTTGTTTTGGTGGTGGGGAGATGTTGTAATGAATCAGCCGAGACTCCATATCCTTCATGCAGATAAAGCCAATTCTTTATTCACATCACTTATTTTATCCAGTTTTCAGGGACCTCATGCACCACACCCATTGGCGGGTAGTTTTCTTACTGCCTCATTGATTGGTCAGAAGGTCATTTGTGTGTATGTGCTAAGTTTCAGGTTGTTTCCATTTTTCCTTGGTGGGTTCTGATGGAACAGAGCTAATATTTATGCAGATGCACTTGTTTTTCTCCCTAGGAACGGGCTGTTTTGTGAACAAACTTCACCTTCTCTAAACAGTTTTCAACTGGGAACTTGCAAGCTATTGCTAGCTGCTTAGCTAAAGTAGCATGGCCTCATCCATATTCCATAAGACCTTTCTTTAATAACATTTTTTATCTGTCTGCAGCAGGGAGAGTCACAGACACAGACACCAGCTGAAGGAACAGTGTCATTTACTATCATGCAGAAGTGCAAAGACAAATCAGAAAAGAAGAAGGTAAGCAATGCACCTCATCACTGGTACAAAAGATTGCCTCTAGTGATTAAGAAAGATACATCAGCAGACACCCTTCTGCTTTATCCTTCATCCAGATCCACTCATCAGGTGGGGAAAGCTGTCCCAGCAAAGCTCTGGAAAGTCCCTGCCAGGAACCAGGAAATCCTACACTGCCTCCCCCTTTCTTGGCCACCAGGCTTCTGCCTGCACTGTGAGAGTAGCCCAGCTTTGACAGTGGTGAACGAGCAATCTGACAGACCTTCTGGGGCAGCAGATCTGATTTCATCTTCCTCTTGGTTTTCTCCCTGAGCCTGTCCAGGGCTCAAAGAGGAACCAAGGGCAGATGTGGCCTTGTCTGGTTTCTTCATGCTGAAAGGTAAAGATGTGTTTCACCAAGTAGTGAATGCATAGATCCTATTGATAGTAACACTTGGTTAAGGAGCAGATCCATCGAACGTTTGGTTGGAAGGGTCATCCAGAGGGCAGATTTAGCTCAGGACCTGTTGTTCAGGCCTTAGTCCTTCAGTATTTTGTGGTGCAAATCAATGCCCTGGAAAGCTGGAAACAAACAAATCCCGCTTGAGCACGTTTCAGAGCGGGAGCAGGATTAGCCCTGCAAGGCCGGGCTAGGGCCAAGAGCAGAGGGCCAGCAGGCTGCATTTGCCCAGAGGCAGCCGTCCAGACCAAGAAGGCCACTGGTGCCCAGGGCCTGAGGTGCCCGAGGCTGCCTCCCCGCTGTGCAGCTCTGCAGAGCCCGTGGAGCGCAGGGTCCCGGGCAGCCAGGGCGGCCTGGCTGCCTTGGAGCACGAGGGGTGTCCCAGAGAAGCTGCGGCCCTTGGCTTTTTAACTGTTGCTCAGAGTCTTGTCATTAGTCCACACTGTCTGACATGTTTTCCTTTCCTCTGGCATATTGAAGAGAGCTTTTGGAGAAAAGTGGCTGATGTAGTTTTTGCTGGTGCTGGTGCTTTTGTCTGCAGGTCAGGGCAGGTGGTTTGAACCAAGGACGGAGTCCGCAGTTAACACTGCAGTTTTGCCGAGTCAAGAAAACCATTCACAACTGGGTGACCGATGCTGAGCAGCTTTGCTAGGTTTTGGAAAGTTATGACCTTAGAAAACCCAACAAATGTTCCTACATGAGGGTACCAGCAGTGTCCCAAAGATCCCAACTTTTTCCACCTCTTTTCTGTGTCTTTGGTGTTTCTAAGTTCCCCATTCCCCAGCAGGAATGAAAGCGTGTATGATAATGTGAGTGATTTGAGAGCTCTGTGTTGTGCCCTGCCACATCAGCGTTGATGACAGGCTGGACATGGACAGGTGTGTCGAGTTCAATTCATCCCAGTTCTGTGCCAACAGCAGCCCCAAGATGCTGAGAAGAACAAGGACGGTGGGTGGGTGTGCACGCACAGCCCTGTGGCCTGACTGCTGTGTGGGCAGAAGGTTCTCAACAGCAGTACATCTTCACTCCCCCAAGTGGGAAGAATCTATCAAATCTATATGAAATGAAAATATTTATGAAATTGCACTCAACGGTACATATTTATATGTATCATACATGTAATTTATAACATATAATGCTGCATATTATATATTTTTATATGCTATAATCAATAGAATATATCAAATATAGAGTTGATCTTTTCCTAAGCTATTGCCTGTGGGTCCTAGAGGCCATCTCCTAGTGTTCCTACATTTGTGCCTTCTGGTACTAGTTCTTATAGCAGCAACTCCCCTGGGAGTTCCTCCAGGGAACTTCACACCGAGGGCTTCCATCACTGTCGTGGCTGTGGGAACTTGTTGCTTGCCAGTTCTCCCCCAGAATCCTTGTGGATTCTGGGTCATGTCAGCACAAGTGTCCATGTGCTGGATTCTTGGAATCACTTGGTCCCTGTAGTGAGGGAACTCTGCTTGGAGCTGTTGGGCCAAAAGGAAAAGCATCAGTAAAGCAAGGACTTGCTGACTGTTTGGGGGAAAAGGGAGGGGTAATGACTGAGGCAGGTTTGTCTTGGATGCTACCCAAGTTTTCTGCTTCTTGTACTGCCGGTTTTTTCACAGCTCCTTCAGTTATTGAGAAGATGTTACAATAATGTTCAATCTGAGCATGCCACTTTCTTACTGAGGCCGTCTGGGCCACTCCATCAGGTGGGGGAGTCCCAGTAGTGACTGACTTAAAAACTTGGAAATGCTCTCTCCAAACAACTGGTTGTTGTTGTACAATCTTCTCTACTTGTATGAGAGCTAGGCTAGCCACAAACAAGCCTTTTTCCCGGGCAATATACCTCTTTTCAGCATCTCTGAAACCATGGGAATAAAAACCAACAGGCCATGTCGGACCACCAGGACCCCACTGCCATATGTGTACTGACAACCCTGAGGAAGCAAATCCCCATTCCCCCTGGAAAGGATCTATAGGATGAATAGGGCCAAGGGCTTGGTGAGCAGTTGCTTCAAAAATCAGTAATTGCATTGCTTCTTCTTGAGAAGCAGTCCGTTCCCATTTTACCCCTTTTCTCAGGAAGTTATTAAGAGGTCTGGCAATTATGGAAAAATCTGGAATGGTTTTTCTCCAAAACACTAATAATCCCAAGGCATGCTGTAAATCTTTCCTGGACTCAGGCACTTTAATTTGATCTCAGGAGGTTAGGGTGCCAGGTGGGCTGCATGTGATACCTCCTTTCCACCAGATACCCAAACATTTTACTTCTTGAGAAGGTTTTTGTCTTTTCTCAGAGGGGATCTGCAAACCAAGGCTTTCTAAGTGGGAAATTATTTTCTGTTGAACGCCCCCCACTTACTGTGTCTTATTGTTTAAAACTTGTGCTAGGGAGTGCTGTGGCTTGTTGCCCAAGGTTTGTGGAAGAGGAGGTGCACTGGGTTATCGCTTGGATGATTCCAACACAATAGGTTTGGGACAGGGCCAATTAGAAATTATTTTAGCCAGTTTATCATAAGGCAAGTTATCCATTGCTTCTGGTGGCACTCCCCTTTTCAGCCCTAGCGACCACAGTTGCTGCTGGTTGGAAATTTGTTTTCCCTTTTCTGATTTTTCATTAGGAGAGGCAATGTGCCTGACTCCTCTGGGTTTTTCTGGTTTGTCCTCTGGGTACTTCACTGGTCCACATTTTCTACTGTAACTTACTAACTCCTCTGCTACCTCACTCCATGTCCAAAGTTTATAACTGCTGTTAGGTTGTGTGCTAGGAGTTGTAAAAGGTGAGGAGTCAGTGGAGTCAGTGGAACCAGTTTGATCTCTTGTATGTCCAAGAAATCTTTCAAGTCTATCTACTGAAGCGATAGATGCTATTGTTTTTGGAAGAAAAATTGCTGTTGGTTTAAGAGACTCTGGTAAACCTCGAATGAGGGGGGTCATAATCTCAGGTTTAACAGGCTGTTGCATTGGTGACTCACAGCCAGAGATTAATTTTCTTTCCTGTATCATTTGCAAGCATGCAGCTTTGTGTATGTTTTCTAGGAGTTGGTCTGAGGTGCCGACTATTGCCAGAGGGTCGCCCGTCTCTAGGGGATTTAACCCCCCTGCCCAGTGAGCTGCACACTGTGTCAGGGAGCATGGAGCATGTGTGTTTCCTGTTGTTAAGAAAACTCCATGTCCCCAGTAGCCACTTGCTTCTTGTTCACTTAATTTAATTTGGTCACTCCCTGTGAGGGAAACTCTAAAAACATACTCCGTCTCTGATTCACTAGGGAGGCGGGAGTATTCTTTCTTTAATTTAGCTAATTCAGTGGCTGTGTATGGTATTTCTTTGGTGGTTATGTGGGGATCACCATCTTCTTCATTTATATAATTATATTCTGTTTTGATGAGAGGTCTCAAGTTGGAGCAACAGTGTTCCCCACAATTTTGCATGTGTACTAATTCTTTCTGAGGGTATATTTGTTTAATGTTGTATGTCTCCTTTCCTTCTGTTTTTCCTTCTGTGGGTGAATCTGCAGATTTTAAGTTTTTACTTCGCCCTTCTGCAAGGGAAATCTGCAGCAAATAATTCTGATTTCTTTCCTGTTCTAATTGTTTTTGCAAAGCTTCCACCAAATTCTGCAGGGATTCTATGACTGCTTTTTCTTCACTCACCCGTTCAAAACGGGTTTCTATGGCTGCCGAAAGACAGGCCCCCAAAACTGAGCAAAGAATGGTTTTATTTCTGCCCAGTTTGTATCTAGCATCATGTTGCAAAGAATATATTCTATCTACAATGTTTTCAAAGTTAAACCAATTATTCTGTGCCCACCTTTCTCCGTCTGGAGAAGGTCTAGCACCATGTTTCGCTAGCAAAGCATAAAATGCACTCTTATCTTTTTCACTCATTTTGTGCAGGGACCAAAACCACTCTCAGGGAGGTACGCTTCAAGTTACACCAAAGGCACAGCTAAAACTGTGTTTCCCTTTGCTTCCCTGGAATGGGCGAGGAGACCAAAACTGCCTGGGAGGTTCACCTTAGTTCCAAAGAGTTGTCTCCTCAACGACACCAAGCAGCCCAAAACACACAAAAACTAACTACAGTCCCATCTTTTGCACAATGAGACCTTTTTGTGAAATCCTGATGACAGGGAGTGCTATACGCCTGGGTGTATACAGTTTGCGGGAATTTTCCCTGGCCCCCTTGCTTTCTAACAGCGCTCACCGAAGTGGCGTGCTAGGTGCGGCTGAGACGAGGGTCCTTCCCCTGTTACAAACTATACAAAACCCGCAACCCCTCTGTCCATCAAGATCCTGTCCGTGACGCCAATTTCATGTCAGGGTCCGCAAATATATGCAGGGAACCTGATGGTTTGTTTTAGGGATCTCAGAGCGCAAAAGACACAGCGGGGAACAACTCAGTTTACTCCATCACAAATGCACCTTTATTTAGTGCCAACAAATGCCATAGTGGGGAGAGAAATAAAAAATAGTAGGAAAGAGAGAGAAAGAGGGGAAGGGGATTATAGCTACAAACGTGGAGGGTCGAGTCTTCGACGCCTAACGATGCCTATAGACGCGATCTTCTCCAGTGGGGTGATCACAAAAGTGAGCGGGGGTCTCCAGAGGTTTTATAGGTTGGTCAAGGCGGGAAGCAAAGCAAGGGGCACAGAGCCAAAGCGGGAACCAGCTGTGTAAAGGCTGAGTGCTCAGGAACAAGCTGCAAACCGTACTTCCAGTACGGACAGACCAGTTTGGACAGGCAGCCTTGGCTCAGTCCACTGTGACCAGTTCCATTGTTCTTGCACTCCGCTCTCATGGAGATGCACACCAGTCCTCCGAGACTTGGCAAGCGTTCCACCTCAGCCAGGCCAGGGGCTGCTTTCAGAGCCTGGGGTCTCAGTCCTCAATCATTGGAGACAGTCGTGAGGCATATCACATCCTTGGACAGACTCTGACAGCTTCCTGTCATGGGCAGAGTGGGAGCTTCAGGCAAAAGCTTCATTTCTTCACTGGAGAAACTCCTGCTGAGTCATGAGGTGGAGAAATGACACCCAACAGACACCATGGATCCTCATATCCCTCCAGGGTGCCTGACTTTTCAAATTCCATCTAAGAGAGGAGACTGGGAGTGGCTGGATCCAATCCTAGTCCCAGACTTTGTCAAAGGTTTACGTGTAAAAGACTGGACAGGTGGAATTGAACTGCAATGCAATTTGTCCCCCAGGATTACCGATTCAATACCAGATATATTTCCATAAATGCAGCTATGATTGATTCTGATCAGGATTAGACAGAAAGATTTATTTACACAACAGAGCAAATAGAGAAAAGAGAGTTATTTACTCCACAGTATAGGAGCTGTAACAATTATATAGAATATAGTGCTCTAGGAAGCAATTTTGAAGTAAACAGGGCCTTGTTGGACTTGTTTGAGCCCATTCCAGGCAGAGCCTCCTGCTCCATGAGGAACTGCCTTTCCTGTGCCATGACCAGGGCAGGTCCCGCTGCAGGAAAAGCCCCAGGCCAAGCCAACACAACGAAGGGCTCGGGCACAAGTGCAGAGTGCCGTGCTGGGAGCTGTGCCCGGGAGAGCCTGAGGCACCAAAGGCACCTTGGCAGCAGCAGCTGCTTCCAGCCCATGGCCAGAAGCCTCCCTTGGCAGCCCGGCCTGCTGGCCCCCACTGCACAGCTGCTGCTTCAGGGCTCATTTCTGCCTGGGCTCTGCCCCAGCCCGCAGAGTGACACCTCAGCCCTGACTCTGGCAGCAGCAGCCGCTGTGCCTGAGCCCTGCAAAGCCTCAAGGTCACCTGTGCCTCCCTGGCTCTGGCAGCCCCTGGGGCAGCGGGGGAAAGGCCAGAGAAGGGGCTGGCTTTGGCTGCTGGATGTGGGCTCCAGCAGAGACAAGGAGGAGTCAAGGGAGTGGATGGAGTCCAGCCAGCAGCCCCTTCTCCCCATGCAATCCTGGAATGGTTGGGATGGGAAGAGCTCTGCAGTGCTCATCTCATCCAAACGCCTGTGATGAGCAGGGACATCTTTCACCAGATCAGGTTGTTCAGAGCCCTGTCCCAGCTGGACTTGAATGTTTCCAGGGAGGGGGCATTGACCAGCTCTCTGGGAAAGCCTGTCCTGGTGGATCACCAGCCTCATCCTCAAAAATTTCTTCCTTATCTCTCCGCATCTGAACCTCCCTTCCTTCAGTTTAAAACCAGCACCCTTTGTCCTATTGGGACAGGCCCTCCTAAAACCTTTGTCCACCATTGCATTCCCAATGAGCCAGGTTTCCGTGGCAATTGCCGGGACAGGTGACCCAGGTGTGCTGTCCCAGTGAGGGTTGCCATGGAACCAGTGCCCAGCACTGCCCCTTTCTGCCTGACTGAGCTGCCCTTGGCCCTGGCAGCGGCGTTTGCTGCTGGTTCCGCGGCGCCTGAGCAGCCGGCGCGGCACAGGGCAGGTGGCCGTGGCACAGCCCCCAGCAAGGGATCCCCTCTGGCTCTGGCCACTGACACCAGCCCTGGGCAAGGGGCCCAGGCACTGGGCTCAGGCCAGTGTCCATGGCCACAGCCCCTTGCCATGGCCCCGGGCAGCTTGGGATGATGATCCAGCCTCCCTCCTGGCCCAGGCCTGGGCTGCAGCGCCCTTCCCCACAGCCTGTGTGCACAGAAGCACTTCCAGGGCTCTCTGCATTTCCCTTGCCCTCACTCTTGCCTCACTCACACACCTCCCAACAACCCACCTGGAGCTTTGACTTGCAAGGAGTTCAAAGCTTGTCTGTCCTTGAGGAGTTGGTCTAATTCTGCCTCCAGCCGACTCTAAATTTTTGTTTATCGTACATCTTCATTGGTGTCTAAAACATTCCTTGCATGGTTCTGCCTTGGGGAAGGGGAACCTCCTTGGTGACACCTTGGGCTTGCCACAAATTGAGGAGATTGTTTGGAACTTAGGAGGTTTTGATTGCTAAGAAAGGAAGAAAACCTCTCTTTGTCTGGGTGAACCCAGTTCTCTGAGCAAAGCAGGTCCCAGGTGAGTGAGGAGAGGCAGGATGGGGTTAGGGAATGTGGAGCATGGTTGTCCAAAGTGGATCAGACCTCAAGGCACAGCTCCTCTGACCAGGCCAGACTTCCTTAGGAGAGACCCTGGATCAGTATCAGTCACTTGAATGCTGCAATGACCTTTGCTCTCAAGAGAAAAATACCCCCTTTGAAAAGAAGAGTGTTGATTCCTTCGACGCTCTTTGAACTATTTCTCCATAACTCTAGGAAAAAAGACTTCCTAATGAAATGCACCAGGCCAGAAGGAAATCAAGGCACAGCCGTGGTTTGTCAGGACTTGCTTTCTCCTAATGAGCCCAGTGATGCATTTGGTGCTGAGCCCTGGAACCTCAGGGCCTGGGAAGAGATTCCACAAACCTTTCCAGGAGTCAGAGTCAGAGGAAAAACCCAAAGTGTCTGGAAGCATTAAAGGGTCACCCTGAGGTCCATCCCCAACACAGGTTCCTCATGGAGTCCTTGGAGGAGAGAATTGGAGGCCAGGATTGCACCAAAACCTCTCAGAGACTCAGTGTGGGAAGGAAAAACCCAAAGTACCTTAAACCCCCTGAGTATCTAAAAGCATTAATGAGCCCCACTGAGTGTCAATGCACAGCTCTCAAGGGACTCCTTAAAGCAGATAATTGGGGCCATGATTGCACAAACCTCTCAGAGACTCAGTGGCAAAAAGAAGTGCTTAAATGTCCCCGACTACCTTGAAGCATGAATGAGCTCCACCGAGTGTTGTTACTGAGTAAAAATCTCAAGGGACTGATTAGAGCAAATAAATGGAGGCCACGAGTGCACAAACCTCTCAGACTCAGTGTCAAAAAAATCCTCCAGTATTTACAACTGCTCATTGCTCTGGACAG
This sequence comes from Chamaea fasciata, assembly GCF_029207755.1. Classification (NCBI taxonomy): domain Eukaryota; kingdom Metazoa; phylum Chordata; class Aves; order Passeriformes; family Sylviidae; genus Chamaea; species Chamaea fasciata. The sequence goes on along the minus strand of NW_027094155.1, from coordinate 496,971 downwards.
CACAAATCACAAAACACCCATTGCAGTTGACAATTGTATTTTCTTGCAGATTCCTACAGCTGCACTGCTGATCAACAAATACACCAGAATTGATTTCACATGAAAAATGTCATTTATTACAAAATGCTTCACCGGCGCAGACACTATACAACTATGTATTTAATTTAACTATATATCTCAATTTAAGGTAAAAAAGGGATTTTTTAAATTTTTACAACAATGCTATGTAAAAATATACAAATATCTACTTCAGTTAAGAAAACCTTAATTTATTGCCAACATCTACAACAACTCACTAGACACAAAGATCAATTAGGTGTTTAGCAACTTAATTTATTACATATTACTGCAAGCCTAAAGCCCATCTAGGAATACAAAAATATCAGTATTTCTATCTAAACTGTCGTCTACAAAGATCTCAATCGATACAATGACACAACTATACATCTCCAAACATGTTTAAATAGAAAGATACACCCAGATACACCCACCTCAAAATACAGAAGTCAATACACAGATGTAAATAGAAAACTAGATCTATTTACTTCTAGGAATACCAATATACCTAATTAAAGAGCCATATAACTCCAACTGCATAAATAGAAATACCTACACAACTGTATTCATGGGAAATAGAATGAAAACACAGATAGAACAGCATACTTACATATACATATACTTACATCCATATATACATATGTTATTACAAAGATGTATGCATATATACAGACACATATATATGTAGCATACATTTATAAATATACCAAGATACATACAGAAATATTCCTATACAAATAGTAACTTGCATATATAAATATCCATGAAATTATTCCTCTCTGTGCTACAGTCCATATATCTTTAAACAGAAATCTAAGCAGAGGGATTCCCGCCGCCCCATCTTCAAAGCCTTTCACTCTGTTCTTGCTTCCTCCCCTGCAGAGCAGCACCCCTGGACAAGGACAGCAGATGGCACTGGCTCAGGGGACAGTGCCTGGGGCCACCGGCAGCTCCCAGCGCTCCAGGGACAGCCGAGGCTGGAACTGCTGCTCCGCCCGGCCCGGCCGCCAGCTCAGACCCAGCACAGCAACAGGGGACACAGGGGGCACAGGGGGAGAAACAAGAGCTGAAACAGGCAGCTGAGGGGGGAAAGGTAAAAATGCAGCCTAGGCCAACACAAATATCACTCTATCCATCTCTATCGATTCACAGACCATCACGGGGCTTTGCTTTGTGATGTCAGGGCACGGTTGCCACGTGGTCATGGTGACATCGCAAGGTTGCCTTGGTGCCCGGAAGGCCTCAGGGGTGTCAGAGCAGCTCTTGAGCTTGCTCAGTGCAGGAGCGTCCTGCAGCTTGAGGCGTCTGTCAGTGGGCACGTGCACACTGACAGGAGACTTGCTTTTTGATAGTGTTGGAGAACAGTTGGCAAACTTGCACAGCAGTTGCCACAATGATTGGGCAACTCGCCGCTGCAGTTTTCACTGTTTATGGAGTTACTTATTCCTGCTATTTCCTGACTCACCTGGCAGGTAAGTAGAGGTTTTCCCTGGGTGTCACCTAACCTGGTTTTTGTGTCTTCCTGCTCTTTCTTAGTGACTGAGTTGATTTGGAAACAGAAAGGCCATTGGGATGCCGCTTGGGTAAAGCTCCTGTCAACACGTTCAGCTCAAAAGGGGGTGTCTGTAGCCACGGCCGTGCGGGCAGCATTTGCAAGGGAGCCTGCAGGGGTTGCGTTCCCTCCGTGGGAGAGTCTGTGGCAGCAGAGTTTGCCAATTCCTCCATTGCTGGGTCGAGCAGGACAACTTTGAAAATGTAGACTGGGAGGCCTTCTTGGAAAGTCTTCTAAAAATGGTTGTCTCCAGTTTTCTCAAAGCATCTGCTTCATTTTCCCTTGCCCACTGCAGGTCACCTGAGCCGGGTATTCAGAGGTGCTGATCCTGAGGTGAGTAAGGAAAGAACATTTGATGTTCTTGGTGTTTAAAATTGTGCAGCAAGCTGTGAGCATGGCCTGTGGCAGTAGAGTGTAGAGGGCCAGCTGAGTAGGCTGCAAGAAAATCCATTTCCATGTCTGCTGCAGCAAGAGCAAAGGCATCACTGCCTATTTCCTAATTTTCCATTCCAGAGCTTTAAAAGAACTAAAAGATCAGTTTTGCAGAGAGAATGTGCTTCCTGATAGTAGTCAGGGGGGAATATCTAATTTGGAGCAGTGTCCAGTTGAATCAGCCCATTAGAATTTAGTCAGAGTGACTTAGAATCCCATTGCTCTCCAAGTTGATGATTTGTGCTTAGTAGAGCTGGTTCTAGAGCTGAAGAGAAAGAAGGTTCTAAATGATAGGTCATGGCCTGTGTCTCACGCTCCTGTCTGTCCACAGATCCCAGAACCAAGAGCAGACTCTCCTCTGGCTTCCTCTGCTCCTGGACAAGAAGCTAACGCGGAGCCAAATGACCACAAGGCTCCAGCTGTGGTCACACCACAGCCGGAACTTTCCCAGACAGTAAGTGCCACTTCTGGAGGGTGCTGTCTTTAGTGCGAGGCAGAGCTGCAAGTTTCCGAGCAGCCAGCTCTTGCTGTTGGTGGCTGAGGATGCTGAGTGCTGCAGTCCTGCCAGACCTAGCCATTCCCCTCAGCCAGTGACAGCTGGAAAATGGGCTTTGAGCTGCCGTGTTTAGGCCCCAGCTTGCTGGGATTCTGATAGGGGCCAGCCTGGAGCAGGAAGGCTCCCTGTCTGCAGAGGAGGGAGCATGTCAAAGGCACTGTGCTCAGCCTTGGTGGATACGTAGGGGACGCTGTGGTCTGGGGACACCTGTCCCTCTCCACAGACGTGCCAAGTACCCACAGGCACCAAAAGTCTTGATCTGAGAACACAAGCTCTTTGGGGTGGTTTGTGCCCAGGAGCTTCTTGGCTGTGCTTACCCGGGAGCACTTCAGAGACACACTGGGGAAGTGGAGTTGCTGTTTGAAGACAGGGATTTTGGTGCCTTTGTTGCCAGGTTGTTCTTTTGCCTCTTCAGGCAGAGCAGTCAGTAGCAGAGCTGACAGGCACTCGGAGTCCACCTGTCTTTTGGCTTTTAAAGAGCTTCTAAGAGATGATGTGTTGTCCATGAATCTTTGGGGGGCCACTCTTCTCTTGTGTGGCAAAAGACACGTTCCCTGTCAGCTTCCGAAGAGGCTGTTGGAGCTTCAGCCCCAGATGGAGGCTGATTGTACTGCTAGTGTCACAGTGGGACAGAGTGAAGGGCAGGGAGAGGGGAATTCAATGGAGCTCTTGGGACTGAGGAGGCCAGGAGTCCCCCAGGCACTGAAAGCACAGAGCCTTGTCATCTGCAGAGATCAGCACTGGGACAGGAGGGTTACAATGGAAGCAGAGGTGGGCAGGGAAGCAGAAAGAAGTGGCTGAATGAATATGATTTGTACGCTGAAAAAGGAAAAAGCTGAGCCTGATGGCATCTCCCAGTCACTTGCTCTGCATTTGTTTGTACAGAACGTGGAGGCAGAGGCACAAGCAGAGCCGCCCAAACCTCCGAGTGACACCACGGCGGCAAGGAGGAAGAGCAGGGAAGACATCAGAAGAACTGAGGATCAATGGAAACTCCATCAGGAGAGGGGCAATCAACAAAACCATGTAAGCGGAGGAGTAGTAGCCACTCCCCTGATGGAAGGTTCTGTCTCCTGTTCTTTACGGAACTTTGGAGACAAGTTGGAGGCAGAGCTGCAGAAAACTCGGGCTAGGATCAAGGCATGGGAGAAGAGGCTGGAGGAAGAAAGGGAGATTCTAGCAGAAGACCGAGCAAAAATTGGTCTCCTCCTTGAGAAGCAAGAGGCTCTACAGAAACAAGTGAGTGAATGAGCAATAGCCACTGCAGTCACCAACCTGGTGCTTTCTGCCCTTCTTGCCCTTCCCCTGCAGAGCAGCAGGGGGGTGGGGTGATGCCTCTGAGTGCCATCCTGCTCCAGTGCGTGCCACAGGCACTCTGAAGGACACTCCCTGCTCTGCTGAATCTCAGCTGCTGCCTTGCACAGTGGCACCAGTGCTTTGGCCTTTTGGCCAGCAGTCATCTGAATGCATTCCTGCTGGCCTCTTCCTGCTCTCCTTGTTTCTTGTGGTGTTCTTGCAGGGGAACACGGTGACCCAGATGGATCTGGAAAGAAGCTGTCTGTATCCCTTGTGAATCTGGTCCTCTCCCTTTCCTCAGAGTCGATGACTCTTGGCTGACAGGGACAAGCTGGACTCTCTGACTGCTTTGTTCTCTTTGACTTGAGGTGGAAGTGTTGACATCTCGCCTGGCAGCCTGCAAAGATTTCCATCAAGTGACTGGCAGCAAGGAGCCCCAAGATTCCTGTGAGGCACAGAAACTGTCCCAAGCAGCAGCGCTGCCGGTTGGGCACGTTCAGAAGATGCCGGAGGAAAAGAGGACTCCATGGGAGAAGGTAGAACATTTGAACAAAGAGCTGCAAGTGTGTCTGCAGCCCTTGGAAGGGGAAAAGTGTCCTTGGGAGAAAGCGGAATGGTCATTTTGGCAGTCACCCTTCAGAAAATCCATGCAAATGCCTTTTGGAGAAAATGGACAATGAATCTGGCCTTGCACTCCAGTCAAACCAGCCTTTGGCTTTGAGCCATCCAGTTTGAGGAGTGGACATCAGAACAAACCCATGGCAGAGCCCTGCATGTGGCTGACAGCATCTTGCTAAGGGCTTGCACTTGAAATGGGATCTGGGGCTAATCTCTGCCAGCCACTTTTCTTTCTGACACCAACTCCTTTGTTGTCTCAGATCTCCACAGGCTCTTCTGTTGAACCTGCAGCAGCAGCAGTGTCACCTGAAGGCACTAGTGCTGGCCAAGCTGTGCAGTGGAAGCCGGGCAGTTCGTTCATCTCCAGCACTGACAGGGCTTCTGCTCAGCAACAGGAGATGGAGGATGATGAGGATGAGTCCCTGGAGCTCCTGAGTATGTCTTGTGTCTTTCTTCTCTGAGAGACAGTGTATTGTGTGCACGTGCCAGCACAGCTGGACCTAATGATCCTCCTCACTTTGGGGTCCCAGGAGCATTTAGGGCTCCCCACAGGAGAGGCTGTGCTCCAAGGCAGCAAGAGAGTGCTCTGGGTGTTCCCGCTGCCTCTGAGGGCAGCTTGGACGTGCCTGGGGTTTGCCTGAGCTTCCCCAGCTGCTAAAGGCAGAAGCAGGGGTTGTCCTTGCATCAGCAGAAGGCTGTGAGCTAGCAAATGATCTGGGCAAGTCCTGTGTGCTAGTGACCAAACTGGATAGAATAGTTAGCTTCCTAAATTCTCCTTAGACTCCTGACTTCTCACCCACCATCAGAGCAAAAAAAAACTTCACAGAAAGTGATTGGTTTTGGCATTTTGTCTTTTGGTTGTGGTTTTAGTTTGGGTTTTTTATCGGATTTTTTTTGGGTAGAGGTTTTTTCTCCATCTTGAAGGAGCTCTTCTGCCCCATGAGTCTCAGTGGCGTAATTTTGATGACTGTTCCTATTTACCACTACTACATCTGCAGGTTTTTTAATGAGAAGATTATATATTTGTCAGTGAGGACTCTTTGGAAAGAACATCAGGTGACAGCAGAAACAGAGAGCAAGAGCTGGTTTTTTTGTGCCCCCAATGAAAAAAACAGATCCTTTTATTACAATCTGTATTTAATATCCTAGTTTTGTTCCTAGAAAGATATATCCAAGAGACATAGGCCTGGGGCATGATCAGATAAAAGTGCACTGTAGGCATTTCTCAGGAGTGAGCCTTCAGCCCCTCTGCTGTATATTCCTCAGATCCATGGCACTTTTTCCTACCTGATTCCCAGTCATTCCCATGACTGTTAGAATGCTACCCACTGGCCCAAGCCCTGCTCAGATCAGTCTCTAGGAAAACAAATCAAGCCCTTTGTGATTCTACAGCACAAGTCATTGAAGCTGCTTCTTGCCCAGAGCAGCTGCCGGTCCTGTGCCCTCAGATAAGAGCTGGTGGGGCTGAGAAGAGAGCCCAGCTGACGCTCTGTCTCCCGTCACCTGTTGGCACAAAAGGGCACTGACGTGCACCTGGGTGTGTCTGCTCTCCAAGCCAATCCTGCCGTGTCCTCAGTGGGGGCAGCAGCTTGGAAGGGGCTGGGTGTGGCCGTGCCTTCTTGCCATTGCTTGTCAGTGCTGGTGCCTGGGCTTTGGCAGCTTTGTGGCGGTGGCTGCCCTGGCCCTGAGGGCTGGTGTGAGTGCCGAGGCTGGAGCCTTCCTTAGCTGGGAGAGTCCCGCTGCCGGCCGGCCGCTGCAGCGCGGAGCTGCCCCGAGGCAGCAGCCCCTGCTCTGGGCCGGCTCCTGCACGGCCTGGGCTGGGCTCACAGAGGGTCAGCATCTCCTCTGGGCAGCTGTCCGTGTCCCGCCGGCACCTGAGGAGCACTGCTGTCCTTGCTGCCCTTGCCCGCTGCGGGAAGGTGGGCACGTGTGCGGGGCTGAGAGGGCGAGTGCAATGGCAGGGACTGATCCCTGCTGTCAGGGGGAGGAGAAGCAGTGTGGTTCTTCACGTGGGCCACGGGCAAGGGCGTCTTCCAGCTCAGCCTGCTCATCAAGGGTGAGGGTCCTGCTGCTGAAGGCCCCTTGGGATTGGTTAGAGCATGAGCTGCTTGGGTTTACAAAGGGAAAGGCATTCTTTTGGTAAAGTGCTGCAAGGTGGGGAAGATGCCCTCCTCTCCTGGGAATGCATCTCCCTGTGCTTTGTTTGCTGTCAAGAGATCTCTTCAAAGGACTGTAGAAATCAGTGCTGGCCTGCTTGTACTGCAGAGCTGCCTGTCTTGTTGCAATTCTTGCAGTTATTGTTGTTACGCAGCTGGCCACAAAGGACTCAGAAGGCCAGACTGTACAGCCCCAGCAGGGCTGCCTTTTGTATCTCCTGGATAGTGGGATCTCTGCTTTCAAGTAAGCATCTTGCATTTTGTTTCCCTCAGGGCAAATGGCGAGCATGGAAAATCCCCGAAGGAAATACATTGAAGAGGAAATTGTTGGCAGAGGGTGAGTCCAACCACAGTTACTCGTACACAATCATGGGGCAACAATCTGCTGCTGGAATATCTGTCAAGGGTGAAGTCAGGCAAGTTGCAAACATATTCAGACACTGGGGTTAGTCTGCCCCATCTCTCAGTACCAGCCAGAATTTGGAAGTGTGGTCAGAAGGAATTGTCAAAGACACTTGGATTTCATTGCCAGAAACAGCAACCACCCCTTTTTGTAGCAGGCAGATAACTGTTTGAAGGAACATTTCTTCCCAAGAGTTTGCTGAAGGAAATAGTGTGATCAGGATAAAAACTGCCAAGTTTAGAAACTGAAATCCAAGACGAAAGAATCACCTGGCCTTTTGAGCTGAGGCACTAAAGCCCAGTGCTTCAGAAACAGGCCCAGTGCCCATGCACTGGAGAGGAAAATGCATCATCTGCCTTCTGGCAGAGCCCTCCTGCATGCTGCAGGTTGGAGGCATTTCCAGCAGACATCTCCTGTCTGGGCTGGCTTTCACTCCAAGGTCTAAATGGCTTCTCCTTTCTTTGCTGCTGTTTTGTTTCTAGGGCTTTTGGAGAGGTTTGCAGAGCGATCGACACTGCCACAGGAGGACAGGTAAATGTCAAGAGCCCCTGCAGATTCTGCTGCTCTCCAGGGCTTTCCTCTCTCGTGTCAGCTGTGGCTGCAGCTGTGGCTAGAGCTGTGCTGCAAAGGCACAAGAAGCACAGACTGGTGCCAGGCTGCCAGCTGCATTTGGGACAGTCTTTGTCCTGCTCAGCTGCCAGAAGGAAGGCAAGGAGGGCAGCGGTTCCTTTCAGAGAAGGATGCTCTCCCTGGCTCTCAATTGCTCACACAAAGGGGCATCTCACTGCTCTCTGGGGCTACGGCTTCAGAGTCCTGAATTCTCATTTCTGGCTGCCAGCAAATTCATCTGAATGTTCCTGGCAGTTCCTTAGGCACCTGCAGTGCTGCAGTTGGGAACTGCATGTAGGGGAGAGATCTGCAAGGCGTCCCTAAAAGCCCCAAGCCCTGCCTAGGTCCCAAGATGTATCCACAGAGTACCAAGGCACGCATTTCTTCCTCTGAAGTACGGACAGAGAAACAGTGTGTGCTCAGAGCTTTGGGGGCTGAGAGTTGAGATACCATTTTTAACAAGTGGACAAGGCAAATTGTGGTCAGTGGCCACGTGTCCTGGAACTGGCCCCCAAAGGAGCAGGGAAATGAGCTGGAGGAATGTCAGTTCCTAATTACTCCTTTGTCTAATCGCAAGGCACTTTGGCAGAGCTCACCTGTGTCATTGCAAAATCACTCGCTCCATGTGTGTTGTGGTCTCATTCCACCAGCTTCTAAAGTTACTGATTTTCTGTGTCATTCTAGGTGGCCATCAAGAAAATCAATCTTCAAGGACTGAATAGGAATCAACAAGCGCTTAATGAAATCATGGTCATGAAGAAGAATAAGAGTCCCCACGTTGTGGATTATTTAGACAGGTGAGTGGTCATGGTCTCTTCCCATGAAGGTTTGTTTCCATAGTAAAAGCATGCGAGGTTAAAACCCCACTTTGGACACTGGCAGAAAATAGAGCTGTTAATAATCAGTTAATTATTATTTCTCTACTCATCTCCAATGGATGGGAAGAGAGTGTATTTTGCCTGCATGTGTCTTCCCTGGCTTTCAAACACTGAGTTGGAACACTGGCCAAAAACCTGAATCAACCCTCCCATACTAAGTCAATACCTTGTAAGCTCACTGCCTCCATGTTGTCTCAGGATTGATTTTTTCAAGTTTCTTCAATGCTGATGAAGCATGCTAGAGAGGATTTCCCTTGGATTGTTGCCCCTCTTTTCCATGACTGGTCATGCCAGGAACACTAGGTGCTCCTTTCCAGAAATACCATGCGGGACAGGTTTTTCATCTTGGCTGATACTAAACTGTACTTTTGGCTTGCTGGCCATCTAAAATATCTCCTTTCTCACAGATGTGCTGTTCTCCTTGAGACTGCACAGACTGCAAACAATGCACAGCCTGGAGGGCACGTCTATTCCTTGAATTCTGTCCTTGTCACAAAGGGACCCGGAAACAAGAATCAAGCAAAGAAACCAATGTATGCATGTTCATCTGCATGGCCTTGTTCCCTTCTTTCAGCTACCTTGTGCTCAACGAACTCTGGCTGGTGATGGAGTACATGGATGGAGGCTCTCTGGATGATGTCATCGCTGAGGTTCGCATATGTGAACACCACGTTGCAACCATCAGTCGAGAGGTGAGGGATCCCATCTGTGCGTCCCAGGGCTTGGGCAGGATTGTCTGGGAAAGGGGCCCAGGACAGGAGCGATTCCGTGAGCCAGGCTTTGTTTCTGTGTGGCTGATATGCTCTGGGCAAGCAAGAGCATCTCAAGCGAACTGCCTGCCAGTGCCCCTGCACTCACTGGACTCTGTTCTTGTCCTCTTCTCTCCTGCTGTTGCACTTTCACTCAGGCTCTTGTATTTGCTCTTCTCCATCTTGCCTCTCTAAACTTTGGCCTGTCTGCACTGCATTCCTTGCCTGTAAAAGCAAAGGTGGGGGTGGCACTGTTTGAAAGGAGCAGCAAAGAAGAAAGACTCATTTCTCTGAGTCCTCAGCTGGAAAGGTTAGCAGTGCAGCCAGAATGCTCTGTACTTCTGAGCACATGCACTGCAGCAGCAGTCATCCTGGCTGGTTTGCAGGGCAGAGTCTACACCAGCAGTTGCTGTTGCTCTTTGACAAGCTGACATGCCTTTCTTTAGAAAGGTGCTGCCCTGCCTGGGTTGGAGCAGCGAGCTCTTGCCCTCAATGGCACTGTCTTCTGCCATTACTCCCCATTCCCCTGCAGAGGGAATCTTGGAGAGCTCTTTCCTTTCTTGTGTGATGAAATCACATCACTGATTTTTGCCCTCCCGTTTCTGGTTTCTCTCTCAGTGCCTGCAAGGACTGGATTTTCTCCATTCCAACCACGTGATACACCGAGATGTGAAGAGCCTCAACATCCTCCTCAAAACGGATGGCTCTGTCAAGCTGGGTCAGTATATTCTTGGTCAGGTGCAGCATTCCAGGAATATGTGGGCTGTGGGGCTGCTTTTGAGTGAGTGCCAGCCCCCCCAAAACGGTGCTTGTGGCAGTGCAGGGAGCCTGTTGTGAGCTGACCACGCGGTGGCAACGTGCACAGACCTATGGCAAGGATCGAGCCGTCCACAGTGGCATTGCTCTGTGTGTGTCCCTTCCGGAGGGAGGGGGCTACAAGTCTAAAGCTTCAGGGGAACAAAAGACACTGCTGGAGGCCGTGTAAAAAATGTGGGGATTTTTGAAGCAGCCAATGCCATATTTCCTTGGCTAAAGTCCTGAGGAAACAGAGCAGGGAGAGTTGTCCAGGAGATTCAGCAGCACATTCTCAAACTTCAACTGGGCAATTCTTTTCCTTGCTTTTTCTTATTGCACAGGATTCAAATCAAAACGGTCTTTTGCTTTCTCCCCAGCTGATTTTGGCCTCTCTGCTCAACTCACCCCTGAGCAGAGTAGACGGAGCTTGGTGACCGGGACTGCTTGGTGGATGGCGCCTGAAATTGCAAAAGCTGAGTCCTATGGCCCCAAAGCAGACATATGGTCTTTTGGAATTGTGGGCATTGAAATGGTGGAAGGAGAACCTCCTTACGGGAATAAAGGTCCTCTCATGGTAAGGTGTAAATACTCTCTGATCCCGCTGTCCTTCTCCCCCATCCCACGTTCCGTGTGCCATTGGACAAAATGCCATTGCCATCTGCTGGAACTACTTCCACCACGGTCCCTTTCTGAAAATGTCCCGGCAGCACATCAGCATCTGCTGGGGTTTTGGTTGCATCCGTGGGGGAACTCAAGCCTTAGCCCAGGCAGACAATCTCCCTTCTCAGGCAACATTGGGCTTTGGCTTAGAAGGCATTCCAGCTCTTTTGGCCGTGTAGATGGCCCTACTAACAGGAAACAAGCATCTTAGAGCTGCTGTTATCTTTCCTGAAATGAAGGAAAGAAACCCAAACCCAACAAAGTTTCTAAAGCAGTGGTTTGGAGAGAAGTGTACCCCCATTCTTCTCACAGGGAAACTTGCCTTAACTGAGGGATTTCCTTTCTTTCCTTTTAATTACCATTGTTTTCAAGAACCAAGGAAAAAGCTTGATGACTTTTATAGCAGCTGTGCTTAAGGGACCAACAAGTGCTGCAGAGATGCTTTTCATGTCATACTCCTTGGAAATACTAGAGTGAGTTAGTAGAGCAAAGTCCCTCTTCCAACTAGCCTGTCAAGCTGGTCAGGTGAATCCTCAGAGAAGCAAAGGTGCTTTTGCTGATGTAGTTTCCACTAAGGAGGTCAGTCAATGAAATCAGCTGCCAGGGCAAGATCTGCTGGATGCTGGAAAAGCTGTGACTGCATCAGGCTTTGGGTTTTTTGTTGGTCCAGGAAAGTCATCTCTGCCTCTGCGCCACGGCAGAAAGAGCCACTGCAGAGTGCAGCTGAAACAATGGGATCTGGGAGAGCAGTTCCAGATGTGAGAGAAGCAGCTGAGAGACTCGTCTTTCCTTTTTCTCCAGGCTCGATTCCTGATAGCCACCAAAGGGATCCCAGAGCTGCAGCAGCCCAAGCTCCTCTCCCCTTTGCTGCGTGACTTCCTGAGCTGCTGCCTGCAGAGAGACGAGGAGCGGCGCTGGTCTGCCAAGGAGCTGCTGCAGGTAAAATGCCAAGGGGCTGCAGGGGAAACAGTGTCCCAGGGACGGGCTCCTCCTGCACTGAACTGCCAGGCATCAGATGAGCCTCGTCCTCCTCACCTCCACTCTTGGTGCTGTTCAAATGAGAACAGCCAGGAATCCTAGACTGGGCTGGGCTGGCAGGGACCTGTAAGGGTCATCTGGTCCAAGTGCCCTGCAATGAGCAGGGGCGTCTTTCAGGAGATCAGGATGCTCAGACCTGAAATATTTCCAGGCCTGGGGCATTTAGCAGCTCTTGCAGTAAGCTGTGCCACTGTTGTCCCACTGTTGCTCCTTAGACCTACTCTGACTCAATCCCCTTTTCATTGAAAAAAAGATTACCCTGCCTTTGGGGCTCTTAGCTTGGAAAGTAATGGTTCATTCTTGGCTTTTTTGTTTTCCTTTGTGCAGCATCCATTTGTAACATCGGCCAAGCCTACATCCAGCCTGGTGCCACTCATCCTTACCTTTAAGAGGTGGAAGGAGTTGACAGGAATGGACCAGTCACTTAAAAACTTTTTCTTCCATCACCAGCATTGTAGTGGATTGTAGAGTAGGATTTTAGCCTAGGATTGTAGGGTAGTATTTTGGCCTAGGATTGTAAATAAAGTTTCTGAAACCTCAAGTCATTTTGAAGATTGTCCTCCTTCTGAGCCTGTGAGAATGCTCAACATTTCCTTCTGAACTGTCCATTTTTGCTTAGAGGTGGAAAGTGACATTGATGCCTTCTTTGGTACGGTTTGAAGGGGGAGTAGGCTCTTCTTTCGTCATGCTCTCCGGACCGCAGTGCCTTTGGAATATGGCCCAGGGGCTGGGTTTTACCCAGCTGTGGCACTTGTGTTTGAGGCAGAAAGGGCAGTGGCATTTGCAGGCAGAACCAAAGGACGAGTGGGGCAGCCCAAATACCCTGTGCAGATGCAGGCCTTGAGCTCTGACTCGAGAGCATTTGGGTTCCTGCCACTTGCATTTGTATCCCTAAGTGCAATCTCTTTGTCTGGGGGAGAGTTTTGCCCAAGTGAGACAGCAGAAAGATCAGGGAGGCTGCTGGGAAAGGCGCAGAGCTGGTGCAGAGCTGTCAGCGGCTGCAGGGTGAGCCCAGGCCCCGCCTTGCCCAGGCTGGAGCCCCAGCAGAGCCCTGGCAGAGCCCGGAGCAGCCTGAGCCGGGACAGAGGCAGCTGCAAGGGGGCCCTTGGAGCTGCAAGAGGCAGCAGCCCGGCCCTGGGTGCCTCTTGGGGGCCCCGGGCGAATCCTGCGCTCTCAGAGCCCAGCTGGCAGCCGGCTGCTCCCGAGGGGAAGCGTGGCCGTGCTGGGCACAGCACAGCCCGGTGGCATCGGCCGTCCGGAGCGTGCACAGGAGCAGAGAAAGGCAAACCACAGCCGAGGGCTGCAGGCCTGGCTGAGGATTGCCACCCTTGTGCCGGCTGCCCTCTAACTCCTGGCCAAGGCGAGCAGTGTGTGCAGCGCTCTGGGCACAGGGGAGGGGGCCGGGCTGCTCCGCAGGCTCCGGCACAGGGCAGCCTCCTTCAGGCACGGCGCTTCTGCCGGGGGAAGCGAGGCCAGCGGCAGGCAGGGACAGCTTGTCAGGTCACATCTGCAGGAGCCGGGGCCTCACACGGCTGTGGGAGGAAGCGCCTGCAGTGCTGGAGTTGTGCATTGAGCCAGAGCAAAGGGGTGAAATGCAGAGTGTTCTGCAGAAATATTCCGGGGCGCCAGGCCAGCCTGCTTTGAGCTCTCTGGCACACAGCAAGCACTGTGCAATGCAGCCCTGAGCTGCTGGGAGAGGGGTGTTAGAAAGGAGCCAACTCTTAGATGAAATTAAATGGGGAAAAAGTCATCAAAGTCAAAGAGAACTGTTTCTGAGGAAGGATTCACCTGAGCTGGTTGTGTATCTCCCTCTCCCAAGAGCCAAACACAGACACAACACACACACAGAAAATGCTGCTTTTTATTGCCTTTCCCAGCCCAGGGTGAACCGTGTCCCCTTTCCCTTTGGCTGGGTAAAAGGAAACTTGTATTCTGTCCCCACCGCCTCCTTTTCTGTCCCCTCCCCTCTTACCCTACTTCCCTTTTGGTCTGGTCTTCACGCTGGCCCCTCTCCCAGCTCACAGCAACACCCAATGAATTAACTAGAACAAATCCAAACCCTAAACAACAACACCTAGAACCAACAGCTTTCCTTCTTTCTTCTAATAACCCTTCAGCTGAAGCAAAATATTACCTCCTATCTCACTGAGGGAATCAGGCTTGTGCTTGAGCAGTGAACTGATTTGGAAGGGAGTAGAAAGGTTTCAGTAGGCAATTTGTGTTTTCTTTCTGAATTGCTGAAGGAAAGACACAATGTGGCTTCAGTCAGCAAAAACATTTTCAAGGTGCATTGAGGAAATGCTTGTGAGAAATTCCCAGAGAAAGAAAGTGTTGAGAAAATGTTGAACTGCAACAAATCGTGGATTCCCTTCCCATTAACAGTGTTGAACCCTCTATTCCCCCAGTGCAGTGATTGATGTGTGCAAGTGGCTTCCTTAGCCTTGAGAATAGAGTAGTCTTCCTAAGAATGTAGCTGGAATGCATTCAAGGGGAAAAGAGTGGTTGCAGGAGGCTCTTGAGCATCGGAGGAGAATTACAGGAATGGGATGTTCCCCAAATGACCACCCGAGACTCTCAAGAGAGCCCTACTCTCCTGTCAGTTACTTCTGAGAAGTGATTTAAATATGTCAACTAATTTGAGGGAATGTTTAGCCTGTGAGTTTCAGCAAAGTAATGAGTAGGTCTTCTTTCCATGGTTACAAATGAGTAGGTGGGATTTCTGGCTGAGCACGTGTTAGGAAAGTGATTCCCCACGCACCCAGCACTGAAATAAAGTCATGCCTCCTTTCTCACACCGAGCTGGCACCAGGGATCGAGCCCTTCTTGGTAACTTTGATTTTAGTCACTTCTATTGAAAGGTGAAAATTAAACCGTTTCCAGCTGTTCCCCTCGGGTTTGCCTTTCTGGGGGCCAAAGCTCTGTGCTGCAGGTGGCCCGCGTGTGTGCAGAGCAATGCAGCCTCCACAAAGCCCTTGGTTTCCCCACAAGTCGTCATGATTTGTTGCCAGGTGTGCCCAGCTGTGGCAGGAGAAGGAGCCCGCAGTGCAGTGGGCGCCGTGCCCTGCCCAGCCAGGGCTCTCTGGCACAGAGCAGCAGCAGCAGCACCTTTCAACCCACTCCTGACCTGGCCTCACCTGGGACACAGAAGCCTCTGGAAATCAGCACCACCTGGCCCCTTCCCAGCCTGGAGCAGCTCCTGCTGGTGGGCACATCCTGCACTTCTACTGCTTCCGAACAGGAATCAAGGCACAGGGGGAGACGGACATACAGAGAAGCCCTGGGCTAGTGCAATAAATGGGCAAATGCATGGGGGAATGTGTTAGGAATCATTTCAGCTGTCATGCCAATCCTGCCTTCTCTCCTTTTCTCCCTTCACGTTTCCTGTTCTTTTCCCTCTCACATTTCCACCCCTTCCCCCTCTCGAGTCTCACAGTTTTCCTGTCATGTTTGCCTCCCAAGTTTTACTCATTTTCCCCACCCTTTACAGCTCCCTTTCCTCACACTTTACCTCTCACATTTCCCCACCTTCCCACTTTTTCCTGCTTTTTTGTTCTCTCATGATTCTCACAGTTTTTCCCTCATTAATCCTACCATTTTCTCCCTTCATGCTTTTCTCCTTTCATCAGTCATTTTTCTCCAGGTTGTCTCCTCATGTTTCTCACTTTTGCCCTCGTGTTTCCCAGCGTTTCCCTCTCCCATTCCTCCCACTTTTCCCCTCACATTTATCATTCTTTCCCCCTCATGTTCCTAATACTTTTCTTGTGCATTTTGTGCCCTTTTTTCACTCTTGTTTCCTGCCACTTTTCCCATCAAACGTCCTACCCATGAAAAAATGACTGTTGGAAGTATTTTTCCACAGTGCTCAGTTGTTTTGAGACAGAAATTGTCGAGCCTACTAGGAAGGGACACCTAGAAAGTGAAAAGATTCTCTGCCTAGTTTTCTTGGGCGCTTCCTGTGATGCTTTAATCCAAGGCAGCAATAGAGCTCTGCCTTGTCCCAAGGCCACATTCTGGAGCCTGACTCACGTGTTTGGATTCTTGCAGCCGCACCGGGCCCTTCAGCCCCTCATGCTCCAGCTGGCAGGGCTGGCAGTGCAGCATCAAGGACCTCCAGCTCAGCGCAGAATGCACCTGCGGAAGAGGAATCACCACCGCTGGATCTTGGCCTTGAAGTTGCAAAAATGATCCGGGACATCAGGAACTCCCTGCCTGAAAGGTCTCCCTCTGCTCAGGTAACCCCATTGAATGGCAATGAAAGAGGCTGCACTGAGAGCTTTTGAATGTTGTTCCATGGCTGAGAAGCAAAGGGTTCTTCAATTTCATTCTTTTCCTTCTTAGTTAATTAGCTAACTGTTCTTGGTCAAGCAAGAGTTCCAAAAGAAGAAGGGATGAAAAAGTCTTCCCTGACAGTGAGGATGAGAGGTGTGAGGCTGTGTTGGCCACATTTGCTTGTTCCTTTTCCTTGGGAAGAATGCCTCATGCAGGGCTGTTTGTGGTGATGCTCTGTAGGTTCTAACAGGCTTTGTTTGGTGGGAAAGAAGAGAAGAGAGAATTGCCACTGAAGGCCAAGAGTCCCATGCAGGGAGGGGCACGTGAGAGGTGTCTCTGTTCCAGCAGCAGATGTGGGCTCTGCCTCTTTTGGGTTGGAAGGCCAAGGCAAAGCAAGGGCTGCGCTGCAGCTGCTGCTGCTGCTGTGTGAGCCCTGCCGTGCGTGTAGGCGCTGCCAGAGCCGTGTGTGGGGATGGGCTGGAGCTGCAGCTTCCTTGTCCTTCTGTTGGACAGATTCAGTCTTTGGATTAGGAATGTCATTTCTCTTAATTCTTGCCTCTCACCAGACTTGCCTGGAGAGAAAGTGTTGGCACAGGCCTCTTTGTAGATTATTCTATCTACGTGTTGGCCAAAGAATGTCTCTCTTTCTCTTGATGTGCAGAGCCATTGCCTACAGTACATTTGTGATTGAGAAAGGGCAGACTTAAGGTGGGGAGTGAGATTCTCTGGATTTAGCAATATCTTCTTCTCAAGTGGCATATCTTTTGTCTTTTCTCAACTCCCACACAGCAGTTTTCAAAAGCGTTTTATTCCATAATAAAAGGAAACCTTGCAGGCTCTGAACCATCTTTAGAATCTTTAGGATTCTGATGGACAGGCTATTGCAGAAGGGAGGAATATTCTGCAGCTGGTCCTAGTGAGAATATCTTTCTGTCCAAAGGTAATTTGCAGGTGCTTAATTCTGGGAATTGACTTCCTCAGTGGAATAGAAACACTACTTGCTTGTGTGACTTTTCATGTGTTTGGGATTGGTTTTCTCTCCTGCCCTCCAAATGTACAGATTTTTGGCACTGGAAGATTGGACCCTGGAAATACCCTAGGTCCATCAATGTTTGCCTGGCTCCTACCTGTGGGGCAGGAGCAGAGGGCTCCAAAAAGCACCACCTTGTGCTGGACTGTCAGAGCGGTTGGGTGGGGGTGGTGAGACTCCCAGGCAGAAATGCGTGCTTTGCCTGTGGGTTTGCAGCACACAGCCCTGGGCAGTGCTGGGAGCCAGCTCTGCCCTTGCTGACAGTCACGTTGGCAACAAGGAGAGCCCTTGGCTTTCTGCTGGCTGATTGCTTCCAGCTGGTGGGATAAGCCAGGGTCAGAGCGTGTGTGAAGTGTGAAGACACCCTCACTTGGCGTCTTCTGGTTTTCTGCATTCATGTTTTCCACCAAAAGTCATTTTGTAAGAGCTTGAGTTTCACTTTGTGCACCCAAATCCTGAGTTTATGCTTGTCATCTGAACTGTGTGGGCAGTGTTCCCCTGGTGTTACACACCTTTTGGATGTGGAGAAGAACAGTTACTGTATCCCTGCTGTGATTCCAAGGAAATATTGAGTGACCTTTGGATTCCTTTCTTTCTGTTTTTCTTTCAAGGGGAATATTAATGTTGCCCCTGAGTCTTCAGCAGAGGAGGCTGTGAACAGGCCTGCAGCAGAGGAAGCTTCATCTGGCACCGAGAGCTGCGGGAACAGTTCCCCGGAGCCCGAGGAGCCTGCTAAGGAGAGAGCCCACAGTGCTTTAGAGAGGTGTGAGAGGGCTGCTCTGAGCCTGCCTGGGACAGGAAGGGAGATCAGAAGAGTTGACTTCTTGACTGCAGGGCTGCCGCTTCCCGGTGCCTTTAGTTCCAGTCCTGCTCGGGCACAACCTCCCCGAGCCCTGCCCTCCACGCTTCTGCAGAGGCTCTGAGTCCTTTGCTGTGGGGAGAGAGCAGGGACTAAACCTGACCTTGTGGGAGTTGTGTCACCAACCTGCATGTCCCAATTTGGTTCGTAACTCAGCTCACAACACCCTTCAGCTTCAGCCATTTCAGCGAGGACTGAGGTCTCTCTGTCAGCACAGGGAAAGAACAAGGCTGGGCTTCTTTGCGGGAGCTGGGACCGTGGTTTTCAAGCTCTCATGGGTGCCATTTGAACTGCGAGTGCTGAGACTTTATTGAGGCACTTCAAGGCTTTACAGAGTTTTGGAAACTTGGAAGGATCCCTGTTCTCCAAAGAGCAGGCTTCAAATTCCTAAGTGAGAGTCTGCCTTTCAGGCCATGTTTTACAGTCTGTGCTAGAAGGACAATTGCTGCCCAAGGGAAACATGCACAAGGGCCAATATTGACTCAGGGTTCTCTTTTCTTTCCAGATCCCATGTGATCGATGTCCTTGCAGGCACTGAGAGAGAAACCAGAAACAAGAGGGCAAATATCAGTGATGTGATTTCATCACACAAGAAAGGAAAGAGCTCTCCAAGATTCCCTCTGCAGGGGAATGAGGAGTAATGGCAGAAGACAGTGCCATTGAGGGCAAGAGCTCGCTGCTCCAACCCAGGCAGGGCAGCACCTTTCTAAAGAAAGGCATGTCAGCTTGTCAAAGAGCAACAGCAACTGCTGGTGTAGACTCTGCCCTGCAAACCAGCCAGGATGACTGCTGCTGCAGTGCATGTGCTCAGAAGTACAGAGCATTCTGGCTGCACTGCTAACCTTTCCAGCTGAGGACTCAGAGAAATGAGTCTCTCTTTCTTCTTTGCTGCTCCTTTCAAACAGTGCCACCCCCACCTTTGCTTTTACAGGCAAGGAATGCAGTGCCAACAGGCCAAAATTTAGAGAGGCAAGATGGAGAAGAGCAAATACAAGAGCCAGAGTGAAAGTGCAACAGCAGGAGAGAAGAGGACAAGAACAGAGTCCAGTGAGTGCAGGGGCACTGGCAGGCAGTTCGCTTGAGATGCTCTTGCTTGCCCAGAGCATATCAGCCACACAGAAACAAAGCCTGGCTCACGGAATCGCTCCTGTCCTGAGCCCCTTTCCCAGACAATCCTGCCCAAGCTCTGGAAAGCACAGCTGGGATCCCCGACTGACCTCCCGACTGATGATGGCGATCTCGTCTTCTGTCAGGCGAGTCTTTTGGATTGTGTTGTAAAGAGTGCCCCCATCCATGTACTCCATCACCAGCCACAGTTCTTCATGCACAAGGTAGCTGAAAGAAGGGAACAAGGCCATGCAGATGAACATGCATTCGTTGGTTCCTTAGCTTGATTCTTGTTTCCGGGTCCCTTTGTGACAAGGACAGAATTAAAAGAATTAAAGACATTCCCCCTAGGCTGTGGGTTGTTTGCAGTCTGTGCAGTCTCAAGGAGAACAGCACATCTGTGAAAAAGGAGATGTCTCTGATGGTCAGCAATCAAAAAGTGCAGTTTAGTAACAGCCAAGATGAAAAACCTGTCCCGCATGGTATTTCTGGAAAGGAGCACCTAGTGTTCCTGGCATGACCAGTCATGGAAAAGAGGGGCAACAATCCAAGGGAAATCCTCTCTAGCATGCTTCATCAGCATTGAAGAAACCTTAAAAAATCCATCCTGAGACAACATGGAGGCAGTGAACTTACAGGGTACTGACTTCTTATGGTAGAGTTGATGCAGGTTTTTGAACAATTTTTCAACTGTGTGTTGGAAAGCCAGGGATGACTCATGGAGACAAACTGCACTCTCTTCCCATCCATTGGAGATGAGTAGAGAAATAATAATGAACCAATAATTAACAGCTTTCTTTTCTGCCAGTGTCCAAAGTGGGGTTTTAACCTCGCATGCTTTTACTGTGTAAACAAACCTTCATGGGATGAGACCACGACCACTCACCCGTCTAAATAATGGACAAGATGGGGACTCATATTCCTCTTCATGACCGTGATTTCAGTAACAATATCCTCCATCTCGCTCGGTCCCCGAAGATTGATTTTCTTGATGGCCACCTAGAATGACACAGAAAATCAGTAACTTTAGAAGTTGGTGGAATGAGACCACAACACACGTGGAGCGAGTGATTTTGCAATGACACAGGTGAGCTCTGCCAAAGTGCCTTGTGATTAGACAAAGGAGTAATTAGGAACTGACATTCCTACAGCTCATTTCTCTGCTCCTTTGGGGGCCAGTTCCAGGACACGTGGCCACTGACCACATTTTGCCTTGTCCACTTGTTAAAAATGGTGTCTCAACTCTCACCCCCCAAAGCTCTGAGCACACTCTCTGTTTCTCTGTCCGTACTTCAGAGGAAGAAATGCGTGCCTTGGTACTCTGTGGATACATCTCGGGCTATAGGCAGGGCTTGGGACTTTTAGGGACGCCTTGCAGATCTCTCCCTACGTGCAGTTCCCAACTGCAGCACTGCAGGTGCCTAAGGAACTGCCAGGAACATTCCAATATATTTGCTGGCAGCCAGAAATGAGAATTCAGGACTCTGAAGCCGTAGCCCCAGAGAGCAGTGAGATGCTCCAAGGCACCACCTTTGTGTGAGCAATTGAGAGCCAGGGAGAGTGTCCTTCTCTGAAAGGAACCGCTGCCCCCCTTGCCTTCCTTCTGGCAGCTGAGCAGGACAAAGACTGTCCCAAATGCAGCTGGCAGCCTGGCACCAGTCTGTGCTTCTTGTGCCTTTGCAGCACAGCTCTAGCCACAGCTGCAGCCACAGCTGACACGAGAGAGGAAAGCCCTGGAGAGCAGCAGAATCTGCAGGGGCTCTTGACATTTACCCGTCCTCCTGTGGCAGTGTCGATCGCTCTGCAAACCTCTCCAAAAGCCCTAGAAACAAAACAGCAGCAAAGAAAGGAGAAGCCATTTAGACCTTGGAGTGAAAGCCAGCCCAGACAGGAGATGTCTGCTGGAAATGCCTCCAACCTGCAGCATGCAGGAGGGCTCTGCCAGAAGGCAGATGATGCATTTTCCTCTCCAGTGCATGGGCACTGGGCCTGTTTCTGAAGCACTGGGCTTTAGTGCCTCAGCTCAAAAGGCCAGGTGATTCTTTCATCTTGGATTTCAGTTTCTAAACTTGGCAGTTTTTATCCTGATCACAGTATTTCCTTCAGCAAACTCTTGGGAAGAAATGTTCCTTGAAGCAGTTATCTGCCTGCTACAAAAAGGGGTGGTTGCTGTTTCTGGCAATGAAATCCAAGTGTCTCTGACAATTCCTTCTGACCACACTTCCAAATTCTGGCTGGTACTGAGAGATGGGGCAGACTAATCCCAATGTGTGAATATGTTTGCAGCTTGCCTGACTTCACCTTGACAGATATTCCAGCAGCAAATCGTTGCCCCATGATTGTGTACAAGTAACTGTGGTTGGACTCACCCTCTGCCAACAATTTCCTCTTCAATGTATTTCCTTTGGGGATTTTCCATGCTCGCCATTTGCCCTGAGGGAAACAAAATGCAAGATGCTTACTTGAAAGCAGAGATCCCACTATCCAGGAGATACAAAAGGCAGCCCTGCTGGGGCTGTACAGTCTGGCCTTCTGAGTCCTTTGTGGCCAGCTGCGTAACAACAACAATAACTGCAAGAATTGCAACAAGACAGGCAGCTCTGCAGTACAAGCAGGCCAGCACTGATTTCTGCAGTCCTTTGAAGAGATCTCTTGACAGCAAACAAAGCACAGGGAGATGCATTCCCAGGAGAGGAGGGCATCTTCCCCACCTTGCAGCACTTTACCAAAGGAATGCCTTTCCCTTTGTAAACCCAAGCAGCTCATGCTCTAACCAATCCCAAGGGGCCTTCAGCAGCAGGACCCTCACCCTTGAGGAGCAGGCTGAGCTGGAAGACGCCCTTGCCCGTGGCCCACGTGAAGAACCACACTGCTTCTCCTCCCCCTGACAGCAGGGATCAGTCCCTGCCATTGCACTCGCCCTCTCAGCCCCGCACATGTGCCCACCTTCCCGCAGCGGGCAAGGGCAGCAAGGACAGCAGTGCTCCTCAGGTGCCGGCGGGACACGGACAGCTGCCCAGAGGAGATGCTGACCCTCTGTGAGCCCAGCCCAGGCCGTGCAGGAGCCGGCCCAGAGCAGGGGCTGCTGCCTCGGGGCAGCTCCGCGCTGCAGCGGCCGGCCGGCAGCGGCACTCTCCCAGCTAAGGAAGGCTCCAGCCTCGGCGCTCACACCAGCCCTCAGGGCCAGGGCAGCCACCGCCACAAAGCTGCCAAAGCCCAGGCACCAGCACTGACAAGCAATGGCAAGAAGGCACGGCCACACCCAGCCCCTTCCAAGCTGCTGCCCCCACTGAGGACACGGCAGGATTGGCTTGGAGAGCAGACACACCCAGGTGCACGTCAGTGCCCTTTTGTGCCAACAGGTGACGGGAGACAGAGCGTCAGCTGGGCTCTCTTCTCAGCCCCACCAGCTCTTATCTGAGGGCACAGGACCGGCAGCTGCTCTGGGCAAGAAGCAGCTTCAATGACTTGTGCTGTAGAATCACAAAGGGCACCAAAGTGAGGAGGGTCATTGGGTCCAGCTGTGCTGGCACGTGCACACAATACACTGTCCCTCAGAGAAGAAAGACACAAGACGTACTCATGAACCCCAGGAAGTCATCCTCATCATCCTCCATCTCCTGTTGCTGAGCAGCAGCTTTGTCAGTGCTGGAGATGAAGGAACTGCCCAGGCTCCACTGCTCAGCTGGGGCAGGCCAGGCCCCTTCAGGTGAGACCGCTGCTGCTGCTGCTGCAGCTGCAGCTTCAATAGAAGAGCCTGTGGAGATCTGAGACAACAAAAGAGTTTGTGTCAGAAAAGTGGCTGGCAGAGATTAGCCCAAGATCTCATTTTAAATGCAAGCCCTTAGGAAGGTGCTGTCAGCCAGTGACTGGGAGCTGCTGTCAGGCTCAGCTTTTTCACCTTTCTGCCCACGAATCACATTAATTCAGCCACTTCTTTCTGCTTCCCTGCCCACCTCTGCTTCCATTTTACCAAAAGAACAACCTGGCAACCAAGGCACCAAAATCCCTGACTTGAAGCAGAAACTCCACGTCCCCAGTGTATCTATATCTAAATATAAAATGATAATAATGTTAAATAGTGCCGACAATACTAATTTGGTAGCTTCGGCCACTCAAGGATGTAACACTAAATACCCTACAGAAAAGCATTGGCCAAGACCCAAATGTCAGTGGTCAACTTTATGAGATTGTATACAATGAAAAAAAGAGGAAGGGATAAAATTGGCTATTTCTACAGGCTTTGCTGATTCTGTGATGCAGAATGCTTTGTCTGTTACTGTGAAAAACACAGTGATTAAGACTGCTGGGTTGTTCATATCCCAGACATTCCCCAAGCTGCAGGATTGGTTGAATGGATGAAGGGGTTGTTAAAAGAGCAGTTGAAAAAAGGAGGAGATGGGAACCTGTCCTGATGGAAAACCCATCTCCCAGATGTGCTCCATGCCCTTAACAATGGGAAGACCTTCTCTAGACTTCTCTGGCTCTGGAGCGGGCTGAGGTCTGAGCACCGTGCAAGCCATGGGGGCGTTGGTTTAAAGTAGAGATGGAAGGTTCTGTTTGCCTCAAAAAGCCATCAGCCTGTTCATCCTACAGCTCTCCCACTCACACGCCATCAGCTCTGCACAGAGCAGGCAGCAAACTGGTCACTACTGGCGTTGCCTTGGTCTGAACTGGGAGCTGTGGATCACCATCAAGCTTCAAGTGTTTTCTAGTGTGATGTATTTTACACCGTTCCCTACAGATTCTGGTTCTGGGTCAGTCCCACAGCAGGTTTGGGGAGTGTTTTGGTCAACAGGGTCTCCCTAGGCTGCAGCTGGAGCTTGGGGCCTCCTTCTAAACTACAGCACAGTAAAAAATATGTACTAAGGTCACAATGAAAAATCCTCTGCTAAACCTTCTTTAGTGTCTCTCAACTCCTAATTCCAATTGTAAAATGCTATTTAGGAAGATCAGACTGATCAAAATCAGGACATTTTTGGTGGATTTTTGTAAAAATGCCTTTTGAAACTTTAAGATGGAGGGATTTTCACTGAAGTCAGTATTCCTCTTCAAAATTTTCCAGCATCCTGTTGTCTTCTTAACTTTCCACACTTATCTCCTGCCAACTTTTACCTGCCCAGAGCCAATCATTTTGGTGACAGCCGCCATGCCCATGTGCCATTTGCTGAGCATCACCTGCACAAGGCCTCAGGTGCTCACTAAGGAAAACTCACTTCTTCAGATTCTTTGCAGAACCAGGGAAGATCTTGCTTGCTCAGTTGGGCTGTGCAAGAGTTTTCTATTCAAACCTACTCTGTGTGGAATCACTGGTGTATTTTTGACTCAGAGAAAGCTGTTTATTTTCTGCTCCTAAATAAAGAGTGAGCAGCTCTGTGAGCAACACCACAGCAGAAGGAACACAAACAGACTGTTACTCAAACACCATCTCTGAAGGGCTTGCGCTCTGCTTTTCAGATGAGATTAAGAGCTCAGTTACAGCAGAGAAGGAGCCTTTCATTAAATCACACATAGAACATGATAGGAACAAATTACAAAGCTCTTCAGAAGCAAATCTGCGCAGACTGCTGGGTAAGAAGGCTCTTTAGGGGGAGCTTCAGTGGTTTCTCCTGCCCTTCTGCAGAAATGTGTCCTACACACCTCATCTAACCACATTCTTGAGGAAAGCTCACAACCAGAATCCTACGGGGCATCCAATTCTCTGAATGCCTCTCTTCCAGTGACACAGATGAGCAGTATAAGCAACATCCCCTCATGGATATAATGAGTGGGGTGAAGCCTTGGGTTAGTGCTGATGTGTATAGTTCAGAAGTGCAATGGTTTGTTCTGCTAACACAGGAAAAGCCCAAAAGCTCAGTGTTGTCTCAGTCCCACATGGGTAACAGGGGATAACCTGTGGAGTTTAAAGAATTTTAAGGCCCAGCAGCTAAGAGATGAATCAACTACCTAAAGCCAGACTCTGGACATAACTGTTTCATTCCAGCATTCTTGCCACACTCTCCTGTCTGCAAAAGCCTCCACCAAGAAAGCTGCAGACAGGGAGGCGAGGAAAGAGCAGATTCAAGCCCCTCACACCAAGGAGAGAGCCCAGAGACCCTCAAGCCAGAGAGATCCTTCCCTGCGCAGCCAGGCTGCCCAAACTTTCCAAGTCAAAGACCCAGTGTGCAAATCCCAGGCATACGAACCCCCGGCAGAAATGCCCCCTGGCCTCTGGATTTGCAGGTGACAGTACAAGCGTGAACCTGGACCTGAGGGATTGGTTGCTTTTCCCTCCCCAGAAATCCAAGGCACTGCATGGCAGAGCTCAAAGTGGACAGCCAAGGGTTACAGGGCTGCCCAGAGTCCTGCACCTGGGAAAGGGTAAGTCCAGGTTCAGTCACAAAGTTATCACCACTTGATTTTGTTCCCTTCTTGTTCTGCTCTCCTGGAATATATTATGGTTAATTAAAGACAGTTAGCTAATTGGATCATAAGCAGGTGCTGGTGAAAAAAAACAAACCACTGTTCCACTTTGAAATGCCACACAGGAGATTCATTGAAATTCCCTTGGAAAAGACATCCCAAAACCCCGTCATCTGTTGATGAAAACAGTCAAGGAAAAGTCAAGAGAGAAAGAACAATGTTTTTCAGGAGGTTTCACAACTCAGGCAACTGTAACCCCCATCAGGCGTTAGGATTGAGGATTGTCATTCCCTCACCAGGAAACCTTTGAAAGACACAAAAACTGTCATTGAAAAGCAGTGCCAGAATGCACAAAGGTGAACAATGATCCATGAAGGCTTAATATTTCCATCGAGGCCGGGATGAGATGAGTAGGAGAGGATGACTGAGGCTCTTCAAAAGCCAGACCTCAGAGCTGAGACAGGATTTAATCCTGAGAGCTCTCTAGTTATCCAGAAAAGGATCAAGACATGTGAGGGAGCTCAGAAAGCCAGAGTGCTCAAAACAGCAGCACGTACACCAAGGGAAGAAGAGGAAATACAGCTGGATACCTCCTAATGCTGTTCTGTGGTGTGACCTGACGGTCTGGTGCAGTGAGTCACAGACAACTTGCTCAAAACACGGGTGGCAGAGCTGAAAATGTTCACTGATAAGCAACAGAAAAAAATTAAGGGCATATAGGAGTGAGCATAGTCACGAGGACCTGGAGAAGCAAGAACTGCAAAAGGCCAGACAGGATGTAATATTGTGCATAATGGGGGTAAAATACATGTTGCTATTCATCATGTATCCAAAGAATTATAGAATAGTTTGGGTTGGAAGGGACCTTTAAAGGTCATCTAGAATGACAGACTATTGAAAGCAACAGAAAAACAGTATCTTAACTGCCAGGGGAAACTGTATTGAAAGCAACCTAGGATTAGAGCCAAAACAGCAACATCTTATCTTTGACCTAAAGATTTATCAGTAACTAGTGCTGTCCGCCACTGAGGGACACACCAAGCCAGAATCCCTCCACTCCAGTTTTCCCGTGCTGTGCTGTCAAACCTCTCCATGCTCCCCAGCTCCTGCAGAAACTGGACTTTGTGATGTGACCCCAGCATGGCAGCAGCCCACGTGAAGCATCACCTCAGAGAAGTGCATCAGCACTTCTACAGAATGAGGCCGTTTCTACCTGAACATCAAGCAACACTAAATTTCTCTGGGAAGCACTGGGTGCAGAATAATCAGGGACAGAAAAAGGATGTGTCTGTGGAGCACAGGGCTGGTTTAAATTCTCATTAGGTTGTTAACAGCTGGTTTCATTAGTCTCCTACAGACAATCGTAATTACTGAGTAGCTACTGCAGGGTGAAAAGCCAATTCAGCTTTTTAACATTCTCAGAGCTGCAAACCTGTCAGTGAAATTATTTTTCAAGTGGCTTGTAAAGTTTGTCTCTTCTCAAAGAACATGTCAGACTGAGAGACTGGAGTGTGAAATTTACACCCCAATAAAAGGGAGTTTGAATGCACTTTAATAGCACCTGAGGTGTTCTGCTCTGAGCAACTGTCCCCAAAGTCCAGGTGGACCTTTCTCCATTGGAACTCTTGAAAATTTGTGGAAGCTTTAACTTTGGCATTAATTTTACAGAAGCATTTACAGCCCAAGTGTCAAGACCATAGTCGTGAAATGCTGTGCAAGCCCTGAGCTTTCTCAAACCAGAGATAAACTTGTATTAAAGGTCTGTCTGGAGCCCAGGACTACTAAATTTGCTCTAGCAGAATTCCATTATAAAGCTTAGCCTGCAACGAAGGTAGAATTTTATCTTATCTTAGTTAAATATTCCCCCTAAACCAGCATAAATGATAATTTCCTCACTCTAATTCATGGTTTATCCACTCCTAATTACACGTCCTTCTTGTCCTAAGCACCATCCTTACTCCTACAACAGGTTGATGGCTTCCATTAAATTTATTATTCTACAGACATATGTTGGATTAAAGTTTACCCAAACAAAAGCTTTATCCACCTCCTGCCAGAGCTAATGGAGAAGATATTTCAGTTTATTCAAAGAAGCTGTTATCTCTGAAAGAGGATCATGCTTAAATTAGAATAAAAGTTCTGCCAGGATCCGTATTCCTTTGTTTCCCCCAACCATTCACTAAAAGCCCTCAGTCACTTCAGAGCTTTTAAAATCATTTCTAGTAGTCACTACATGGTCAATTATTAAAAGAGTCCTGAACGTGCAGTGCAGTTAATGACCGTCTCTGACGTATTTCTTACATGGGTTTTCTTTCCACATTTTCTTCAACTATAGCTAATCAGGTGCCTTCTCCTTTTTGTCTCCTGTTTATTTCATTGACTCTCATCCTCCATGACACAGCATACGATGTTTCCACAAAACCAGCCTGCACCAGCCACTGTTTCACAACTCACCCATAAAATCCCAACCTTTGACACTTCCACCTCTTCATCTTCCCATCCACGGAGGGGAGTCAAGGTCAGCCAAGATGCAAATGAGGCGTTTGAAGCTGAGGAGTGATGAGGTGGTGATTGCTTGATGAGTACAGGAGGAGGAAAGGTCTTGGCCGTGCCTCGGTTTTTAAATCATCCTCAGTGCGTGCAGGAGAATTAAGGACAGAGCAGAGATGCTCCTCTGATCAGCTTCCCCATGGCTTCGCTCCTATCACAAAGTCAAAGACAGGCAGGTCACACATATTCTCTTACTCTGACTCCTGCTGGGATGACAATGTTGAAAAACAGAAAAAAAACACTTATCAGGGATTTTCATTGTGTGAGCTCAGGATTCCCCATGCTCTTGCAAAGGGGGAATGTTCATCGGGCAAAGGATATGAGAAGGAGCCTCAAATTGTCCAAAATCCCGTTAAAAATATTTTTCCTATGGAAACCTTCACCAAGGCTCGTCACACTTCAGGCCGTTCTTACACCCATTTCCTGATGTGCATCTCACAGTCAGGTGTTCTCACTGTTCCAGGGACTCAACACAAACCTTACAGCCCCACACAAACACAGCCCGAGGAGCCGCAGCCTTCCCTCCAAATCTGGGTACCTGCAACAGCCACCCCTGTGCTGATCTGAGCCTGCTTCTCCCCAAAGCAAGATGGTCAATTTATCCTTGAAAAGATTGACAACAGCATTCTTGTCATCTCCAAACGAACCATCATTTCAAAACTGTAATCTCCACACTGAGACTTTATTCACTTAAAGTGTCCGAGTACACAGGCAGCATCAAGGAAGGCACTGAAGTGAGTCAAGTTTAACCCAAAAGAGCTCTCAGCTCCCTATGAAAGCTCAGACAAGCAGCAGAGAAAGAATTAATGCTCCCAGAACGGGCACCTAACAGCCACAGGGCAACTGAAATCTTGGTTTTAGAGAATGAAGGAAATACAGAAAAAGCACTAAGTAATCAAAGGTGAGAAAAATCCATCGCTCCAACAGCTACATGGAGGCTAACCACTTAAGAAACAGAGAGAGATAGAGGGGGAAAAAACCACAATTAATAGTGCCCATGACACCCAGAGCCTAAACAAGCCCAGGGGATCAGGAAAGAGGTAAGCACGTGCTCCAAACAACAGCAGAAATGAAGTGAGATCTCTGAAGGGAACCAAAGAAAGAGGCGGCCTGAAGAAAGGAAAAAATGCCTCCCCATCTTTCATTCCCTGCCCACAAGGTGTTTTGGTTTGTTTAGTCAGGAGTCCCTTGTATCATGTGGTAGAAATCCAGAAAAATAAAGGTCAGGAGAGGCATGGTTTAACATTCCTGCATAGCAGACAAGATATATCCTTGTGCAAATTATTCCATGCAGCACTCACATCTTTAATTGCTTCTTTTCTCTTCCTGGGGAAGCAGAGTTGCTTTATTTACTCCAAGCAATATTTTCTCCCTCCTCCCTGGCAAAGAGCAAGCTCCCGTCTTGGCAAGTGCTCACTGGTTTACTTCGTGCACATCACACGCCTGCTCAGGAGAGTGGAACAGGTTAATGTATCACTTGTGGCAATGATTAACTTGCCCAGCTGCCGGGTTCGAGAGCCCCAGAGTGCCTCAGGTTATACAGGATCACAGAAGGAAAAGCTCCATTGAACTAGGCTGCTGCCACACTGGCCCTCTTTGCCTGTCAAACACATTCAGTTGCTCTTGCACTGTCCTGTGAAAATCCCCCATAAAATACAAGTGAAAATCCTTCCTCACCTGTGAAAAAGCACAGCTAGGTTCTGCTCAGGGCATTTCAAATAACGTGGGCTGTTTGTGACCTCCCCTTGCAAAGGCAGCATCTCAGGAAAACCAAAAGTTTCTTTTTATGGACTCATAGGATGTGTTGGGTTGGAAGGGACCTTAAAGCTCCTCTTGTTGCAACTCTTGCTGCACTGAGGACACCTTCCCCTAGACCAGGTTGCTCCAAGCCCCATCCAACCTGGCCTTGAGCACTTCCAAGGCTGAGACAATCACAGCTTCTCTGCAACTGTTTTGTTCCTGCCAGATCTAAAATCATACCAAACTTAGTAGCCTCAGAGATAGATTTCTGCTAAACATCTCCATTTTTCTAGGAAAGAAATATGGCAAACCTTGTTTACATTTGACTGTGCCAAATCAAAACGAGCTCTTCAGAAAGGGCTGCCACCCACTTTTCTAATTTTTCCCTATTTGGTGCAATACGTTCATTCTGTTGTTGGTTGGAGCACTATTTTAATATATCTGGCTGAGGCTGCTTAAAATAGGACAGCAAGATACCAGAGTGAGGGGTGGAAAAGTGGAAAACAGAGCTCTATGGAAAACCAAAATCCAGTGTTTGTGTAGTTGGAAGTCTTAAATCCCACCTCTCTGGTGGGATGAAATAGGTGCTACTAATCCAATTACTAAAGTATCATGCATCAAGCTGACACTATTTTAAGACTTGAAAAACACATATATAAAAAAAAGCCAATTTAAACAAACCTCAGCTCCTTTCCATTGTCTCTGTTCCACAGTTTATGATAGCAGACAGGAGAGAAAGATTGTTCTGGGAACAATGCTTTCAAGACTCTAAAAATAATATAAAAACTGCTCTGCCACACTCTCAGCTGTTACAGCTCCAAAAAGCACTGCCTCTCTTTGCTCAGACTCACAATTGTGGTGAGATTTCTACCACACCACAGGACAATCTTTTTTGTTTTCTCCTGGAAAAAACTACAGCACTTCTGGGTAGCAAGGCAGACATGAGCCCCTTTTAATGGCCCTTGGAATTAGGCCTGTGGAATGAGGCACACAAAGCCAAAGGCCAGCTCAACCTGGGATATCTGAATGGATCTTCACATTCTTCCCAGGAAGATGAATGGGAATCACTGGTTTGCCAGGCAAACTGCATCAGCTGAATTTTGGGCTAGAAAATGTGCTTCCTGCTCCTCTCAAAGCCAAAATTCCTACACACTTCTTGTGAGTCCTTCTTAGATAAGGACCGTGTTCAACTGAGTGACAGGGAAGCAAAATGGCAATCCAGGAATGAACTTGCCTGTACACAATATCCTGCATCCATGTGCATGCTTACTCACTGGCACACAACAGTAAGGAAGGAACACAAATGCATCATTGTCTATAAAATCAGATGTGTTGAGGAATGAACAAAACTCGCAGAGATATCAAAACCTCCCCTGAAAACCCAGTTCAGGGAGAGCCTGAGCTCTTTTGTGGTTCTAGGCATGAAGGTGCTCAGGATGCAGTAGGATTGTGCCTGAATGTCACTTGGAAAATGCCAGTGGCTCAACTGAGAGCTGTGAAAATGATTTACATTGCATTGAGACGGGCCACAGTCCTGCAAGGGTCTTCCATCAGGAGCAAACAGCGGCCTGGAGGGTGGAGAATGCTGGATCTGTACCACCGCGTGCTCATCCTTCGCCTTCATGCAGAGCTGCCCCAAAGTTGCCATGTATCACTTCTAATATTTCTCCTGTTGGGTATATTTTGGAGCAGCTGTTACATGTGGCTCTTTATGGCGATCCTGTGGGAAGCAGCCATTCATTCGCCTGCTGTGATATCCTCACAGCTAATCCTAACTCCTCATTCCCTTTGCTTTTATTTGGAGGTTTTCATCTACTTGTTCCATTGCTTTGTTTGGGTTGGTTTGCTTGGGTTGGTTGGTTTGTTTTCTTCTTTGGGTTTTTATGGTTTTGGCTTGAGTTTTTTTGTTTGCTCTGTTATAAATGACTGGTGAAGTTGGCACAGCCAAACTCCAGAAAATGTAAACCAGGCTCAACTTTCCAGGAATTACTTTTGATTTGGTTAAGCTGCAGCCCCCAGGCTCAGGATCAGCACTGTATTTGCAGGTTTTGCTCTGCATCATCAGCCTGCCCAGACTCTGCTCACTGTTTTACAAATGGACAAGACAAGGGATATTGCAAAAAGCTTCCTTTCAAGCAGCAAAACCTGGGACAGCAGGACAGAAAAGCAGGGAGAAAAAAGAAAATATTCACCAGCTAGAAGAGAGCCAATGTCCCACCATCTTCCCCTCCACCATTATGAATTTTGGACATTTAGAGACACACCTGGCTCTAAAGCTCCCAGCTCTCAGTCCCTGGTGCTATTTGCAACCCTTCAGCCTTGACTCCCACTGATGTGACTGAGTGCTGGCCACGTGGGGCTGGGGATGCTCAGCCTGCAAAGAGAAGGCCATGGGGAGGCCTCACTGCAGCTGTGCAGGGCTTGAAGGGCCCCCTAGGAAAGATGGGCACAGAGTGTTCAACAGGGCCTGTGGTGAGAGGAGAAGGGGCAATGGCTTTCAGCTGCAGGAGGGCGATTTAAACTGCATCTAAGGAAGCTGCTGCTCTTTTACACTGAGGCTGGGGAGGCACTGGCCCAGTCCGGGGAAATCTACTATCACCGGTTCAACCTGAATCCTGAGTTTTCCCTGCCACCTGCGGGAGCTGGTCCAGGCCCTGCCTCGCCTTCGGCTCCTTCGGCGCTGCTCCTCTTGCTGCAGCGTGACCCTGCACCCCCTGCGC
The DNA here is from genome assembly GCF_029207755.1 of Chamaea fasciata. Taxonomy (NCBI): domain Eukaryota; kingdom Metazoa; phylum Chordata; class Aves; order Passeriformes; family Sylviidae; genus Chamaea; species Chamaea fasciata. The sequence continues at coordinate 464,495 of NW_027094155.1, read as the reverse complement.
TGCCGGGACATCCTGCCCCTGCCTGCCGGGACACCCTGCCATCCCAGCGACCAGCCCGGGACTTTTCCACTGTTTCAGCTTGGTGCTCTGAGGATCCTGCGGGGACAGCGAAACCAAACTGCCCTGGGTTTTGTGAAACAAAGCCCTCAAGGTTCTTGGTACTGTTGTCGTTTGTCATTAATGCTGTAGTTGTTTGGTGGGGGGGGGGAGGGTTTTTTTGTGTTTGTTTGCTTTGTATTACATACTAGTAGAGAACTGCTATTCCTATTTCCCAAATCTTTGCCAAAGAGCCTCTGATTGTAATTTTACCTGGCAGATACCTGTCTTCCCAAACCAAGACACTGGCTGAGGTAATGAAAGAGAAGTTGTGGGGGAAGGTACTAAAGTCATCACCACAGTATGTGAAGAGTCTAAATGACAAGAGCATAAATGGTAGGGGGAACCACAATGTTAGGGTGCAGCAGTTGGTATGAAAAGCAGCAGTTCTCCAGAAAACATTTTCACTGCTGAAACACGGGGGGAAAAATGATTACAATGAAGAAACACATGAGATGTTTGGAGAAATGTGAGAAATAACTCTTTTTTCTTTTTGCTATACACCTAACTTGAATGTAGGATTGCTTTTCCTAAGGGGGAGAGGATTTTCAGGACTGCAATAGGTGCTTTTTCATCCACAGTTGGGACAGCAGTAGTAAGATGATAAAGGGAATTAGAGGAGATTGTGAAGAAAAATCCAGGAATATATACAGCTTCGTATCCCAAGCATCTTTTTACATCTGGGTATGGAGTCACGTGATGGTACAGAGCAAATTGTGGAATGTTGAAATAACTGCCATTTTGGCAGTGAAAATCAGAAAAAAGATCATTTTGATGCATAAGCTTGAGAAAAAGTGCGGTAAAGTTAAGGTGAGGGGTAGCAAGTAATCAAACCCCCATGATAAAAAGTAAATCAAGGTGTCAGGTCTTTGTGTAATAGGGCTTTTGCCAACCTAGGCAAGTTCCAAGGCTCTATCAGTACACCTCAATAAAAGAAACATTCGGAACAGAGCTGCCAGAAGGAGTAGCGTTTTGTGACGCAAAAGAAATTATTTAAGGTGGGGATAAGGAAGAGGAGGATGATGATTTTGAGGGTTCTGTCAAAAGGCCTAAGGGTGTGAGTACTGGCACTTGACAAGTGGAAAAACTGAATGTAATTAAATATAAAGAGTGCTGAAACTCCTGACCCTGTGATTAGCTCAGTAGATCAGAGCATGGTGCTAGTAACGCCAAGGTTGCGAGTTCAGTCTCCGTATGGGCCATTCACATGAGAACTGGACTCGATGATCCTTGTGGGTCCCTCCCAACTCAGACTGTTTTGTGATTCCGTGATATTGTGCTCTTGACAGGAATTCACTGCAACCGGTTCTTCCAATACGGACACAGGCAAGGCTTCAGGCAGTCTAGAGACCAAATACAAGGACAAAGACCATGGACTTGCATTCACCCAGAAGTGGAACACAGATAACACACTGGGAACAGAGGTTTCTCTCGAGGATCAGGTAAGACCAAGGAGATACTTTGGAAATGTTTCTGCAACTGGTATGAGACAGTATTGAGTTGAACAGGAAGCACTGGAGAATGAAAATTGCAGAAAAGTATCTGGAGTGTCAGAATTGCATATCTTTGCTGAACATGCAGGCTGGGAGTGGGGTTGCTGGCATTCTCAGTCATGTGCTGCTAGGTAATGATTTGGGGGTACAGTTACTGCAGTTACAGGTGTGTGGAATTACTTAGCTGGTTGAATGAATCTAGCTCTTTAGAACTGCCACTGCTGCAGTCAGGCAGGGAAACCAAAGATGGGTCTCATCATTTTAAATGCTTTCATGTGTAAGAACTCAAGTTTGGCTGCCTTGAGATTGAATATATTTTATAAGGTTGAAGAGAAAGATGAGTGTTTGCAGCTTGGCACTACTTACACAAAGGGTTGCTAGTGTACAGCACTCTCAAAACACAGTTCTTTTTGACATTAATAGGTTTATGCCTTTCACGTAATGCCTCAAGTATAAACTAACGATGCCAACGATAAAATTCAAAGTAAAAATTCTGTGGTGCTGTCCACCATGTATGGCCATTCATGTCCGTACTTTTACTTGTGCTTTAAAATGGAAAATGCTGTCTAGCTAGTAACAAAGGGGGAGGAAAATGAGATGGGTTTGTGCTTTGGCCTGTGAGAGGTACTGTGTCTTAACAGAGTACCTGTAGATTATGTGAGAGATTTTTGAGCTACTGTATGGACTGTTCCAACTATAAAGAATGAGCAAACGTGAACTGAGTAGTTTTCTTTCTGTCATTGTTCTGTGAATAACCTTCTTGTTGTCAGCACTAGGTGTGTCATTTTCCTGTGTGTAAAAACATACCTACAAAGTCTATGCTGTTAAAGGGCTTCATTGTGGGAAGAAAAGGTCCTATTTTAATCTGTCATCATGCAGCATCTTCAGATTTCGTTGTAAATCACGAGGGAGACATTATGGTCCTATTTTGTTTTCTCATTAGACAGGATGTAGAGTTCTAGTAGTGGAATATTAACAAAACATGATTCAACTGATTTTTGAGCAGATGTGTATTTTTCTTTGCAGGTGGCTCGAGGGTTGAAGCTGGCTACTGACACTACGTTTGTTCCCAACACAGGGTAAACATTTTCTATTACCTTTATCTAAGGAATGCTAGAATTTCCTGTAACTTCTAAAAATACTTATTCTGCTCATTGTGTAAAAGCTCAGCATTTATCGGAGAAGATTCTGCAGTCGCTCTAGATAATCTTCTGCAGGCAGTGGATAATACTCTGCTTGAAAGCATTCTTCAGCTTTTCGGCCAGTGGCAAATTTACTGTTTTGCAGTAGGTACTAGATCTCTAACTCTCCCTTAAACAATTAGTCTTCATGGTGTTGGCAGTCCTAAGGCTGTCAACTCCGTAAACCAATTTTTTTTTTTTTTTTTTTGCTGATGCTTTTGGCCAGATGTCTGTGCACAGCTGAATGAGGAGGTAGAATGGGCAGTGGAATAGCACTTAGATGTCTTTCTCAATTCTCACGTACTTAAATTTGGTAAGTAGTAGAGCAAAGGAGGGGTGTTTATGTCTGAATAATGCACAAAGATTGAGACTGCTTTGCAAATAATGACTGGTATTAATTTATTGTTGGGGAGGGCCTGTCAGAAGAATCTTGCGTTTGAAATACTGCTTGGATATGAGGAATTAGAAGCTAAGTGAAAAATGTGATCCTGAGGCCTAGGTGTGAGTGACAGGCAGCACAAGTGTTCTGCTGTGTCTTGAGTGGAAGAGAAAGGAGGTTGGGGAGAGAATTAGAGGTGGTAAAGTTTTGTCGTAGTTGTGTTTGAAGTGGTAGCAAAATCAACAGAGACATGCATTGGAGAGAGGAAGAGGTTTCACTAGAGGGACAGAAAAAGGCAGACTAAGTGGATGATGTCTGGAGGATGAAGAAATCTGTTTTCAGTAGATGAGACTGGTACCCAGCAGTGAAGAAAGGAAAGCAAGCACTGCACAAGGAAGGAACAGTGGAGAGAACCAAGCAGACAAAAATTTATTGACAGACAGCTGTTGGTGCAGGCTTACCGATGCTCCTGGAAGAAAATGATGATGCCATCATGCGTTAGACTCTCAGAGAAAAAAGATTTGAAACCAGATGGGTTTTAAAGCATTAAGGAGAAACAATTTTGTCTTTCTTGCTTCTTGAGGATTGTACAGACTTTGAGACGGTAGGGGGAAAAAGTGGCACCGTGTGAATATACGTAACACTGTTAACCTTATCCTGTGCCCTCTTCAGCAGCCGTTAAGTTTTGAGTAGGAGTTACAGTAGTTTCATTAGGTGGCCTTAAGGGAACTACATATTGGAATAAAACTACATATATTGCATACTCGTATACTACTGTGGATAAAACTGCATATTTCTCTGCAGGAAGAAGAGTGGAAAGTTGAAGACTTCCTACAAAAGGGATTATGTACATGCAGGCTGCAGTGTAGACATCGATCTCTCTGCACCAACCATTTATGGCTGGGCAGTATTGGGCTTTGAAGGCCGGCTTGCTGGCTACCAGATGGCTTTTGATACAACCAAGTATAAGCTTACACAAAATAATTTTGCCTGGGGATATAAGACAGGAGACTTTCAGCTGCACACTAATGTCTAAGTATTACCTGAGCCTAGAAAAACATTATCAGAGGAGCCAAACGATAGGAATAGTTAACAGTAATGGCCTTAGGTCAAAGGTGGGTGGAGGGAAGGGGATACTGATTTGTTTCCAATAAATTTATATTCAGTGTTTTCATTTCCAGTACAACTAAATAAGGTGCAACTTCCCAACTCTTGGCTGTCTTGATACCTTGTTTTAGGGAAATTTTGGGGTCTGTATATCTAAGATGGTGATGTAAAGGCACTTTATAGTAATTCGTAATTAAAAGCTCTGAGCTTAAACTGCTGTTATGGCACGAGACAAAAACCATCCATTAAACAACTGTACCTTCTCCCCCTCTCCATCAGACAGAAATGTGGGAAATCCACAGCGGGAGAAATGTGGCACTCAATATGAGTGATCAGCAAATCTCGTTTATTGATAATTCACACAATGCTTTTATAATAACACTAATAAGCTCATGCACATTGCAAAAGTTAAGCTCAGGATTGGTGCTCAGACTAAAAGTCAGCTACGCCTCTTTCTACATTTCTTTGTGGTTACATAGTTTGAGTAAGTTTTTGTTTTACTGTGCTTCTCCCTCATATCTTTCAGCTACAAGGTCTTGTTATTGTATCCCAGCTGTGCTCAAGGACATGCGAAGCTTGCCGCCTTGCTGGTTCTCATGAGAGTGCCTGTGTGCTCAGCAAAGCTCTCTCATGTCTGCGTGACCGTTTGCAGCTAGCCAGTTATCAATCACACTCTCCACATGTTCTATTCCAACTGTACAAGTCCTTGACCACGTAATTCCCATCTCCTGCGCTGGCCACTGACAGCTTTTCTACACAAAGCACATTAAGCAATCATCAACTCATTCAAGTTTGACTGCTGAAAAGTGCCATTAAGTATTAGCAAACATTAGACACAATTAGTTTTGCCTGAGGGCAGGTAATGTTCCTAATCACAATTCCCTCACTCCCACGTTTTAGGGATGAAAGTAGATCTTCTGACAGACCTGAGCTTCCTTCCATCATAAATCAAACAGGGTAAATTCCTGCAGCAATGGGTTCAGAGCTCTCTTCCCTGCTTTGGAGGAAGGAGGAGGCTGGACAAGCATGGATGGGGTTGCTGAGGATGCAAAGAGACTCTCCACAAACACTGTATGGACATGTCAGACCCCTGAATAGCTCAGCTCCTGTGAAATTCCCAAGCTCAAGGCATGATTCACTAATAAATTGTATGGATTATGCAGCATTTGCTTGAGGACAGATGTATCACTGCCTTCTGCAGGAGAAACTGTCAGACCCTCTCTGTGCTCATCAGTTTGCAATTTTCACACCTTCCAGTGGCTGATCTGGAAAACACATCAGCCGTTACCACAATGGATATAAACCACTAATATCCAAAATTCTTGTGAGGCAGCCCCTTCAGTACAGCTTGATAGCACAGGACATAGGTAGCCTAGGGTAAATGCCAAACAGAGCAGAGAATTTCACCACTGAACTGACATTTAAGAGTACATTTCAATGGCTTATGCAGTGCAGACTTTCTGATGTTCTTTCTCCATCATTTTGTTAGATTACACGTCCCAACTTTCAAAGCACAGTATCCAAAATACAGAAATGTTCTCCCTAGACTGAATTTCTCCCCAGAGTTAATGTTAGGATCAGATCAGCTGCAAAGCTACTGGTATTCAGATGTAAAACTTTGCAATTGGAGCAGACTCTTGTCTTGGACAAAATCAATTAAGTGCAATAAATTTCATATATAGGTCCCAAGGCTGGCAAGTGTCCCCTAACGTCACACTGAAGAAACCTGAGCCAAACAAATACCACCCTCCTCAGTCCTTTTCACGTGCTCTTTTTGCTCATCAGTTGCACGAGAAAAGAAAACGCCCATTTTTGCTGCTTGCTGGAGAATAGAGATACACATACCTTCAGTTAGACGTGGTTTTGGTAACACAAGTGATCTATAAAGTGTTCCTTCTGGGGTACAACCAAGAAAATAACACCTTCCAACAGTTTCCAACATAACCTTAACCAGCTGAGGAGACAATTCAGAGAGAAGAGCATTTAAATTACTGTATATGCTCAAATAGAACATTTTTGTTCCTCAGCACATTGCTAAGGTACGGACTGCTGCACCTTGTGACAACACCATGGAGATGGGCTGCTAAAAAACTGCCCTTTATTTTTTATCTTCTATTAGTAAGGGTGTACGACTTTTCATATGCTCCCAGATAGATGCAAGATAACAGAAACCCACTCCATAAAATATTTCAAAACACACTCAAGAAATTGACATTCCAGAAGCTTGGATTCTTGATGCCTATTCCTGCTACCTCGTGTAAAGACCTTTTAAGGAAAGCACACAGTAAGCAGTATTTCTGATTCTGTTTTTAAGAACTCCACCATTATAAGGAATTATTTATCTGCTTTTTTCTACAACTTCCTAAGAAAGTATCATTTATATTACACACTTAGATTATTTAGACTAAAAAGGACTGATTTCAGCATCAAGATTGTGTAGTGATCTCAGTTTCATCTTTCTATTCAATCTCTTTAAACTCACATGAAAAGAATATTTAAATGCATAGACAGAATATTGCAAATGCAAAAAAAAACTATGGCAAACACATGGATACAAATGTACAACAAAAACTCAGCCTGCCAGGCCTACATGCAATATTTTTCTCTCTCTCTTAGGTTAACTGTGCAATTTAACTAACACAAAAAATGGCACAAAAATTATGGATGTTGAATGTGAATGCTCTTGTAAATTGGGTGACACAGCAAACAAATCAAAATGAAAATACACTAAGAAAAAGAAAACTTGGAAATATTAACATAAAGCAGGCTTCACAAATGTATTCAGGAAATCCTAACAGTTGCTTAGGAAAAATGGGAAATTAGCAGCTGCATTTTTAAGGAACTATGTAGTGTTTCAATAATGTATATATGTGTGTGTATATATATATATCTCAAAGATACTGAAACAAGAATGGGGGGAACAAATTTTGAAAACACCTTAATGTACCTTGATAATGTTGAAAGGCAGAAGTCATTTAAACAACAGGAAACCCACAAACCCAATAGCCAACATGAAAGAAACAATACTAACACTTAAGATATTGATAACAAATATTAGTTTTCATTAGGAATGTAAGTGTACCATCAGGCCCATAGTTTTATTTAACCCCATCAGAAGGTGAAAACATTAATTTTTGGTAAATTTCTGCATAAGAGTTGAACTAGTAAATACTGAACCTCTCTGAGCAGAGGTGAGCAGGCAGGAGCAATACAGCATCACTCAGATCATGAAGGCCATCGTGACCCCAAAGAGCTGTGACAAACCTGCAGCAAGCAGAGGGTATGGCTCTCAGATATGGACACCAGGAGGATTAATGGTCAATTCAGTCTAAGACACAGGGTTCAGAGAGCTTTGCTCCCCAGACTGTCCTTTAAGCCCTACAGAATCTCCAGATTTATGAATTTATGCAGGGAGTCACAGAAAATACAACTCCCTTCTTTTAGAAGGTATATGGAAATGCAAAATACAACTCCCTTCTTGAAAAAGGTGTATGTAAATATATGGAAAACCTACACATGGACCCACCAACACAATCCAGTCATTTCAATGTTGGCCTGAATGCACCACCAACATGTAATTTTGGAATACATTCAAGTTACACTAGAAATGAGCATAAAAAACCACAGAAAATCCTGCCATATTTCTGGCATTCCTTGAACGTTAGGAGACTAAATTATTTTCCAACTTATTATCAACTCTATGAAAATAGAGAGTGACATTCCTTCTAGCTGGAAGAAAACATGTTTCTATTTAGTTTACTCAGAACTGCAACATTGAAAGAACATTTATTCTCCCAAATGTGAAATAGCCTCCTACCTTGAATGATCTGTTCAGCGTGTTGCTTTTCAAATCAGCGAAATGATCATTCTTTTTTTGACAGATCACTAAATAACCTGGAGAAGGCCGTGCATCGGCAGCACAGGACAGTTATTGCCTCCGACACCTGGCTGCAGCAGAGGAATTCCTTTGCAATGGAATGGAGAGTAACTAAGCCATGCCTCTGCTGACTCCAGCTGTCAGTCAGCACTGCCAGCTGGATGCATCACACACCTCAGAGATGGAACCAGAGCCCCACACTGGACAGACAGCAACATCACGGGACTGGATTTGGGCAGCCAGAGGAACACGAGTGGCACGATACAAACCACATCAATCAGAGAACTGGAACTGCTGTTGAAAAAGCACTAACTGAGGCCACAAAATGCAAGATTTTTGCAGAGCAACACTGGTTTCACACAGCTGACTTGCAAAGTCATCCTACTGCCTGATTGCAGACCTAGTGAGCTACTGCACATGTGTTATTGTTACATGGTCTCTGCACTGAGTTAAGTTTACAAGGGCCTTCAGCACCGAATTAATTTAGATTCTACAAATAAGTCAATGCTTTTTTAGTTCCAACACTTCACTACAGAAACAGATTTCCAGCATTTCAGTAACTAAAACAAAGAACTAAATGTATTCTAAATGTATTGACAAGGTATTTTTAAAGCGTATGTAAGTCTAAATGACACAGAAAGCAAGCATTCCCCAACAGCTAACATGTTCTTGTGACTGTGTAACTGTGACTCTTCGGTCTTTATATCAGTCGGTTATTTCCCAAAACAGAGCAAACAAATCAGGCCAGCAGACTCCTGGGCTAACAATGCCCACCAAGATGGATCTACAAGATGGACAAATGCAGCATCACACCAACATTACCATGCTGCCCCTTGGACTACTTGATCCCTGTCAGGACAGCAGTCACAAATCCTTCCTAAATCTCCACACCCATTCTCCTAGCACCTTGACTGCCCCTGCTTTTCCTCTGTTCCATGGGGTATCCCTCGAGTCCATTATCCCAGGCAACTGAGAGCCACCACATTTGACAGAAACAGGGGATGCTTCTGCCATGTTTTTAATGGACTTCAGGAGAAAAATTATTGGCGACTTTATTAACACGTTGTTACATTCCACTGCCCCCAGGCTCCCAAGCTGGTTTATCAATTCAGGCATCATCCAGCCTGAATAAAATTGGGAGCCAATGTAATTTATAAAACAGTTAAAGACAGAAGTAGACATCCACATCAGAAGAATCCCAGCACTCCAGTTAGTTACCTCAAATCAGTTATAAATACTTGCCAGAGATATCTCCTATTACAGAGAGGGAAAAGACTTCTCAGGAGAGCTAATGGAATTGCAATTTGCAGCAGCAAGGAACACAGTTGCATTCAGAGCAGGTCCTCACAAGTGCTTTGCACAATATCAGAGCTGGATGCAGAGCCCAGGTGCCACTACTGCAATTTTCAATATTTGACCCGAGTTACACTATGCAGATGACATTTCTGGCAGATTCCAGCTGAAGACAGATTAACTAAACTACAGCAAAGGTATCATACGACTGTATTTGCATCTAATGCGTGACTGATATGGCTTGTGACATCAGGGTCATCAAGAAAATGACCTTGAGTGCTTTTTTCATCGTAGAAAACGTGATTAACAGCTCATCACAAACTAGAAAAGTCTCAGTTGCTCCAACACGTGCAGAATACTGTCTCTCCCTTTACTGTAGCATCCATGTCACTCCCACTGGCCCCTTTGTACAATCATCACAAGCCACATCACTGGCTCCAAGCAACAGGCACTGCAGAGCTGCAGCAAAATGCTTGAACAATAAAAAAATCAAAGTCAGATCAAGTTAAAAGGGTGCCAGTTGCAGGATGATAGCCACCATTCAATAAGAAATTGTTCCACAGGCATTAAGAACCCTAGAATGGCTCACAGGGGGAATTAGTAGAACAAGAGGAAAAAGAGATATCAAGTTACAGGTCTGATTTACTGGGCTTTTCAGTAGGGTTCATAAGAAAATTGTTGAATGCAGAGAAGATCACAGAGTAGCTTAACTTACTGTAAAGGAAAAACCTGACAGAACATTTCCCTTTCAAAGGCAGACAGCTGTATGTGGCAAGTGGAGCACAAGCCCGGCTAGAACACTGTAATCACATTAACTGTTGGATGCAGAAATCTTTTTGTAGCTGCAGTTTCCATATTTTCCCCCCTACGTTTGGATCCTTGCTGTTTTTCACCCCCAATAGTATGTACTAAGACATTGTCATAGGAATGAAGTTTTGAAAAGTTATTGCAAAACCTAAACATTTAGAAAAGACCCATGGGAAAGCCCATGCATACCACATATCCAGCACCAGCTTTCAAAAAATATATGTCAATACGATAGCAACAAATGTATGATCAGATAAGACTCCAAAGAATTTTTGAATTTAACGTTTACATGCTAGATTTTGGGGGTTTTTAGGCATAGGAAGGCATGCATTCATTGTGTTTTGGTATTTTCACACATCAGTATTTGATGTCAAACACCCTTTCATCATATAAGCCTTGAACCAAATATAGATTAGAAGGACGGTAGGTTCTATTTAGACAGTGTATGAAAGTGTAATTAAAGGAAAATTGCTGCAGACAGGAAACAGCTCTTGGTCCCAGTAGAAACAAGTCACCTATACTTAAGTCTAAAATCACTGATACAATCCAAGTACAGGTGATTTCCCTAAATTTCAAAAAACCCTGTGATCAGAAATGCAAAATAAAACTTCTGGCACTCAGTTAATTCTCTCCCCCTCAGTCTAATGCATCAAAACAGAGACCAGAGGCCAGCACAGCAGGAAAGAGCATCTGTCCAATTGGTCACCACATCCAAGTGACTCAATGTCACACCGAGCAGGACCAACAGAGATCCTGAAAATCCTGAGAAACTGGTTTTATGGAAAAGAAAAATCAAATTCTGTCGAATCTCGTCCTGCTAAGGTTTATATGCTGGAAATATCATTACGCATCAGAAAATAAATTCCTGTCACATGGCTGTCATTTCACATTATTTAAGTGAGAAACATGTACTAAGTATATTAATACCCACATTACCTTTAATTTCATCACTTTTGCACTCATAAGCAAACACAGACCCAGCGTCTCCTTCAGCCAACCACATTTTCTTCTGGGCTGCAGAAGCAAAGCTGTCCCTGTCACAGGAAGGGCCAAGGGCATCCTGACACACCAGGGTTGTTTTAAGCCTGTTTTATAGACAACTGAAACTCGGACGGGTCGTGTGAGGATGAAAACATCTGCTGACACTGACATGGGAGACCATTCCTGAGGCCACACAAGTTTTCTTCAATGTTTTAAGCAGGAATGAGAAGTATTACAAAATCTTTGGAAATACCTTCCCAGTATTTGTAGGCTATCGCTCATTATGCTGAAATCACAGGTTTTTAAACTGCTTCCAGTTCTCAGCTACAAAACCCTGCTTTTTGATTCAATAAAAGAAGTTATTTCATCTTAATTTGGCCCTTTTACACTCTTTAGTTTTTATCTCAACCATTCCTATTTTATTTTGAAACTCCATAATTGTGAATATAAACAGCTCTACTCTATTTAAGGAGTCATCATGTTATTTTTAAGTTAATTTTGTGGTTTTTTGATTCTCTATGACATTTTCCTCTAGGCTACAGAACACTGAATATTCCAGCAGCAGATAAGTACAGCAGTAATTGAATATTAGTCTAGATGCTTGTGGGCAGGGTACTTATGAAAAAACATCTGTGGGCAAAAAATGAAAAATCTTTTTTCACTGTGCAAAGCCAGTCAACACACTGGTTACTAAAAGGAAAGGATTTTCAGTGCAGTTATTAAAATTTGATTTCATTCACCTTCAACACTCTACTACTGTGTATATTCTCCAGTTTTCCAAACCATTCTCTCAATTAGAAAATGGTTCACAGACACATTAAGACGGACATGGAAAAACTGAGCAGATCTCTAAATCCTACAGAGATAGTCCTCAGTCCTTTAATAAGTTTGAGTCAAGAAAACCTGGCGCTCTGGTGGAGCCTGTGACAGTAACAAAGCTCCTCAAGCTTATTTCAAAATATGATTTTACAAGTAATAACTTCACATTAGATTGAAAATTTGGCACTCTGCTTGAAGATCTAATTCTACATTCAAAAGCATTCAGTAATAAACTAAGTATTACTCTTCCCTTTCAAAACATTGATGACTAATTCATGCTCACAGTTTGGATTCAGCCCGCAGGGAAATGAACACAGCTAAATGCAAGCTTTCAAATTGACAGGCTCTCTCTAGAAACCATAAAATTATTCTTTAAACAGAACTACTGTTTTATTGCTACTGGGATCTTAGGTTCATTATGTTCTCATAACACTCTCAAACATATCTATTAATCTGCATGATTACAACAGCCAAGAATTAATTTCAGACAAATGCAGTAAGCTGCTTATTCATTCTTGATTTCAGCAACAATTTTCACTACAGATATATTTCAAAGAAATTTCCAGTGCATAATAAAAATTTTGTCTTATTCCTAACATCACAAGCGTAGCTGCTAACACAAATACCAAATGGAACGAAAATTAAGTGAATCAAGATTTTCTCTGAGTCCCAAACTCCACAAAATTCAATATTTCCACTGAACTGAAATGAAAACCTTTTTTCTTTTCATCTACAAGAAAAAAAAAAAAAAGTCTTAAAATTCTTTAAGCTTAGAGGTTCAAATTTTCATCAATTACTTCTGATATTTCTAGGTAATAATTTCCCCACCTGCCCATACACCAGTGCACCCTTGAAAGCAAGAGCCATGATTATAAATTCTGTTAGGCATGACAACAAATGCAATTCTGGGATACAAACAAAGAACTTAGACAGTCTAATTCTCATCTGGGAAAAGATGTCTTTTTGGGATGGGAGTGTTTTTTTCCCAATCCTAAATTCAGTTTAGCTAAGTCAAACTTTAAAAAGGCCACAGGGAAAAGTGAAAAGCATGGCGACAGCCAAGACCCTCCACATGTGAACTACCAAATATTTTGTGTCCAAGCTCTATGAAAACACATTATTCTCCAGCTTCCTCCTCAAAATACCGGGAGGACACTAGCTTTTGCTCCAACTGCTGCTTCCCTTGCCTCTCTCCCCACCTCTACTAAAATGTATTTATATAGTTATGACACATTAAAATACATATTTACACTGGCACAGGAGTTGAAGCACAACAACACTGACACGGGAGGTGCTGGTGTGTAAGAGACGGTCCAAAGATCCCTCATCTGCCTCACGACCATCGCCAAGGACAGAGACTGAAACCACTAAAAGGGACTCTAAAATCTCAACACAGGAGTTCTGGCCTGGCTGAGGTTGGTGGGATGTTGGCCGAGTGCTGCCTGCAGGTGTGTTTGATGGAAAAACCCAGCACCCACATGGGAACATCAGAACCTGAGCAGAAACAACGGGCAAGTCGCGGTGAAGTGACTGCGCCTGCTGACTCGTTCTGGTTGACACTGTACCTGCTGACGGCTGACCTGCTCTGAGTTCTCTAAATGAACACACTGCAGTGATTTCCCCCACCTGTTTGGCCAACTGCCTGTCGCTTCAAAGAGGACTATAAGGACCCCTGAGTTAACCAAAGACTTTGAGATCTCCCCACAGAAGAAGACAGATCTATTGGCTGGACCATGAGGATTTCGTCTCTCCGTTGGTAGCTATAACCCACTCCCTCTTTCTCTTTTCTCGCTATCCTTTATTTCCCTTCAAACTCCCTCTATCGCATTTGTTGGCACTAAATAAAGCTGCATTTTGGATGGAGCAAACTGAGTTGTCCCCCGCTGTGTCTTTTGCGCCCTGAGATCCCTAAAACGAACCATCAGGTTCCCCGCACATGTTTGCGGACCCTGACACGGTGCCATACCCTTTTGGTCCACAGAGCTACAAAGTGCCTTGAACATGTGAAAGGGAAGTTGGGGACAAGAGAACTGTTTTTTACACTGAGAGTACGCAAATGAAACGCAGGTTATTTGTGCCCTAGATCCAATTTGCTTTTGCCAGCCTTGATAGTGCACTTAAGTGATCAAATACTTATGGTCAAGTATTATTAACAAATAAATAAAGCTAAATAAAACTTTGAAGAAACAGGAAACTGGGCTACAAAGGCAATATAAACTATCCCCCAGACAGAGCAAAGGCAGGCAAGCCCCATAACACTTAGGTTCAGTGCATGCACATATCCCAGAACTCAGAACACCAAACCAGGCGCTGTCTTTAGTGGACAAGAACCAAAATTACACGTCGTAAGTGTGAGGAAAAGGTGACCAGTAAACTGGAAAACAACCACACCCTAAGAGCTGTTGGAACTGTTTCCATCATCCTAAACCCTCCAGACAAATCATTTCTGTCTCTGCATTCTTTCTGCTTTACTTTATGGGCTGAGAAAAGCCCGTGGCATTTTATATGATGGCTTGTTCCAGAGGCTGAATCAATTCCTGTTCTTGGTGATGTTTCCGTGATGTGAACTGTGGTTGGGAGTTAACCAAGATCTCGTAATGAGAATATTTTTATAGTGTAATCTACTTGCCTAGTTATTATTGCAGCCTGGCAGTTTGCATCGAGGAGAAAATAGAAGGAAATAGGACACATTGAAACAATGAACCAAATTATGGGGTGGGGCAAAGAAATCAGGGCTGAAAAATGATCATGGAATTACTGACTGCAAAGGATCAAGCGGGGATTATTTTTCTTCTCCTCCTTCCCCTCCTATTTCGGTTCTTGATTAAAAAAAAAATGAAGTAAATATTAGGTGCTGTGTCTGTAAAACAGGGATAAGTCAATCATTCAGTTAATCCTTACTATCACCTGCAAATAGTTTAATGATTTGATGAAACTTCATTACAAATCATCTATTTGAGAAACATTACATGAAGGAAGATGAGCTAACAGAAAAGTCTTCATCCCTTAAGGTAATTTCTTAACTGGAGTTTTTCATCTTGTTTGTTTTTTGTGGGGGTGGGATTTGTCTGGAGGCTTTTTTGTACGGTTGGGATTTTGTTTAGTTGGTTTGGGATTTTCTTTGGTTGGTTTTTCATTTGCTCATTTTGAGGATTTTGGTTGGGGTATTTTTGGTTTGTGGGTTTTATTTGGGTGGGTTTTGGTTTCTTGGTTTTATGGTTGGTTGGGGGGTATTTTTGTTTTGTTTAGTTGGGGGGTTTTTTGGTTGATTTGAGGATTGCGGTTGGTTGTTTTTTTCATTTGGCTGGTTTGGGGGATTTTTTTCTTTTTTGGTTGTTTTTTTCATTTGGTTGGCTTTTTGTTTGGTTGGTTTTGGTTCGTTGATTTAAAGGGATTCTTTTTTTTTGGTTGGTTTTTAGTTGGTTGGTTTGGGGGGATTTTTTTGTTGTTGGTTTTTTTGTTTGGTTGATTTTTTGGTTCATTTGGGTATTGTGTTTGTTTCAGATTCAGTACTAGCACCTGTAAAGAGTACAATGAAGGCACATGAAATAGATTTTCATATACAGAAATTCACAACACATTTACTGCTAAATACTACTCATATCTAAGCAGCCCTGCAGCATGGACACAGCACAGTTTGGAAAAGCTCTGGCCTGCAGGGCAGCATCACTCTATTTTGTGATGATATAACAGAGCACTAATAATCTTCATATAAGTAAAACCCTGCTTCCACTCTTAGCTCAGAAAACATCTTTCAGAAGTTTTTCCAACTGCACTAAGCACTCTGAAAAAAGTTATCTCTTACTGCACAGTGTTTACTTCCACAGTGAGCATTGGGGGATGCAAGAGCACAGGACTGGCTCTCCCTGCCCAAAGCTGAAAACAACTCTTCCATCTCAAACTTCTCTTGCAAAATTGCCTCCAAGCTTCATTGCTTTGACCTCACAGGCTAAGGACTAATGAGGACCAGAGTCATCAGTGCTGTCTGTACGACCTCAGCTCAGTGCTACGGGATACTTACAGAGGACATAAATTAACAAATTAATCTCATAAAAGCTCAAATTTAAAACTACTATGATGATCAGTCTTTACAGTAACCTGACTCTCTAATAAGAAAAATGCACACTTTGTTCTTTCTGTGGATGGACAGAAATATTATTCTGTTATTCCATGGATAGGCATGCTCAGCTGCAGCACTGCTCTGGGAAGTTCTTTGCCTGGGTTTGTGTTATTCCCAGTCAGCTGCCGCCTCCCTACCCTGAGACTAAAACCCCACCAAAAGCCTTAACAGCAGCAAATAAAGGGGAAGGCAGACGCCCCAAGTCTTCAGTTTCGTACTCCATGCCCAAAATGACCAGCTTCTTCTACATTTTGCAACTTTCACAAAGTACCTTTCACTGCAATATATATTTCAGCCCCTCAGAAATTTGGGCAATTGAACAATTTCCCAAATTGAGTATGAAAACAAATGAAAAAATTTTGACCATGGTACCTAATCAAAGGAATATCAAGAAAGGAGCATACTGATTCCTGAATATTCACCATTAACTTGGCAGTAACCGCCTTTTTAAGGATAATTTTCTCGACGCCGTCACAGAATACATCAAGACGCCTGAAATTAGCATTGTTAACCAAAAAGGGCAGTGACTGTGCATTCTCTGCCTGGTTTGCAACTATGACCATGAAAATGAAGTATTGAAGTTTCTTGTCCCAGCTATATAGATGGCAGATGGTTTTCAAGTTATCACATATAGGACCTTCAGTTTTTATATTAAATATTTCTAAGGGTTTTCAAGCCAGGTATTAAGAGATCAAATAAATGGCTTACTTCAAGTACAGAATTTCTCTGAACCTTGATGGGGGCACTTCAACAAATGCCATTCTAGCTATTTGCACGAACAACCCAGACACTTCAGATACCCACATCTGTCGCAACCTTCCACTCCATGAATAAGCAGCACATCACTACATTCAGGAAAGCACAACTTCATGGAGTTATTTCCATGTCTTTAATCTTTTTCCTGTGCCCTAGTGTTCTATACAAAAGGAGACAAAGATGGAAGCAGACAAACTGCGGCACATTAGGCTTATGATCCCATCTCTGGAAGTTAAGATCATCATCAGCTGATGGTTGTATAAGAATAATTACAATTGTTTTATTTGGTCAGATTTAAACATATGTTTTCAAAATTTTCATAGAAATTAACAATTACAGCATAATTAGGTACCAAATCTAAGTAAACACTCTGCTAGAACAATTTTAATTAAAGGAGATACTTAAGAAAAGGTTTAATAAAGCAACCCTCTAGTCAGAGAAGCAGTACTTCTACTGTATGTATTCTTCTTACTATTCCAGCAGCCAGTTACTGTCCCAGCCATGCCTGCCTTTGCCAAATTAAGAATATGATTTGAATTCTACTCAGTGTAAAAATACACTCAAGAGCACAAGAAAGAAGATGTTATCCGATGGCTATAATTTGAAAGACTTCAAAAACTGATCTTCATATTTACCTCAACTTCTTTAAAAATGTGGATTGCTAACAGGCTGTTTCTTCCAGAAGACCGAAATTTTTCCTTGTGTTCTTAAGCACTGCAGACTCTCTGATAATAAACCTTTGCCAGAGTGGACTTGAAAGAAAGAGAAGGGTGAAGGTGCTTTTATGCCAAACACAACAGTTAAGGGTTTATACAAAAATACTAGTGGGCCCACGTGAAACAATACCTGGTTAGTTTTACATTACCAATCATTATCATGATCAATTTCATAAAATATCATATCAATATCAATGCTTACTAACGAGAAGAGTTTTGCAAAAAAAAAAACCCTTAACTCCAGAACCCCTCAGGAATAAAATATTTCTATGATAATAACCTTAACTTTTAAGTGAGGAGACTAAAATACAGCACTGCAGTTTGGAAACCACGTTACAGGAGGTCTAATGGAGATGTGGAAGTGTTTACTAGCAGAGATGGGATACTTTTTCACTTGATCAGAGGAGTAGTAAAATAAAACCCAAAAGCAACAGCCCAAAGTAAAAGGACAGAGACCAAATCAATCCTAGTCTGTGTCAGACTGAGCACCTGAATGTCTTGAAAATACCTCACCAGCCTTCTGTTCACCGTTTTTGCTCTTTACTACTAGCAAGAACATTTAAAAATGAGTTATAGGTAAGTGACAACATTGACTGAAGTGCAACACTCCTCACTCCTTCAGGAACTGCAGACCCATCTTTAATCAGCAGTGGCATTTAGCCACAGTGTGAGTGGCTCTCAGTCAGTCAAAGCAAGTCAACTGGAAAACCCACCCCTGCTTCTGCTAACAGAGAGAGAACAACCAACACTGAAGCAGCAATTAAACTACCTTGATTTATCCCCTTCCTTCCTGTGCAGAATTGTCCCTGTTTTAGATCTTCCCTACCTTTGCTCCTTCATGGAAATTCAGTACGCCGCATCATCAGGCCTTCCCTAATCCATTTTCTATTCCAGAAGATGAACAACCAAACAACCCTCCTTTCCAATAGCTTTCAGCTGCCCAACCCAAGCCCTCTAGCTGAGAGTTTCATCTTTATTTAACGTGTTCCTTGGCCTAAAAAATATTGCTGCTACAATAAATGAGAAGATTATGGAGCTATCGACTAATGCTTCAAAAGTGACTGAAAGAAACAAAAAAAGAAACACTTGAAAAGGTGGGCCTCTCTTTCCCAGCCTTCTAATTTCCCTTTTGCTCTTCAGTTGCAGTTTCAAGTCATTTAAGATAATATTTGTTGGAAAGTACGAAGAAAAAATACTTTAACACCGTATTTGTGGCTACTGTAAACTTTAAAAACTATATCTTCTACATGAACAAGAGAGTATTCAACAGCTTTGTGCTTCTGCACTCCAGAAATTATTTCAGGACAGTCAACTTCTGAACATCATCTGATATTTTAGGAACTGAGGTTTTTCACTACACATTAGTGTAACTGCTGAGCCCTTAGGTTTGCTGCTAAATAAATACTCCTGCCTATTAAAATTATTTCATCACTACTGATCCTCAACTTGTGCTTCTCAGGCTGTTATATTTTAGTACATTTCAAGGGCGAGTTCCGAAAACACAAGTCAGTATGGATGTGTTTAAACCACTTGAAAATGTTCAAGAAGTTGCCAAAGTTCACACTCCTTAAATATCACCTAAAGCATTCATTAAAATTCCTTTCCTGAGGGGCTGAAGAAATCCTGTTATACAATGGCACCTACCTCTAAACTTGCTAAAAGTAGAGGATGCATTTCAACCTCTGTAATTTGATGCTGACAGTGAAGTTACACAACAAAAATCTCTACTGCCAAGGTAAATGTGCAAAGAGGACAAACAAACGGCTGAAGTTCAGACTGGGTAAGTTGGATTGAAAACTGGCTCAGCTGCTGGGTTCAAAGTGTTGTTGTCAGCAGCACAAAGGCCAGCAGTGGTAGAGCCCAGGGGCAAATACTGGGGCAAATATTGCCGTCCTTCACTAACCACCTTGATGATGGCATCACATGGGCCTTCACCACTTTGGAGATACCAAACTAGGAAGATTGGCTGATAGAAAAGCTGGTGGTGCTGACTTTCAAAGACACCTCTCCAGGCTGGAGAAGTGGTCAGACAGACTGTATCAGAGACAGAACTTCCTTAAGCATCAGGACGATTGTCAAGTCCCAAACTTGCCGCTATATTCAAAGTATAGATATATTCAAAACCCAGCTGGACACAGCATTGAGCAACCTGCCCCAGTTAACTTGCTCCAAGCAGAGCAGTTGGACTCAGCCACCTCCAGAAGTGCCTTCCAACCACAACCATCCCCATGATGCAGCTGCCTTCAGCTTTTGGACAGACTCTGTGGACAATAGTACACTTTTTCATTAGAGTCCATTTCAAAAAACCCCATGAGTTTTTCTGCTTTTCACAGAAATCCGACAAAAACCAACAAAGACTGTCCCATCTTGTCTCACATGATCAAATTTTTCTTAAGGAAGTCTATTAAGGGCCAGTAAGGCTTTTTCTCTTCTGCATGCAGTTTTTTCAACGTAAATAAGAAAACATTCCACTGTCTAAACACCTTTTTGAGGCTGAGGATTTTGTAAATATTTGTTGTGAGAATGAATTACATCTGGATCCTGTTTTTTTTTTTTAAATTTTGTTTGGTTTGGGGTATTTTTTTTTCTCCTGTTAATTGCCCCTAGGGCCCCCTGAGGGAGATTTTCTTTGCTAAGAAAGCCTGAGGCACATAACTCTGTCAAGCTCTGTTTGCATCTCTGCCTCCTAAAAGGGTTACTCAGGTTGTTTTTATTGCTTTGGACACACACCTGCACACAAGATACTACCTGCAAAAAGGTGGAGCAACCATCTTCCCCAAGCACAAAAAAATTTAAATATCAAAGAAAGACACTTTTCTTGAAAGAATATACCCATTGTTTGATGGCAGCCAGATCCTACTACCAGCAATGACTGGCAAATGCACAAGGTACAGACATGACTCTGCTCTCCTCCAAAACCTACAATTTTACTCGTTCTGGCTTGTTCATTTGGCACTTTGTTCTCAGCTCAAACTCTCCCTGTGCCACATGCTCAAGTCGTCTTTCCTCCCCTCTGCAGTTTTTCCTCACAGCCCTAATCACAGCTGACCTCTTGTAGATTGACTGCTTATCAACACTCAGGAAATTCCTACTCAGTCATTCTGCAGAGCTGAGATGCCCTGGTCAGTGTCCCTGCCCGTGCACAAACTGCAGGAAGAACAAGAGCTGAACTGATATTGCTTCTCTTAAAAGCATATCTAGGGAAAACACAGGCTTCCAATCCATTAAATGAACATACAAATGAGACAAAACAGACTAATGAGACCAGGCAATAAAATTTTCATAAGAATAGAACATTTTGACTAAATTTCCTGTGCTAATTAAGGTTACATTCTGAGCTTATAAGACATACCCATTTGATAGTAAATTAATTGCTTGAGCAATGTGAATATTTTACATGTACTCTACAGTAGGTGTCCAAGATGCACACTTTAAAGTCAGCAGTGACTTTTGACAACTGTAAGCTTACAGAACTGACTGCCTCTGTTCTATCTCTAAATTTCTCATCTCAACTTTCCTCCCAGTGCTGCCCCTTTTTGAGTTCCTCATTTTCCAGGTAAGGGGGACTATCCCAGGGGAGAGACACACAAGCACGGGACTGATACTCATCCAAGAATGTTTCCATGGTTCTAACAGTTACTCAGATTATTACAGATTGACAAGTGTTGGAAACAAATATGAGTGAAAATGCAATTCTGTGCCATCAAACCAAACAAGGACAGGCTTCTTATGTCTCTACTTGCACTTGACCAGAAATAAAGCTTCCCTTTGCTTATTTCTGCTGCCCTCTGTGCATGCAACTTCTGAAATTCAGGCAATTTCTGCCTCTGGCAACAAGAATAAACTTGCACAACTACTCAGGGCTGTGTCTCCCCGAAGGAGGCAGTTTGATGCAATTTGTCAAAAGCCAAAAGAGTGCTTTAATGGACAATTCACTTCAAATGACTGCAGCTGTTGCCTAATAAAGGAACAGAGACAAAAGATTAAAAATGGTTCTACCCATGCCAATACAATTCTCAATGATCAATGAATAAAACACACCCTTTTCTATCTCCCCTTTTTAGTCAAAAGCAATAAAAGTAATGAATCATTCTCTTTCTGTAGTTTGCTACACGTGATGTTCAATCAAAGCACTTGGGGAAATTTCAGTAGGTATTGTTAACAAAGTACACATGCGCATTTTGAGCTTATTGCTTTGTCTTGAAAAGTAAAGCCAGATACTCCCTCTTCTGTCAGAGCTCAAAAGAGTCACTGAAAACTTCTCTGAAACTCCACATATCAAAAAAAGCTCTAAAAAAAAAGCCACCAGAACCTCCACACCCTGATCTGGTCCCAGGAGAGCTTGTGCTCCCACACTGCAAGAGTCTCATGTTCTTACGTATGAAGCTCATACTTCACTATCAGACAACATTACAAGCACAGCTGGAGCATAGAGAATGAATAATATTAAGTGTTCAACATGAACTTAATAGAAAGACAGCTCATTATTCATTTTGAGGGCCTTTCTTTGCCTCTACATCTTTCTTTGTTGAAATGATGACAATCAAAATATTACTCAACAGCAAACATAGGGAAGTTAGGACAGCAGCATCTCATTAGACCACAGGGAATATTTGGTATTTCAAGGGAGTGAAGGAAGAAAATACAGATAAACACGAGCCAGAGCTAACCACAGCATTTGAATGTTACCCCAAGAGCTCCTCCATGCAACCCCATCCTTCAGTCATCCAATTTGAATTACCCCTTGAGCTACTCAGGCATATTCATCTACAAACTAAGAACAGAACTCGCATCAGGGTGATATTATTCCTTTTCAAGGTTCCAAGTACAGTTTTCAGTATTTCTACTCCTGGGAAGCACTTATGCACTGGAGCAGCCCCACTGCTGATGTTTATTCTTTCCCAGGACTGGCAAGCCTTTGAGCTCGAGCTCCTTGGTAGTACCAAAACATTCAATTTCCTTCAATTTTGTCCTCACCTAATCCAATACCTGCCTAGCATTTAACAGAGAGAATACTTCCATATCATCATTTACTGCATGTAGAGATGAGATAGGCACATAATTAATTTTCACTTTTACCCACGAATTTATTTCCAGATGTTCCCAATATTGCTGTGCAGCAGGCAGGATGCACATGGCAGTGTGCCAAAAAATACATGAGCTGTGAGACTAGAAGGTAATTTTTGTTGACTAATGTCACTTTTCCATCAAACTCAAGGAGTTCCAGTGGGCTTGTGAATTCATTTGAAGAACAGGGTTGGGATTTTCTCATTATGCTTATTACTGACTTCCCACCAGGACAGGCATCTTAAAATTCCAAAAACAACACACGGGGACGTGCTCAGAAGAAAAATTGCCTTCCAAATGCATCAAATCCAGAAAAACACTGCTCAGCCACATTTTATAAATCCTAATACAAAGTATAAAGATACAATCTGGCTCCAGGCATACAGGAAGCCATTGCCCACATTAGCACCACCTCTGGCACTCCGCGCTCTGGCTATCTGTTCAAAGCACTGGATTCACCTCCTCACGTTTGAGATGTTCATACAGTTACAAGGGGCCAGCTAACACTGCTGTTTTAAGTGAAAAGTGCCAGTCAATATGTAATAAATGCTAAATAAAAAGCCACGGTGAAGAAATCCTGTCTTGTCAGTCAGGAAGATTCTAAATGAAATAAAGGAGAATCTAACCAGCACCTGTGAAAGCGTGTTCGTCCTGTATTACACCGCATCTAGCTGTGTTACCTTACAGCCACCAACAAACATCAAATTTACACCAGATAAGGACTTTTCTTTTAGGCTCATATTAACACAAACTTGTTGCTCTAAAAGCATTTCTGTACACATTTACACAGAATATAAAATACCCTAAATGCACAATACTTAAAGGAACAAAGCATCAGCTGACAAGCACTCTTTCACTATCACTCACACTTACAGAGGAGCCCTTTACTGCCTATTCCACATGGAAAGCATTTGTTCCAAACTACTAAGTCACGAGTTGCCTCCAAGGAAAATCTGATATACCAGAGTATTTTCCCCTTTAATCTTCCACCAAAGGTAAAGCACACCAAATTAATTTGTCAGAAAGCAGAGCAGTCAGGACTACTTGCACCCCCCTAAAGATCCAGGAAGGAATCACTAACAGAATCTCTTGCTAACAGGAGAAAAAGAAAAATACATTTCCTGTATTTCATAAGCACAGAAACTTTGCTAGACCAATGGACGCCCATATTTCAGTCTAATGAGGCAACCCTTGCTTCCTCAGCATTATATTTTCATGTACGATAGTTAACAAAAATACTCAAATGTCACCATTTACATAACAGAACTGAAAGATTCACTTGGACCTAGGCATTCAAATTAAGATGGGGTACAACATGGAACTATTACCTGAAATATGTTCAAAGCCCTGGAGAGACACATCTGGCCCGTCATTTCTCAGAGTAGACATGTACAAGTATTTAAACACACATGCTCAGCCCCCACACAGTTATTCTAAAAAATATTACGTACTTTTACTACCAAACAAACTCCAAGTTACTCTTTCATCCTGTCACGAGAATCACATACAAAGTTTTCTATATCAGATTGTCTCTGACTAGCTAAACCATATGCTTATTTGCGCTATTGACACCTTTAACAGAACTGTTTAATAGCTATTTAATAGCTGTTTAACTGTTTAATAGGTAAACCCAAACAACTTTGGTAGACTGATCAAATAATTGATCCAAGTTCATTAATGACAGGGTAGGAAACATGGAGGTTTTCTTCAAATGATAAATCACTGTGTAACTTTTTCTTAAACTTACCTGGCATAACAAATGGCTACAAATTAAGTCAAAACCATATGGTAGAGGCTAAAGTGGAGAGCACGAGTTGAATTTTATTATACAGAACCATATGCTGCACTTAACGTCTGTGATGACTTTGCCTTTCGCCACAGACGATGCCTATAAATCAGCACTGCAGACGTGAGAACTCCACTAAACTCTACAACTGAATGATCTTGAACACACAGATTCAGTATTTTCCTTCATCACATTGTCTCAAAGGGTTACTTGTGTTATGGATCACTTTTGCGCTGTTGCAGAGTGCCATTTCTAGCACAGCCAGCTCTTCGAGCAGCACTCCAGCAATACTTAAAGGATAACTGAATAACCCATTCCAAGACCAGGGCTCCTTAGAGTTCTCCACACAGATACTCTAAATAGCAGAACACTGGGCAGAACTTTCCACAGAATCGTTTCTGAACCTAAAGAGCCGAAATTGTGAGTGCAACTTGCACATCTGCAAGATTGGGACTCAATGCTCTGCTCCAAGGCAGCTCACTTCTGCAGCTCATGCTGAGCCTGGTATTCCACATACTAAAAAACCAACATCCAACATCCCAGAATGAAATTGCTTTGATGTCAGGTAACCAGGTGAACCCTAAACAAAAAAGGAGCTTGACCACAGCAGCCTGACACAACTTTAAGCAGTGGCTGCACAATAGGAGCAAAAATAAGCCAAATATGTGAAAGGCACATACTGAGTTGAGAGGTTGATCTTCTGCTGTCTGTTAGACCACTTATCTACAGTTCTGACATTTCTCGCTTTCCACACAGAAATTATGACATTAGAACAACACTGACATTACTGAGCAACACACAATCCCTTCAAATGGCATTTCAGTTTTGAGAACTAAAAACACTAAGCAGAAACAGCAATACAGTACACCTGACTGCTCAAATTGGTAATTTCTGGTGAACTGAAGGGAAGATGCTTTCAGAGAAGTAGTTTAGCAATCCCTATTTTAAGAGTATTTAAAAATACACTGCGTTTTCATTGCCAGTGCCACAGGGCACATCACATGGAAGATGTTTCAGAAAACTGCTCACCGCAAAGGTCACACCTCACGGTAAAGCACTTGCACTAGTATTGAAAAAGGCACTTTTCAAAAGGAAAAAGTGAAGGTTATTTCCTTGTTCCCACTGACCACAAACCCTCTTTCTTTAGGCCAGAATAACTTACACTTTTTTCTTCACTTGGCCACTTTTCACCACCACCTGGTTTGGGGTTTTTTCCCCAAAACCAGCTAATTTTATTTAGCTAAAGTCAGTTCCTGCTACTAATAACATACAAGTCAAAACCGCCACTGATTTTTGGTGAGATCAAAGGGATCAATAACTTCTGATCTCAGCTTGCCTATTGTTTCCTATTTCTTTCCCTTAAGTGTAGATTTTTAATGAGTTTGAGGCACTGCTACAGACAGCGCCATGCTGTTTCCTTAGTACATTTTATCCAGACAGTACTTGAAAAATACCATTACAAATAATGCCCAAGTACCATTTTAAGAAGAAAATGGGGCTACCCTGAGCAAATTATCTTCCTCCTTCTAAATTTGATTCCATAATCTCATCTTAATGAAAATAAAACACAATATTTATCCAGCAAACATCTCTAGAAAAACATTTATACAAAGAAGAGAATTCATATATTTCAGGGTTCTGCTCCTGGCTAAACAATTAATAATCCAAATACTGACTTCAATATCTAATTGGATAACAAGACACAACCAAACACAGTGAGGAGGGTGTGCGTGTTCACCTTTCTGGCCTCTTCAAAACACTGTCAAATCTGCAAAAACATCAGCAACAGAGAGAGAAGAATGAAAACTTTAAACTTTGCAATTCCTGTTTTTCCTGACTGTGCACCTGAAGCTCTGTTATGAGTTCTTTAGAAGCACAGTAACCAAAACCATTTGCCATTTGGGATTCTCAGTGCCTAATTGTTCCAGCCAGAGAGGATTAACACAGTTCAAGGCACCTGACAACTTAATGCTTCCCACATACTACAAAGACTAAAATCGCCATTACTGGAAAACAAACAGACAAACAAAATAAAATCCACATTTAACCCCCTGGAACCTTCCCACAACTCCCAATACACTTTTAATAAAACTGTGCCCCATGAGCCAACATCCAGCTTTCACACAAGTCACCGAGTGAGCAGCAGCAGCAGTAATCGCTGCATTTTATAGTTATGTTCGTAGAGGCACAATTCTGTGGGAGAATTAATTATTTTGTTTTTGTCTGCCATTTGGGATAGTAATTGTTCTCCAAAGAACTCACCCACAACCAAACCTCTACCAGTGTCAATGAATGAACAGATCACGGCCCAATATGAAGGGTAGTAGCAAAGCCATCTGTAAAGAACAGCTGTATTTGCTCCCTGCAAGAAAGCAGAGAAGCAGACAAGCATGGTGGCTTGTGGAGTGCCCTACTTAACAATATCTTATACCCCAAGCTTGTATTCCAAGCAGGAGAGGCCTGAAAACTCACCCTGCCCAGCTATCAGGCAGAAGATCAGAAAATACCAGGAATCTTACTCCTGTCCTCCCTGCAGGACCTGTGTGCTGCCAGCCTGAACCCCAAATTCTCCTCGGTGCTCTGAGCAGCTGGAGCCAGTATAAGCAGTGACCCACAGCCACAGCCCAGGCCAGATCACCCTGGAGAAACTCCACTCACCCAGCTGCATTTTTCAAAGGAGACATCTTCAACAGAATAACTGAAAGAACAACTCAAACCCAACTAGCAATCTCTTCTCAGACATTTTCAGCATCCATCCACAGGAAACTGCTCTGCCACTTGGCTCTCTCCAGTTGCTATAAAAGCCAATAACGCAGAATTGGAACTGAGACTGTCAAGAAAAGCAACTACAGTTGCACAGGTCCAGATTATGAACTGTACCATCAACACCTGGGAAGTATTATACAGGGAATCCATCAGAACACAGTTATCTTTGTTTTAAAATATACATATTCTGTCTAGAAACACTACTA
Organism: Chamaea fasciata; assembly: GCF_029207755.1. NCBI lineage: Eukaryota > Metazoa > Chordata > Aves > Passeriformes > Sylviidae > Chamaea > Chamaea fasciata. The sequence goes on along the minus strand of NW_027094155.1, from coordinate 437,045 downwards.
AAACTCCTTGCAGATATCCACCTCAGGACCTGCACTTCCTCTCTTAAAGGAAGGCTCAGTCTGGGACTCATTCCTCTCTCTTCCAAGACACCACTTTAGAAAACTGCAGGATTCCAACCTAACCCTTCCTCCAACACAGGGGCTGGAAGAAAAGATTCAGAATTTCTGTCCACCCCCATAGGTTCAGCCATACAGCTATGGCAAAATGCATCTCTTCTCTGCACTCTTCTCACGTAAGATTTGTTTCTTTAATAAACCTTTCCTCGCAGGAGCAGTCTTACATCAGTATGAGATTTGTAATGTTTTAAGTAAATTTATAAACCGAGGGTTTGTAGTTGCACATACAGTAGAGATTCCAGATGAGAGAAGAGCAGACCAAATGCAGCCAGACTGGTGTTTTAAAACTGAGGTCATCGACTGATCCCTGTGATCCACGATCCCAACACCAGGCCACACCTGATGTTCTTGCCTCTAGAGAAAAGCACACAACCTATTATCTCTGCTGAGCTCATTTGGTACCATTTAATACGTATTTATCACACACTCACAAAATGGCAAGTGTGGTTGCATCACTACCACAAAATGCTCTTGGGGATTTACTCAATCATTGATGATTACAGAAATGGTAAGAAGAGAGGCCAAACAATAGGGTGAAAAGGTGGATTTGCCCTACACAGCATCCAAATTCTTAACAACAGGATGGACTTTGCCACTTATTGCTAATGCTAACTCACATAGAAGGAGTTAGAAGTTTGATCTGCAAGACAGTTCACACAAGGCCACAAAGGAAAACAAGCACTTTACATGTTGAATTTCACCCCTGTTTATGAGGTTTTCTCATGATGTTTAACTTCAATTATCAAACACAAATTTTCAAACATACCGGTGAACATCCCTCAGTCCATAGTCTGTGCCTATTTCTTGCTCTAAGTTAGATGAGCAAACAGATAAAATTGTATCAGCTCCTTTGAACCGACCAATTTCAATTCAGCTGTGGTTACAGCATTTCAACGGCCAACAAAAAGCATGCACAGCTGAGTTTCAGAAAATATAAATACTCACACAAAGCAACATTTTCAACTCCAAGAGTGTTTAGTATGACACACTTAACTACCTCCAGTACCTAAGAGATCTGTATTGAAAAATCTGAGCCATGTTACTAATTTTAAGTGGACACTAAAAAACCGAACCCAAACATTAACATGCCACATGTCCTGGCTCTCTTAGCACTGCATTGGCCATAAACACACAATAATTTTGATTCCAAATATTTCTCAAGGTTTCCTGGGTTTTTGTTGTTCCTACAAGTATCCCAGCTTGTTTTTACTCACTGTACCAGTCTCAGGTTGTAAACACAAGTGGGCTGTGACTCTCCCATGAGCAAGTTTTTTCATGTATTTGCAAAACTGACCGCACGAACGTGGCCGCAGCTGCTCACATGCTCTACTGCCTACACACACTGAAATGCCAAACAATTAAGGAAGGCTCCAATGAATTCTCAAGATGTGGGATGCTTTTTAAGAGCTATTTCAAAAAATAACTAAAACCAATATTTGTTGATGCATTTACTACCACGTAATTGTACTAGAGCCCGTTGAAGAGACAAATTTGAGGGTTTTTTTTTAATGCCTTAACTTCATACTTGTACAGCAATCTAAACTGAAAAGCATCAAAATATACCACGTGGAATCACTAGTGCGACAACCAAGCCAAAAACAATCTCTGCTATCAATCTTCAGCAGCCAGCTCCCACTTTTTTACCCTGTTTTATAAACCATTTCTTCTTACAGAGTCACTGCCAGGCCCTCACTTTGAGTCCACTGTGTTTGACAGATCAGCTACAACATTTTTCTTCTGTAAAACAACAGAACTTAGACCAGATTTTACTCACCCACAGACTCTGCAAGCCCAGATGTCGTTGCTTTACACTCACTGTGTCAGGTTCTCCTACCACCAAGCCCAAAGGTGCCACAGTGAAGGAGCTCTGGAACTTGCTGCTCTGATGAAGGCACTTGCTCCAACTGCAGAGTTTCCACTCTGTCTAACTGAAACCTTGACTGATGCCAGCTGCGCCTCATTTGTTCCATCACCAGGTTTTCCTGAAGAGCAGCACTCACCCTCCAAATTTTAGCCCTGTAGGGGACAAAATTAAATTATATAAAAATATACAATGAACATCTATATTATTTATAAACTGAAGCATTTATGATTTATTTAATGAAACTGTAAAGTTTAGCCCTCTAGGGGCTAAAATTAAGGGGACAACAAGTAGAAAGACAAGAGAAGCACGGTCTGTCCAAGAAGTAAAAATCACTCGAGGCCCATCAGGAGTTTGAAAGTTTCCCTCAAATAGTAAAGATCACACAAGCAAAACAGAAGTCTCCAAAGTATCGAACAGAATCATTTTGTAGAGATTACATCAGTACATCCACCATTTATTTAATTCATTAACAGGTGCTAAAACCCCTCCTTTATCTGTCCAAAGACCAATCATGCACAGAAAAGAGGAACATATGGAAATGAAATAGAGTCTTGCAACATGCAGGCATGTGGGAGACAGACCTTTTGGGGATCCCGAAGGTGGCAGCACAATTACTAAATTACCTAAGCAAGAGTCAGCCGCCAAAAACTCCTGGGGAAGCACCACGGCCCACAGCTGCCCCTGCCAGTGTCACATGGGACAGCTGCAGCTTGTTTGGAGGAATACCTAAAGGTGATCCACCCAGAAGGAATGGGATCCTGCTTTAAGAGAAGTCTCTAGTTCTTAAAGGATTGCTGAAAGTAAGAGTACGTTTATTTGTATGTTTTACGCTTAATACTTGCTTGAATACCCCTCCAAAAATGTTGTTAATCTGATAACTAAGAACGTGCCATTTAAAAAAATGGCATGTTTTTGTCTCTTTCTTTCAAAAGTCAAATATTCCTTGTTGTTTAATGGAAAAGCAGGCTCCTCTCCAAACACATCCTGTGAGGCCTTTTCCAGTGAAGCAGTGTGCATAACGATAAATGAAAAAGGGAAAGGTTCTTGCAAGTATTTTTATCTGTAGTATGCAGGGGTTGATCTGTTACACCCAAAAATTATTTTCAACTTAAACAATTCACCTTTGCCAAATCCCTAACTCACTCTAAAACTCTAATAGGTACACACAGCATTTCTTGTGAATAAGTTTGCAACAAATCCTACAAGTTCACCCTCAGGAAAGGTGGCAAACACCCCAAGGGAGTATACAACGCACAATATACACTCCTTGGAAGTGGAGGGAGTGAGATTTGTCCTTCCTCCTTGTCTTGGTTTGGGAAGACAGGTATCTGCCAGGTAAAATTACAATCAGAGGCTCTTTGGCAAAGATTTGGGAAATAGGAATAGCAGTTCTTTACTAGTATGTAATACAAAGCAAACAAACACAAAAAACTCCCCCCCACCAAACAACTACAGCATTAATGACAAACGACAACAGTACCAAGAACCTCGAGGGCTTTGTTTCACAAAACCCAGGGCAGTTTGGTTTCGCTGTCCCCGCAGGATCCTCAGAGCACCAAGCTGAAACAGTGGAAAAGTCCCGGGCTGGTCGCTGGGATGGCAGGGTGTCCCGGCAGGCAGGGGCAGGATGTCCCGGCAGCGCAGGGGGTGCAGGGTCACGCTGCAGCAAGAGGAGCAGCGCCGAAGGAGCCGAAGGCGAGGCAGGGCCTGGACCAGCTCCCGCAGGTGGCCGGGAAAACTCAGGATTCAGGCTGAACCGGTGATAGTAGATTTCCCAGGACTGGATCCCTTTGGCCACAGTGAAACTCCTCCAGCCAGCAACAGCCGTTCTCCGCTCGGCGTGCTCTGCGGCGGCTGAGATCCTCGAGGAGCGGCAGACACGCGTCTCCCCGAACGCCGGAGAAAGAAAAGCACGCAGCTGCCTCAAGCTTTGTCTTTTACCGGCGTTATCTCCCCCTTCCACCTTTGTCCACCTCTTTGTTTCGGTTAAGTACTCTCAAGTATCCAACACTTGGTCTCCTTGGTAACGTGTCGGGAAAAAATTCTTTAGAGAAAGAAGGAACAAAGCTAACCCCCAACACTCCTCCTACTTTTTTTGCCAAGAGTGAGGGAGTCCCAAGGAACCATTTCAACACTTCAAGGAATGTCTCACATGCCAGGAAAGGCTCTGACACACTGACTGAAAACACTGGGAGGAGGGAGGACACACAACACATCAGCCAACGCAGATTTTGCAGATTTTCGGCTGCCTTGGACATTATTCCTTCCCAACAGCCACAATCTTTTTCCACAGACCTTCTCCCCAGGTAAAAATCCAGGCGTGATGGTGAAGGGGCTAATTCTTTACCCTGTTTAGAATCAGTCAGAGAACTTCACTGTGTTTGTGACTCGTGCTCTCTTCACTTGAAACAGCTCCCACAAGACCTTGAGGGACAACTTGCTTCAACTGCCAGGAGGTCAAACTTGATAAAATCTTCAATATTGTCCTTTCCGGTGTATTTCCTTATCCTCCTACCCTTATGAGATCTGCCTGTACTGCAGGACCAGCTATCTGCTCTAACAACATGGTTCTTGTATGAAAAATACAAGCCAAAATAGAAAATCTAGATGCTGAAAGGAATATCAACCAAGTCAAATCCAACTTTTAAAAACAGAATCCTCAAGAAATGATTCACCCACCCCAAAACAAATGCAGCAGGAGAGGCAACTTATTCATCTCACAGAGATCATTCTCCTATCTCTCCATGCTCTGCTCCAAAGTGTGTTCAAATCAAAGGATCTCATTTTTTTCCTCTTCCCCTCAATTCTATTTAATTAGGCTTTTTTTTTTTTTTTCCCTTTGAAGTCAAGGGAAAGAGGCCTATTTATTGCAAGGAATATTTAGCCTGGCCTTTTCCTTCCAGTGGTCTACCTCACTGCATCTTCAACCCCATTGTTCCATAGGGACAGGGAGGTATCCAAATAAAGATTAAGAAAAAGGCAATTCCTGTGGTGTTATCAATTGAAGAAACAGGATCACTTTTCCCAGTGTCAATGAACTTCAATACACTAATAAAATTAACAAATATCAAAGTGGTTTGGGTCTGAAATAGAAACATTTCCACTAAATCTGAGTAGCTTTTCCAAATACTGGGCAAATAGTTTGATACACTTTGAAATACTAAAATATCTCCAGTGCTCCAAGATGAAGCTGAGCAAATTTCACTGAGTGAAACGAGACTAGACATTGTTTGCACCTTCTAAGCATGCATTATATTTTCATCTTGGTGTTTAAAACAAGGCCACTGCAAGGAGAATTTCCACTGTCCCAGCTGTCAGTAACTGGTTTTGTGACTTACCTGCTGGGGAATTACTCACTTCCCACTGCAAATCTGAAATCACTGTTCATTTGGACAGATTGCTCCTGACTGCACCCTGATGATGTGTCCTCAGTCCAGCTCGTGGCACTGGCAAGATAAATGTGTAGAATGAGATTAGGGGCAAAACACTAACAAAATTTGCTTAGATCAAAGAGATGCACTCACACCCTGGCAGTACTACCTGACATCTTCCTGACAATATTATGAGGCAATTAATGTCTGTATGTCTTGGCTGATGGAGGTGAATTATGGTAAGTTCTAGGAGGCAACTGTCTAAAGCAGGGGAAGCTGATTAATTACCCAGCAATAATTCATTATTGAGACATTTAGGTCGACTTGTGCACCACAAAGTCAGAGGGAGCAGGAAACAATCAAACCGATGAATACTGTTCAGACTAAACTGTTGGCAGCTACAGCCACAGAGGCACATTTACAGAGAAAATGACACCATCTCAGAGAAATCAGGTGCCTGGAAGCAAATCCTCAAACCAAGTGGGCACTCTCCATCCCACACAAGGGACGCATCAGCACGTGCAGCAGGAGCCCCTGTGCTGGCATTCTCACTGTTTCTCAGGTCTACCTGTTCCCTGCCTCAAACAGGGGCACAAATGAGGAGCCAGTCTGCAAAGCCTTGGGCTTTCATCTCACACTGCTACACTGAAGCAAATGGACAGGAAAATAGAAGAAGCCTGAATACACCTCTGCTGATAAAGATCTCTATGTTAATACCATTAACATTGACTACATCGAATTTAAAGCTGATATCTGCCTGCATATCACATCCAAGTCTCTTTTCAGGTGTACAAAAAATGTGTCTATTTCACAGCATTTCTTCCTTTACTTCTCCACCTGGATCATACAGAAAATACATTTCTTGGCCACCAGCAAATCATTACCCCTCATGGGGACTGTTCCCTAAAGAGTTTCAGTACCAGAACAATGGACTACTGCACAGCACCAAATTTCAATTGTGACTTAACTATTCCACAAAGGGGATTTACTGTAGTAAATCACCTCTCAGGAATACACAATTATTTGAAATTTCACTGACATTTTCCACTAACAAAACAGCACTTCTACGTTAGCAGTGATTCGAAGATGGAAACTTTCCATTAAGCCTTTTCTTTCCTCTGGGTGTCAGAGTTGTCCTCAAAGTCCTTCTGTGTTAAAAATTAATTGTCTGCTTTGGTCTAACGCACCCAATGCATTCGTTAGGGAGTACACGCACAGTAATACCTCAGAAAGGTTACAACCCTCCTCCCCAAGATCTTGGATGGCAATTTTGGGTTACTCTGAACCTCTCTCCAGCTTTGGCTTCTGAACTTTTCCTTTAATCTACTTTTTCATTCACTTCGTGTATACCGATACAGTAGTTTTCCTCTTTTTGTAACCTGGTGTCCAAATACCAGAACGACCGCTTGACCATTTCCATAAGCAAACCATGCTCTGCAAAACTCTTCAGTCAGAATCTTATTATTAAAGCAAGTTTTTCCAAACAGTTTCTGCCGCAGAGCCAAAGGGCCCTCTGCTCAGAATCCTTTTCCTTAAAAGCACGGGGATATGGATGATTTCTGTGCCCCGTAAAGGTCCAGTGCCATTCACCTCTGGATACCAACCTGTTCTTCCATCTGACTGGGGATGGAGTCGCAGAAGATGAGAGGATTTCTCTCCAGCAATGATATCCTGCCCCTTGGCAGATATCAGGCAGTTCAAATCAAATTTCAGGTTTAGCTCACAACACTCAGGATGCTGACAGATGATGGAAGCACTGTCACAGCAGCTCTAGCTTGACTTTCTGCCTACACTACTGTACATTTTAAACCACTTCTGAACAGGATCGCTAGAAATGGGCAGCCATCCCTAAATCATCCCTGAAAACACAATGGCATCCAACAGGTGTTTGCTTGAGTTATCCCCCTAAGGGAAGGCAGTACTTAAACAGGCATAGAGAGGATAAAAGGAATAATTCTGTTCCTAAGAGCTGCCTCCTTCCCCTGTCTCCTCATTTGCCAAGGCCACGCACGAGGCCGATCAGCGCCGCCGGCGCCTCCGGAACCACCTGCAGCTGGCGGCCAAAGGTGACCAAAAAAACCCCCCCAAAAAAAACCCCAAAAAATTTGGGGGGAGGGGGAATCCCTCCCCAGAATGATATTTTTACCTTTTTATTTATTTCGGGGTTTTTTTGTTTGTTTAATCAGGCCCTCTCCGGCAAACCTTCGCTCAAAACCCGCTGAGCTCCCCCGGGGCCGCTCCGGCCGCGCCCTCAGACACCCCGAAAAGACCCTGGAAAGACACGTTGGGCTGAGGGGGGATCCTGAAAAATTCAAAAGAATTAAAAACCGGAAATATCCGACTCGTTTTTTGGGGCAAAAACCGGATAAAATCGGGAGGTTTTGGGGCGGTTTGGCCTCCGGGGCTTGCCGTACAAAATGGCGGCGCGGTGTGAGGGCGACAAAATGGCGGCTCGGAGATTTCGCCATACAGAATAGAGAAAACGGAGATTTGGGAGGAAAAAAGGGGATTTCGGGGGAAAAGGGGATTTTAGAGATAAAAATTGGATTTTCCGATTCTAAATTTGGAGAAAAAACGGATAAAATCGGGAGGTTTTGGGGCGGTTTGGCCGCTGGGGGTTGCCGTACAAAATGGCGGCGCTGTTTGAGGGAGACGTGAGGGCGACAGAATGGCGGCGTCTTGAGGATCGTGCCGTACAAAATGGAGAAAACGGAGATTTGGGTGGAAAAAGGGGGATTTGGGGAAAAACGTGGATTTTAGAGATAAAAATGGAAATCTCCGACTCTAAATTTGGGGGGAAAGGGGCAAAATTTAGGGAGTTTTGGGGTGGTTTGACCGCTGGGGGTTGCCGTACAAAATGGCGGCGCGGTGTGAGGGGTGAGGAGCGGGCGGCAAAATGGCGGCGCCCTGAGGATCTTGCCGTACGAGATGGCGGCGCGCGGGTTTTTTTTTGCCGTACAAAAACGAAGAAAATGGAGATTTGGGGAAAAAAAATGGGATTTAAGGGGAAAAAAAGAAATTTTAGAGAGAATAATGGAGATTTTTGTTGGGAAACGGGAAAATTTGTCGGGTTTGGGGTGGTTTGGCCGCTCGGGGTTGCCGTACAAGATGGCGGCGCGCGGGGGGTTTTGCCGGATAAGACGGAAATTTGGGGGGAAAATGGAGATTTTGGGGGAAAAAGGGAGATTTTAGGGGGGAAAATGGGGATTTTAGAGGGAAAAACGAAATTTTTTGGGGAAAAAAATCGCTTTAAAAAGAAAAAAAATCCCCAAATCGGCAAAACCTGAGGGGAAAAATTTTCCCAAAAACCGCCTCAAACTCCCACAAACAAACAAACAAACAAACAAACAAAAAAAAAATAAAAAGAAAGAAAAAAAGAAAAAAACCCGCGGCGACAGCAAAACAACAGCAACAAAAACCGGCGAGCTGAAAATTTCTTGGAATTTAATTTTATTTAATTTTAATTAAAACAATTAAATAATTAATTATTTGATTATTTTAATTAAAATTTTTCGATCCCAAAAAATCAAAAAAATTCACCCCAAAATTTCACCCCAAAATCCCAAAAAATGACCCGAAAATTTCCACTGAAAACTGAAAATTTTTAAGCCTCAAAATCCCTCAATTTTACCCCAAAATTCCCGCTAAAAATTGGGATTTTTAGAGCCTCAAAAATCCCCAAAATTCACCCCAAAATTGGAATTTTTGAAGTTCCAAAACCCCCAAAATTTCCACCCAAAATCCCAAAAATTCACCCCAAAATTCCCACCTAAAATCCCTCAAAAAACCCCAAAATTCCCACTAAAATTTAGGATTTTCAGAGCGCCAAAATCCCCAAAAATTCACCCCAAAATTTCCACCCAAAATCCCAAAAATTTACTCCAAAATTCCCTCCCAAAATTAAGATTTTTAAAGCCCCAAAATCCCCCAAAATTCACCCCAAAATTCCCTCCCAAAATTGGAACTTTTCGAGCCCCGAAATCCCCCAAAATTCACCGAAAATGCCCTAAAAATGACCCAAAAATTCCCACTAAAAATCAGGATTTCAGAGCCCCAAAATCCCAAAAAATGACCCCAAAATTCCGACTGAAAAATGGAGTTTTTTGAAGCCCCAAAATCCCTCAAATTCTCCCCAAAATTCCCACCCAAAACGCCAAAAATTCACCCCAAAAATTCCCATTAAAAATCAGGATTTCAGAGCCCCAAAATCCCAGAAAATGACCCCAAAATTCCCACGAAAAATTGGAATTTTTAGATCCCCAAAATCCCCCAAATTCTCCCCAAAAATCCCAAAAAACCCCCCAAACCCCCTCCCAGTACAAACCAGTACAAACCAGTAAAGAAAAACCCCAAACCAGTATAAACCAGTATAAACCAGTACAAACCAGTCACCCCAAATCCCTTCCCAGTTCATCCCAGTTCATCCCAGTGACCCCTAAAGCCCCTCCCAGTACAAACCAGTAAGGAAAACCCCCAAACCAGTACTAACCAGTATAACCCAGTACAAACCAGTACAAACCAGTATAAACCAGTAACTCCCAGTATCCCCCAGCGCCGGGCCCTGGCCCTGAGCCGCTCCATGGAGGTCGCCGAGCGTCGAGAGATCCCAGTTCAAACCAGTACGGACAGGTGAGGGCACTGGAATGGGGACTGGAGGGCACTGGTTTATACTGGGATGGACTGGGAGTGGGTTTGGGGGTCACTGGTTTGTACTGGGATAGACTGGGAGTGGGTTTGGGGTCACTGGTTTGTACTGGGATGGATTGGGAGTGGGTTTGGGATCACTGGTTTGTACTGGGATGGACTGGGAGTGGGTTTGGGGTAACTGGTTTATACTGGGATGGACTGGGAGTGGGTTTGACGTCACTGGTTTATACTGGGATGGACTGGGAGTGGGTTTGGGGGTCACTGGTTTATACTGGGATGAACTGGGAGTGGGTTTGGGGTCACTGGTTTATACTGGGATGAACTGGGAGTGGGTTTGGGGTCACTGGTTTATACTGGTTTAAACTGGTTTCGGGGTTTCTTGGCGTGGTTTAACCTTTGCCCCTCCCCCACATGTGAACCGATCACGCCCCTCATCAGGCCACGCCCCCTTCCCTTATATAGCTGGACAAGGGCGGGGCAAACTGGGCGGGGCCTGGGGGTTACTGGGTTCTACTGGGAGGGAGTGGGAGGGGCCAACACGGCTCTGACCCCGCCCACCGCGCCGATATGCAAACTTATGTAAATGAGAGCACAAATAAACGCGAATGACGTCACTGACCACAGGGACTGGGAGTTACTGGTTTGTACTGGGAGGGGCCTGGGCGTGACTCAGACCCCGCCCATCTCACCGAGGCGCCAGCCTTATGTAAACTTATGCAAATGAGAGGCGAAATAAACGCCAGTGACGTCATTTTTACGCAGAGGAGCAAAGCGGCGCCGCGGGGCATGACGGGATACACCGGGGCGCAAAGCGGCGCCGCAGGGCATGACGGGATACACCGAGGCGCAAACCAGCGCGGGGAATGACGGGATACACCGAGGCGCAAAGCGCCACAGGGCATGACGGGATACACCGAGGCGCAAACCAGCGCGGGGAATGACGGGATACACCGAGGCGCAAAGCGCCACAGGGCATGACGGGATACACCGAGGCGCAAAGCGCTACAGGGCATGACGGGATACACCGAGGCGCAAAGCGGCGCTACAGGGCATGACGGGATACACCGAGGCGCAAAGCGCTACAGGGCATGACGGGATACACCGAGGCGCAAAGCGGCGCCACAGGGCATGACGGGATACACCAAGGCGCAAAGCGGCGCAGGGAATGACGGGATACACCGAGGCGGAAAGCGCCACAGGGCATGACGGGATACACCGAGGCGCAAAGCGGCGCCGCGGAGCATGACGGGATACACCGAGGCGCAAAGCGGCGCCGCGGAGCATGACGGGATACACCGAGGCGCAAAGCGGCGCCGCAGGGCATGACGGGATACACCGAGGCGCAAAGCGGCGCGCGGCATGACGGGATACCTGCAGTTCCTCTCCTAAAGGAAGGCTCAGCCTGGGACTCACTCCTCTCTTTTCCAAGACACCACTTTAGAAAACTGCAGGATTCCAACCTAACCCTTCCTCCAACACAGGGGCTGGAAGAAAAGATTCAGAATTTCTGTCCACCCCCATAGGTTCAGCCATACAGCTATGGCAAAATGCATCTCTTCTCTGCACTCTTCTCACGTAAGATTTGTTTCTTTAATAAACCTTTCCTCGCAGGAGCAGTCTTACATCAGTATGAGATTTGTAATGTTTTAAGCAAATTTATAAACCAAGGGTTTGTAGTTGCACATACGGCAGAGATTCCAGATGAGAGAAGAGCAGACCAAATGCAGCCAGACTGGTGTTTTAAAACTGAGGTCATCGACTGATTCCTGTGATCCACGATCCCAACACCAGGCCACACCTGGTGTTCTTGCCTCTAGAGAAAAGCACACAACCTATTATCTCTGCTAAGCTCATTTGGTACCATTTAATACGTATTTATCACACACTCACAAAATGGCAAGTGTGGTTGCATCACTACCACAAAATGCTCTTGGGGATTTACTCAATCATTGATGATTACAGAAATGGTAAGAAGAGAGGCCAAACAATAGGGGGAAAAGGTGGATTTACCCTACACAGCATCCAAATTCTTAACAACAGGATGGACTTTGCCACTTATTGCTAATGCTAACTCACATAGAAGGAGTTAGAAGTTTGATCTGCAAGACAGTTCACACAAGGCCACAAAGGAAAACAAGCACTTTACATGTTGAATTTCACCCCTGTTTATGAGGTTTTCTCATGATGTTTAACTTCAATTATCAAACACAAATTTTCAAACATACCGGTGAACATCCCTCAGTCCAGAGTCTCTGCCTATTTCTTGCTCTAAGTTAGATGAGCAAACAGATAAAATTGTATCAGCTCCTTTGAACCGACCAATTTCAATTCAGCTGTGGTTACAGCATTTCAACGGCCAACAAAAAGCATGCACAGCTGAGTTTCAGAAAATATAAATACTCACACAAAGCAACATTTTCAACTCCAAGAGTGTTTAGTATGACACACTTAACTACCTCCAGTGCCTAAGAGATCTGTATTGAAAAATCTGAGCCATGTTACTAATTTTAAGTGGACACTAAAAAACCAAACCCAAACATTAACATGCCGCATGTCCTGGCTCTCTTAGCACTGCATTGGCCATAAACACACAAGAATTTTGATTCCAAAGATTTCTCAAGGTTTCCTGGGTTTTTGTTGTTCCTACAAGTATCCCAGCTTGTTTTTACTCACTGTACCAGTCTCAGGTTGTAAACACAAGTGGGCTGTGACTCTCCCATGAGCAAGTTTTTTCATGTATTTGCAAAACTGACCGCACGAACGTGGTTACAGCTGCTCACATGCTCTACTGCCTACACACACTGAAATGCCAAACAATTAAGGAAGGCTCCAATGAATTCTCAAGATTTGGGATGCTTTTTAAGAGCTATTTCAAAAAATAACTAAAACCAATATTTGTTGATGCATTTACTACCACGTAATTGTACTAGAGCCCGTTGAAGAGACAAATTTGAGGTTTTTTTTAATGCCTTAAGAAAGTATCTTTACCGAACACAAGAATTGGTTTACACTAGCAAATCATCAGCTCAGGTCCTGCTTTTTATCAGTGCTTGGACAGATAAAATGAATTTTGTACATCTATCTACCAAAGGATTGCTATTCTTGGCAGTTTATTATCCTGACTGGATCAATTAATTCCTTGCATTGGGGCAACAGGATGATGCACAGATAGACACAGAAGCTCAGAAAACCCTCAGAAATACCTAGTGACTGACCATGAGACTCTGGCCAGCCTCAGCCCAAGCATTTTCTCAGTATCCTCTGTACACTAATCTAGGGGAGCTATGAAACACAAGAAATCTCCCCTAACACAAATTACCACTCACCAGTGGCCAGTATTACAGCCCTGACCTGATAAAAATATCCAGGAATCATCTGAATCAGATTTTTCTCCCTATCCCATCCACTGACAAAATTACACAAAGCAAAGTGTTTAAACTGCCATTATGTACCAAGACACATGAAGATGCACAAGATCATGTATTTGGTAACTGAAGTTTCCTCATGCAGCAAGGGGAGGACAAACTGGGGGAAGCAATCTCTTTGTCCTAGCATGGACACAGAAGAAAACCATTTAGTCTGAGACTAAATTCATGTCATAATCAACTTGTACCTTTGTTTGTTCCCACCGATTCCAAAATATTCCTCTCTTAAAATAACAATCCTTTTGTTCAGGCTGCATTTTCACTTCCTGTGTTAAACACTTCCAAAATAACTTTGAATATCTGAGGAATTCAAGTTGTTGAAAACAGTGGCTGGGAGGAAAACAAATTAAACAGATTTGATTAAGCCCAGTGTGCTTATATGAAAATCTTTCATTTGGCTTTCCACAGCTCCATCTGCATGGCGATCTCTCTAGACTCACAGACAGATTTAAACTTGACATTATCTCATGTACCTTGGGAAAAATCCTGCACAGCAAATTGAATTTTTAAAAGTAGTACTGCATTCAATGAGCAACTAATACATTACATTTACTTGAACTGCAGCAGAAGAACATTAAGGATAAGAAGCCCATTTGGAACTTATGTTCTTTAGCCTACATTTGAATATACATTTCAGGTGTAGATGTTACAGTATTACGGGGGGTTTTGAGTCTAGGCTTTGTGCAAAAATAACAACTCCAGTATATTTGGTGAGGGGAAGCAGCAAAAAAGTCCCATAAACACGCTGTACACAACCTGTGCCAATCCCAGATGTCACTTGTGGCCTGACAGTGTTGTCAGCTCTCCATCTTAAAACAGCTTGGTTTTCTTTTCCACTGAAACCAAACCTTTTTCACAGCGTCAACACATTCCCTGCTTATGGCCAGCCTGTTGTGAGCCAGAACCTTCACAGCTGGTTGGTGGGTGGGTGGGTTTTTTTGTTTTGAACCTTCTCCTTCACAACAATTCTCACTAGCACATGAACTTCACTCCACGTTACTCAACTGTGCCCTGCTTTACATTCCAGGCTGTCGAGACCATCCAGTTCTTCCAGGAATTATCTGCTCCTCCAGCCTACCAAAGTCTCTTAATCCTGTGCCATGGCATTTAGTTCATCCTGAAGAACGGTCTCAAGACAAACCCTGAGGATCTGCATTAACACACCAATTCTTCCCTTCCAAGTACAGCTTCTTGCTCTCCCCTTCAGTCATTCCCTGTCCAGTTTACCAACCACCATTTTAACACCTTATTTTGTAATTTCCCATAGAGTACTACACAGACATGCTTCTTAAGTGTAGATAATGAACTTCCTACACCTAAACTATTATTTTATCAAGTTAAAGGACGGGCTACATCTGGCACCAATTACTTTGGACAAAAACCTCTCATCCATCTGTTATTTGCTGTTGAATCTGTCAATATGTTTTCAAGATAGGCTCTAGAAAGTCATCCATCCTCTTCAGACCAGAATAATTCTCTTGCCCATCTCCCTTCTCCATTTTTTTTTCTTCCTTTTACACATTTTTTGTCTCTCAAAATGTAGTCATGATGTTTGCCAATAGATTTCACAAGACTCTAAGGGCCTAGCTCTTGAGTAAAAACAAATTAGAGATAGATGTTGATATTTGTCACAAATATATTTAATTCCTCATTTTAGACAGAGCCCTTCTTTGGTTTGTTTAATCTCTGCAGTTCAGGCAACCTCTTGCACATATATCGACTCACTTAATCCTTGCCTTCTTCCCTTTCTCTGCCCTCTTCTCACCCCCACACACAAGCACATGGCTCTACAGACCTGATCAAAAATTAACTTTCATGAGCAAGCTACTTTAGTCTGCAAATCACCCTGAGCAAAATATTGCCAAGTAAGGGACACACTACAATTAAACATCAAGAAAAAGCTGCCCTAAAAAAGTGAAAAACGCTTATTAGAAAGGATAGACAGGAGTCAGGAAAAACAAAACTTATGGCAAAATCTGGTTTCTTAAAAGAATTCAATTTGAAGCAATACAAAAAGAAAAAAAACCCTATTTCTGTGTTTCCAACTGTCTTCGTATTTGTCCAATTCCTAACCCAGAAATGGAAACAAACCAGTGTAATGCACTTCAACTTGACCCCTGGAGACGCCTCCTTGAAATAAGATTCAAAACCACAACCTCTCAATTCCTATTAAAAATTCATTTCTTCGGAACACTGTTAGGCAGAACAGTGAGACAAAAACCTCTGAAAAAGAATGCACCACCAGAGACAGAAAATTATTTTGAATCTATTGAAAGCATTGATGTTAAATCTCGTTACAAGCTGAAGTCTGTAACAAAAAGTACTATTTCCTACAGGACACTTAAGGACTGTAGGACACCATGTCTCCATAGGCCTGGGAAATGTGTTTTTAAAGATACTCCTTCAAAGGCTTCATCCAGAGTTTGGACAAAACTAGATGTCCAAGTTTCCTGTCTCTTGAAGTAACAAGTAAAAACAATGGTTTGAAGACTGTTAGGACAATCCTGGAAACATAAGAGCAGTCCACACAACCTCAAATCGTTCTCTTTAAGGAAAATGCTGGAACTGCAAGTTGTCACAAGGCAAATTTGCAAAACTTAAACATTTCTACAAGTTTTCTCAGCTGTTCTGCAGTGTTGCTGCAGTGTCCTCTGCTCCCAAAAAAAACAGGTTTTCCACTGTTTTTAGCTGCAGCTTAGCAGTGGTGGGAAAAACTGTGTTTTTGCAGACAGAGCCATCAGCTGGAAGATCTGAAATACTTTTCAAGACAAAGTTCCTCCTCTCTCATTCCCCAAAAGCACTGTTATAGAGAACCTACGTTATGGAAAACTCTCCACATACAAACCTCTGCACATTAACAGGGAAAGAAAACAAGATTAAGAGAACACTGCAAGAACTGTAAAGTAAGAGGAATTCCCCTACAAATTGTTTTGGTTCTAATACTACTTCTAGTATGAACAGTTTTTCACTTCTATGATAATATCTTGCTTCATCCCCGAGTTCCCCAAAGCATAATAACAACTTCAGAAAAATAAAACAAGCACTGGGTTTTGTTTTGGTGGTTTTTTTGTTTGTTTGTTTTAAAACACAGCAGAACACAGCAACATTTTCCAAACTAAGCAAGACAAAGTCACATTGTTCATTGCCACTCTGCCTTTTCTAATTTCCTGGTGTAAGCAAAAGAGATTGCTCTAGCCTGAAAACAGGAGTTATCATCCAGCATCAAACTCAGCCTAAGGTATTAGCTCACATCTGTAATGATGATTCAAAGCTGCAGTGATCAATATCACATCACAAGTGTCTAATCCAGAGGGCATTAAAGGATCCTGTTACTGCCTATCTGAAGGATCACACCGGAGTTTCAGATGATATCAATGCAAAGGTAGAGAAAAGAGAAAATTCTCACCCCACAGAAGCAGCAAATTAAACTCTCTCTAGGAAGCTTCAAGCTTCTACTTTATGTGGAAACTATTTTACTTCAATTTGTCATTTCCGTGTTAAGACACAAGTTTGTCCCATGGAGGAGAATCCCTTCATAACCATCCACCACTACCTGAGGGGTTTTTTTTTCAGATGAGTGTCTAAATAACACACACACAAACAGCTGCAGGTAAACAGAACTTTGTCAACCCAGCTCAGCAGGGAATGGAAAAGGAAAAGCAGACACAGGGAAGTCAAAAGTCAACTAACAAAACTCAAAGCACATTAAAGAGAGCTGTATTTAAGCCAACACAGCTAAGAACTGCCAGCTGCACAAGATACAGGATTTTGTTCAGTGATACAAAATGCCAGTTTTTTTCTGCTGATTTACTAGATTTTGCGCAATTCTCTATTTTTAATAGAAAGATAAAGCTCATGAGTCACCCTGAAATCTGCAGCCAGGTTCCTTCACTCTCTCCTTTCCAAAGTGGCAAACATTTCAAATTAAGCTCTAATACAAAGAATACTGCATGCACTAAAAGCTGTCTGTTCTTGTGTACTGTATCAAGGTATGAAAATAAAAAAGGGTTCTCTGGTAAAAATAAAAAAGGGTTAAAAATAAAAAAGGGTTCTCTGGTACACAAAAAATGAGAATAGGCTAATTTTTACTACAGTGACTTTGCCACAAATCACTTTTTGCCCAATGCAAAGTTAAAACGCAAAGGGCAAAAAACAGTTCCCTGTAACTGGAGAAAGATCTACTTGACAAGTCAGTCACATTAGTGATCTTCTAGTCAAAAAAGGAACTTTTACCAAAACACAATATTCCCGTCCTGTTACACAGAGGGACTATTTGTAGATCTTCCACTGTAGTGCAGTCCGAAAACTTGTAATTTCCATTTCTGGCTAAAATTATTTTTTTTATCTTGACGTATGTTTGACATTAGAGAAATATTGGATGAGTTTAAAGTACAAGTAGGGCTTGTCTGCCCTCCTTTTCCTAAATTTATTCAGCCTTTTCCTTTGAAAGCAAACACCATTCTACATCTACAAATTCTACAAATCCTGCATCATAAGTCCCACACCTACAACTTCCCCACAATTCCTATGCAGCTCCATCCTCTACTGCCACAAGTACCTGGTGGCTCACTGAAGGAAACCATCACTTTTTTGGTTCCCCAGTTACTGTCAATCTTTCACTCCCTGTTCCGATTTAGTGGCACTACCCTGCTAAACTCCTATTTGGTTTGTGCCAGTTCTGCCCACTCCTTTTTCCTACCAACTTGTCTTGTCAGGCTCTTGCTGCTTTCTCTCTCCCCAGTCTAGCATGCATGAGGACCCTTTATGCCCAAGATATAACGCAGAGAAGCTTCCTGTCACCACATTTCAGAACCTCCAGAAAACCCACTTGTCATTAGGTGTAGCAGACTTATTCCAAGAGCAAAATGAAATCAGAGTTCGTTATTTCTAAATATACTTGTGATAGCTTTGATGGTTTTTTCCACCTCATTCCTCTCCTTACAGTCTAAAACATGAAGGTCTTAACCTTCTTTGTTGAGTAGAGAGTCAAGTTCTTGGCTACAAGCACAGTCAAGAGGGCAAAATTTTCCACAGCCCATCACTGACAATCAGCAGAAACACACTGTGCATGTACAACATCAGAACTGTAGGCAATTTCAAACCTTATTCTGCATCCCGACATACGAGTGACACTATACACAGGGCATGAAATGTAAACATGGCAAGAACTTTGTACATAAAACGTAGAAGGCCTCTGCCAGGAGTGAAGAGTAAAACTTTGTACAACACAAGCTTCAAATGTAATGATATTTACATGCTAAAACAAGGACAGCCACAAATGACATAACCTTGCTTTTCTGTATTACAGAAACAAAGGTCACTATTCCAAGTGGAACGTGAGGGTGGTCTGGCTGAAAAATCTATCACCTCACTGACCTCCACGGTTGATTTAACTGATTTGGAAGGCTTGATGAGTGCCCCATACAACACCAAGTCTGAGGGCATCCATCCTAAAGCTGTTTGCTCGCAGAGAACAACCCCCTGAGCAGACGAAACCATCCATGTGTCAACAGTACATGGTACCTGCACTCCCCAAATACAGCAGCCAACGAGGCCCAGGTGGATTTGGAAGAGAACGTGAGTAGTCCAGCTTCCAGGACTGCAGGACACATGGAAGTGAGACCACCCCCAAACAAGCTCAAAACTAATTTCTAAGAGAAAAACGGGTAGTCTATCTTCCAGGATTGCAGACACATGAAAGGGAGAGCCCCTAAACAAGCTCAAGATCCAGTTTTTGGAGAAAAAAGGGTAGTCAAACCACCATGACTGCAGACATACATTAGTGAGACCACCCCAAACCAATTCCAGTTTAATCTGCAGGAGAATATCAGGTGGTCAAGCTTCCAGGAACGGAGACACATGAAAGTGAGATGCCAACAAACAAGCTCAGGGTCCAAATGTAGGAGAAAAAAGGGCAGTCAAGCTACCTAGACAGCAGATATATCAAAGTGGGACCACCCCCCAACAAGCTCAAAGTTTAATTCTCCGAGAAAAAAGGGTAGCTGACATTCTAGAACTGCAGACACATGAAAGTGAGACCACCATGAAACAACCTCAAGGTTCAAATGAGGCAGAAAAAAGATTAGTCAAGCTTCCAGGACTGCAGGCACATCCAAGTGAGACCACACCTGTTATGAGTGGGCCAGGAGACAAATCTCCCTTTAAATGCCTGTATTAGGACAGCTTTGGGCGGGGAACCCAAGGGGTCACACACACCGCCACTGCTCCCTGGAGCGATGAGGACGAGGAGGTGAAACAGCTTTGCCAGGTGCCCGACAGAGCCGGGGCTTGCGTCCCCACGAGAGCCGCAGGAAAGCACAGGCTCGTTGACAAGCCGAGGGCAGTCACGCAGAGAGGGCACTATCTGACTTATGGCGACAAGACACGGAGCCCCAGCAAGCAGCCCCATGCTCTCCCTGCTCACTGGGGTAGTTTGGAGTCCTGTCTGGCTAATGGCTCACCGGCCCGAGGGGTTTTTAGGCGTCCACTCCACCTCCTGTGGGCACTGCAGTCCCAGGGAGTTCTCTGGTTTGCGTGTCGCCATCAGGGCTGTGAGGGGAGCAGCGGAAGCACGGCCCCATGGGAAGGAGACAGTTTCAAAATGGACGCCGGCATGAAATGGGGGGTGAGGGAGAGCGGAAAAGGTACACAAATGAACTTATTCACATGCAAACTGGGAACAATAACGGATACAAATGAATAAGTCTTTAAATAAGTCTTTAACCTAGCAAACGTGGAACAGTAACTTACGCCCCTACGGAACGGGGCATGAGCAACTACGAGCATTAACAAGGGTACAGGTGTGACGCGGCATTAACGATTCATACAAACATTTACAACACGGAACACAGTGATTACTTGAGTAGACACTTTATAAGAATCTTCTATTTCGAGATTTTATTCCCCATAAAACCCTAACAAGCTCAAGGTCCATTTATAATAAAAAAAAAGGGAAGTCAAGCTTCCAGGACTGTAGACACATGGAAGTGAGACCCCCAAAAACAAACACAAAGTCCTTTTGTCGGATAAAAAAGGGTAGTCAACCTTCCAGGACTGCAGACACATGGAGGTGAGATCACCCCCAAACAGGCTGAAGGTCCATTTGTAGGAGAAAAATGGGTAGACAAGCTTCCAGGACTGCAGGCACATGGAAGTGAGATCCCCAAAAACAAGCTCAAGGTCCATTTGTAGGAGAAAAACAGGTAGCAAAACTTCCAGGGCGTTCTCACTTTGATGTGTCTGCAGTCCAGGAGGTTTGACTATCCTTTTTTTTCTCCAAAAATTGGACCTTGAGCTTGTTTGGGGGGGGTCTCACTTCCATGTGTCTGCAGCCCTGGAAGCTTGACTACCCTTTTTTTCTCCAAAAATTGGATCTTGAGCTTGTTTGGGGTGGTCTCACCTCCATGTGTCTGCAGTCCTGGAAGCTGGACTACCCTTTTTTCTCATACAAATGGACGTTGAGCTTTTTTTGGGGGGGTGTCACTTTTCTCTGTCTGCAGTCCTGGAAACTTGACTACCATGTTTTCATTTGTAAATTGACCATAAGCTTGTTGACAGCAGACACATGAAAATGCCACCCATCTAAGAGACTGAAGGTGCAATTTTTAGAGAAAAAAGGGTGGTCAAGCTTCCAGGACTGCAGACAAATGGAAGTTAGACTGCCAAAAAGAAGCTCAAGGTCCATTTGTAGGAGAAAAAAGGGTAGTCAAACCTTCAGGACTGCAGACACATGGAAGTGAGACCACCCCCAAACAAGCTCAAGGTCCAATTTTTTTTGAGAAGAATGGGTAGTGAAGCTTCAAGGTCTGCAGATACATGGAAGTGAGACCACTCCCAAATAAGCTCAAGGTGTATTCATAGGAGAAAAAAGGGTACTCAAGCTTCCAGGACTGCAGACACATCCAAGTGGGTTGCTGCATGGGCCAGTGGTTTTTTGTTTGTTTGTTTTTCTTTTTTTTTCCTCCTCTTTTTTTTTTTCCTTTTTTCTTTTTTTTTCCCAAAAACCTCCTGGAGTGCTACGGGAAGAGGGCAGAATTGCTGGACAGTGCCCAGTCAAAAAGGCACCTGGGGGTGCTTGTTACAGCAGCTGAACATGATCCAGCATTGTGCCCTCGTGGCTACGAAGGCCAACAGACTTTTGCAAATATTAAGAACATGCTAAATTTTATTCAGAAAACATTTCCTTCCAAGTCAATATAAATTAAAATATAACAGTGTTAAGCAACTTTTGAAAACCTGTAACTAAAGCTCCCAAGGTTTTATTACTTTTTATTATTGAGCTTTTAACAGAGCTGTTCCAACATTCCATAAGTTTTTGCCCGAGATTTTATCTTGCCCTCATTCACACGGAATGAAATTCAGGAGGATCAGAAGTTGTTACACGAGTCACAGAAAGGCCACTATTCCCAAAGTAGTGCAGAGTTTTTAGGTTGCTTCTCATGTACCCCCAGGAAATATGCAAGAGTCTGGTTTAATAGGCCAGAGCATTAACTAGAAGCGTGACATGTAAGATTTGATCTCTTCCCCTTTCCCTCCTCCTACACTTGACAGTCTGGAACTGGGAGAGTGGCAGGGTTGCCCTCTTTAAAGTTTCACTGAAATGAAGTCTACAAAACAAGCTCCCATTTTTATGAAATCACATTTCCCCACTCCAGATAAATCCTGTTTCACCAGAAAACCTCTAGTCAGCTCCTTTTGTACATCCGTTCTATGGGATATCTGCTTTCTGGTCCAGAAGCACTCTGGACTGATGAGGTAAAACAGGTAAGAGAAGAGATCACAAAGACTTAGTAAAGGAAGACCTTGCCAACCCATTTGAAGAGTTAGACATAACTAACAGCATCTCCCACGTGAGCATCAATTAAAAAGTGACAAAGGGACAACACCTGAAAAAAAGCCTCCAGCAGACTTTGCCTGTCAGCCCCATCAGCCTCACTAACATCATTTTCATAAGGAGGACAATTTGTGTTCAAGGTTGCTTCCTGAACTCACTTCTCCAAACTGTCTGACCTGCAAAGGTGATGGCTTTGTTGTCACTGACTGCACCAACTGTCCTGATGGATCACTAAGCTCTCCAGCAGCTTCTCAGTATGTTTTAATAGGCACAGAAATGGGAAAGCAAATAAACTACAATAAAAAATTTAAAACAAACAAACAAAAAAACCACAAACAAACCATGGAGAGTCTTTGAACTTCAAAAAAAAGAAGGCAAATTGTTGTTAAAAAACCATAGCAAGCACCCAGGGCCAACCAAACTAATGCTTAGGAAAGCTTACAGAGTCTAAAACACAGTATTATTCTGCCTTCCTAATTGAGTGATACAGAGTCAAAGTTTCTATTTGACACATCCCACATAACTGCACTCAGTTGTAGCACTGCCATTCAACGGAAGCCAAGGATCCAGAAATGGAAAGAATTGCCCAATGTGGTATATTCAAGAATCTCTCCTTAATATTGAACCAGCTCCATGGCCTATGTTCTCATCACTTATGCCATGTGTTATACAATGCACTTAGGCTTAGGAAGTATTATCAGGACAGCTCTAAAAGTAGTATTTCTGAAAAGAAAGGGAAGAAGATGAAGACAAAAAGAACGTCTCTTCCAGGTGTTCCCAAACAGGGCCCAACTCTTCCGACAGACACTTCAGTTGGCTGCCTTTACCTTGGTTTGGTTTTTAAGCAGAGATACTCATTCCAAGCTCTTCATTTCCCTCTAGCTACAAATAATTTTTTCATTAGTGAACGGGACATCATTTTTATGCAAATCAAAGGCCCAAAGGAGTTTAGTTTATCACCAATACTTCTATCTGTTCAACAGGTATAAAGAGAGCAATACATCCACCCTAAACCTATCATCAAGGTGTCCTGCTGTGCTGCTGATCAATGATGCTCTCTCCAGTTCTGCCTCTCAAACAACACAGGGAAGAGTATTCCCAACCAGTTGAACTTCTTCAGGAGTAAAGTTGTCCTATTCCTTCCAATAATGAACTCTGGATCCCTGATGAGTAACTCACATTTAACCGGCAGCATTCTGGGCTGCTCCTATTAACTGCAGCAGCCTGGACAGCTTGAACCTCAACAAAATGTGCAGTCAGCCACTGAGCTAATTTAACCTCATTAATCCTCAAACCAATAGAATAATTTGATGTCCACACAGCAGCCTGTGCACCGCCTCCAACAGAAACATGGCCCTGCAGGAAATCCACACCAACAATGTGCTGCAGCCCTGCTGCCAGAGCTACCGGGGCTGGGAGAATCACTGCACAGTCTCCGAGCCCCCTCGCCAGCTGCACGGCATGGGTCGCACACTTTGTTTGTTCTTGTTAACAGTCAAGGGCTTGTTTCCAACCTGGATGTATCCTGACATCTCCCCAGTGCTGCAGTTTTATGGAGGAGGCTCCATTTTATCTGTAAACTGTTTACCTCCACTTTCGACGTGAACACAAAAAGCATTGCTAGGAGAGGCAAACACAGAAAACCAAGCAGCACTGGCACTTCTCAGGCAGGTACTTAGCTGAATTTAAGCTCCCTATTAATCATTAATTACAGCAGCATTTCAAAACTTTAGTTTTTGAAATAATTTCAGCACCGCTTAATCACAAAGGGTGTAAGGTCTCCCTGAATATTTATGAGCATCTACTTTCAGGGAGGCATTTTAAGGAATGTTCTTTATATATACTAATTGTTATTTAAATCACTGCTGAAAGCCAGGTGCTTCATTTTGTTCAATACAACACATTTAAAACAATAACATGAGATTTTGATAACAAAATCACCTAGCCCACAAAACACTCTTCTACGTTGACTAGGGTGGCAAAACAAGGGTAGTTTCTAAACACAGAAAAATAAATTTTAAAAAAGGATTTTTTCTAAGCATGTAAATGCAGGTCTTGGTACCACATACAAGAACTTCACTTGCAAAGGAACTTGGTCTTGCTAGAGTTTTAAGTACGGTGGTTTTTTAGCAGACCTGGCCTCGCTCATGCTTTGTGCCACTTGTAAAATGGAACAGGGCATTTTAGGAAAGAAGTAACTCCCTTCAACTTCTAAATGCTGTGACTGAAGCCTGTTAAGTTTCAGTGGCATTTCAGATATACCAGGGCATCCTCAGCTTTACCTTGTTCACAGGACAAGGTCCAGAAACCCACTGGCAGTTAGAGGAGCCACATAATCAGTCTTCAGGATTTCTACCAACCAAATTATCCCTGGTAAACAGATATGACCTAGCATGAGAATTCACTTTTCCTTCAGCATATTAAAAGTTATTTATTTGAAGGATAAATATATCTTTCTTTCACAACTACATTGCAACACGGACACAAGTCCAGCAACGAAACAGCATAACAAAAATACATCCCCCTAATATAGCATAGCCACTGTTTTTTCTTCATCAGCCATACAAGATTGATGGAAACAGGAGAGATTTCTCTTTCCTTCTAACACAGCAGGTTAAGCGTCTTGAGAGAAGTCAGATGTCACTATTATCTGCAAGCACACAAGAAAACAAACTCATGCCAAAAAAAGGGATAATAAAATTGAAGTCTAAATGGAAGTTGAGAGAAAAAAATGTCCTGCTCCAACAGGTTAATCTCTAGCTAATTCTTCTTGTGACAAGTAGCTTGAAATAATCATTTCACTCAAATTCTCCTACAACAAGTTTTCCTTGGAAATGAAACAATTTCCAGAACAAGCATAACGATCTTTGACCACACAAAACAGCATTACATTTTGAACTACTCTAGCAAAAAGTCAACTTTTTAAAAAAGATTTACTAAGAAGACAATTTGAAAAGTAACTTTAGTCAGAAGTGATAGAATCAGCTGTAAATACTGGATGGGAAATTCCTGAAGAGACAAGTTTTCCCTTGGAGAGAAATGAAATAATACAGCAATTTACATGTCCCAACAACAATACTGCCTTTCTTTCCAGTTCATCCAGAAAACTCGGAGTATAAACCAATGGCACAGATTTGGCTCTTACACACACCCAACTCCCAGGACATTTTGTCACGCTCATCGTGCTGCATTCACTGGCTCTCCCAAATATTAATTGCCTTCTATCTTCGATATCGACTCGTGACTTGGGGGATTTTGCTTCAGGTTTTAATGCTTGGGATTTTTTTACACAGGACTATACACCTCAATAATTGTATCCAGGAAAGACTGGGTTTGATGCCATTTTTACAGTAGAACCCAAATTTTCAGTACTTTCTACCTACTTGTCCATTAACTGCTGATATAACAGAAGGACAATAAAAGCCATAAACCTCTTACTTTAGTAGCCTTCTGGAGGAGTAATTCAATAACTTCTTGCAAAATAAACAGCAGCGTATAAAAATTAAAAAAAAAAAGTCTTCACCACAGTAATCATTACAGCAGGGCAACAACTATGCATTTGTTTAGTCCATCTAGACGTGGCAAAGGATTAAAACATGTAGACAGTAGCACAAGTCACCAGCACTTATTATCTAAGCCATAAACCTAAGCATACTTCTGTGGGAAAATTAATTACAGACATGGGGGAAATCAGATCAGTCACTATCAGGCAAAGTGAGCAGAAAATACAGCTATGTTGTCCACTCCTGATTGAGTCGCAGGATCAAACAGCACCAAGTGCAAGTGAACTGAGGGGGAATTATTATTATGCCTTTTCATCACTGGAATCGTGCTGCCCCAGACAACCTCGACTCCTGTGTCTGGGCTAATTACAGCCTGTTAAACGTCACGAGGAGACTGCAGCACAGCAACACCTCAGAGGGGGGAGAAAGACAGTTTAAGGAGGGAACAAGCCAACGAGAAAATCCTGTCCTACAGCTGAAGGAGAAGGAAACAGCCAAGCTAACAGGACACCTGCAAAACAAACAAGGGTCCACACCAGGCTGTGTGCACACACCCGCATGCACAGCCACACCAGCACTGCCTACTGGAAACACCTTCCCCTGTGATAAAATATCAATGCCAAAGGTCAAAGACTTTGAGAAAAAAAATATAAATTCAGTGATAAGGCAACTTTTCTAAATCCATTTCACAAATACTTGTTATTTCAAGCCTAAAGTTACAAGTGGTAGGACAATACAGCAGACTCGGAGATGTAGATTTATGCAATTTGCAGTTACTTAAGAAAAGGGCTTATCTGTACCTGTGTGTTTTTACCAAACCCAAGAACTGCGGGTGTCATTAAGCTACACTAAAAACTGCTCCCCCTTCAGTTCAATCACAGCCATGTCCTACAACTCATGCAGTCTGTTCTACCTCTAGGTCCACTAAGGATCGATTTCCAAATTGTGTCACAACTTCAGGGTG
Organism: Chamaea fasciata; assembly: GCF_029207755.1. Taxonomy (NCBI): domain Eukaryota; kingdom Metazoa; phylum Chordata; class Aves; order Passeriformes; family Sylviidae; genus Chamaea; species Chamaea fasciata. Next base: position 410,321 of record NW_027094155.1, on the reverse strand, counting down.
GCACAGCATCCAAGTATTACCAATAAATAACTAATAAAACTCTTTTTTTGAAGATGAGACACTAATTTACCAGCACATAATTGTAACTGAGCTGTTACATACTCCAGCTGAAACACTCCTGGTTTGGTGTTGGTAGAAGACGTTCACTGCACATGAAGCTTTACGCATCACATTGAACTAATTTAATTGTAGGTGAGCAATTCTCTCAAGCTCCTGACTGAACTTCCCTATTAATCAGTTATTTGTCCTTAAAAAATATACACCTGAATTTTACTCTCCCTCCCAACTCCCATAAAGAGGAGCGGACTAAAAATGGTTATAAAATGTCAGTAAGTTTGCCAGCCAGCAAGTATCCGAGTGGCTTAATCATTAAAGCTGCCGTTCATTTCCACTAACCACGTGGATGCTTTCAAATGTCTCAGTCCCAACCAGAAACTGTAAGATTTTTACAGACCATAGGAAAGCAAGATGGAAAATTACCTGCTGTACACTATGTTTGTGCACGTGAACATGGATGACATGGGGCATAACAACGGCAATTCTGTACTTGGATGTCCTTTCTGCTTGTTCAGTGTACTCTATACAGCTGCCTTACAAACATGTCAATGTAGGGTAGCAGTTAGGTTTAAAATCAGTTGCAACATGGCTTAAGGAACGAGTTATTTTTGTAATCCAAACTCACTGGGATCCACGTTTGTAAGAATTTCACAGAAAACCAGACAAGTGTATCTGCATATCAGCAGCTCCACAGCACAAACTGTGAGGAACAAAGGGCAGTGGCTTCTCAGGGACCCTTCCCATGAGGCAGCTGATGCACAGGAGCTGCTCTGTGTAGAGTGTGATAATTTACCCAGCCAGTGTTTAAAACGCCCATATTACCTGATATCTGCAGCCATTTTAAGAAGGGGAAGGACCGGGAGCAAAGTCCCTCATGGATTCCATGCAGAATTGCAAATTCCTCTGTTTGGGTGCAGAAAACTGTCTTTCCTAAGGTGACTAACTTAAATTTTTCCATATTTAATTTCACTGTTCCTCCTACATCCAGTATACTGTCAGAACGAGAGAAAACTGCATTCCACCCTAAGTGCAATTGCTACATTAGACAATTCTTTCAAATGCTGGTTTTGTTGAGCATCCTAGTAATTGTCCTATCTCAAAGACCGGCTTAATCCTTTCTGAAAACAGCTTCTCCTTTATGCTTTTAGAATTACTAAATTTTTTAAGTAATTAACATTTTCCCTCTGACTAGTTCTGTTGGCGGACATCAGCAATTTGAGGCTGTCCCCACAATTCACTTGCTTTGTTCTCTGCATTATCCGAGACTGATGTTTAGGTTTAGTTTGCAGGAGGTTTAAATCCATCACTCACCACGAAACCCAAATCAGTGATTTCAATAATGCCTGAAGCACCAAGGAATTTGGGAAAGGACAGGAAGGCACTCCCACACTTTAAGGGATCGGAGAGAAAGCTTTAAGCAGTTTCTCAAGCGTTCCCCCCTTTCTGACCACTGACCTTTGGTCTTGCTTGCTCTATGCTGGGTATTTCTCCTGGGCATTTCTGTAGGAATGGGCACTGCTGCAGTGAGAATAAAGGCACAGTTGAGTGTCATTGATTCACTGATTTGTAAACATCTAAAGCAGGTATTGATCCACTGTCTGACTGGGAAAAACAGCCTGTGGATCAGAAATAGCAATTAATTACCAAGACTTTTTTTTGCTGAATTGTGCATACAAAAAAAACCCTGAAAGATTCGATTATATTCATTTTACTGTAAGCCTTTCAAAGATGAACGAAAAGCCTCTTGGTCCATTTGAAAACACACGGATAACTGTGCTTTCTTTTAGAGTATCACAAATTTACAAAAGTTGCCAGAGGAAGTAAGAAAACAGTAACAAAACCCACCACAGATAAAACTTCACAAATCTCAATTCCAAGACACTGACAGAAATGGTTTACATCTAGCTCTGCTACTGAAGGCTCATTTGCAAAAATTGTGACCACAAAATGCATCACAAATTGGTTTTCTACCTCATGACTGCTGATTACTAGGTAATAGAATATTAATGGTGCTTCTTCAACATCTACTTTTTCTCAAGGTGCATAAATCTCTGTAAAATTGCTTTATCTTACTTTCCAAACATTTGAAAGGCTGGTCTTCAGATGTTTGAACAGCAATCTTTCCATTACAGGGCAGCACACTTCCTTTTCATACAAGTAACACACTCATCACATTATTTCCACCTCCTGATACAAAATCAGATGCACTCTCCAAAGAGGGAAGTGATTCTCCAGCTTCTACGCCTGAAGTATATTTACAAATTATTTATGAGCGTGACCAGATTGTACCATGTCCCTTCCTAAGAGCTTCTAAAACACACGGTGAATCCAAAGGAAGCAAAACAAGATTTCTAAAGCAGCTGAGTCAACTTTCATAGAAGCTCTTTCTTTATGCAGAAATACAAATGCTTTTTAGAAACCAGCAAGGGTATTGATGTTACCAACACAGAGCACATGGTTTGGTGTGACTTTTATCAATTTACAGCCTAAACTACTACTACCACTTGGGCATCTGGCTGAAATACTTCTCTCCACTAAACATTACTGTCTGCAGAGGTAAAAGTTAAACAGACTGTTTCCTTGAGGTTCTCAAGAAACCTTACTTCAAAAGGATAAGCAACTGAAGTTATTTTGTCAGCAGCAGCTCCCTCAGAAGTGCCCATTCTCCTGAGCAGGGGATATTTGTCAAGAAAGCAAACTGCACAGCCAGAGTAGGGAGCAGTTCAGTCACACCATCAATAGCGTAAGGATGAGAGACCCAGTGCTTTGGTACCAAAGCCCATCAGCCCAGTGAGAATCTGCATGAAGCACAACTGTCAGTGCTGACCGGGACAGGAACTGAACAGGGCTGCCTTTCACTGCTCTTTCCTTACCATAGTTATTATACCCGCAAGTGAAAGGTTTTACACGTTGTACAACCTACCCAAAAGAGGATCTCCTTGCAATGACGCCAAACATGAAAGACTGTTCTCACTATAGTACTACAAGGGAGGAGAAACACATCCCTAAAAGCTCTCCCCGACCTAAGAGGTGGTGTGGCAGACAGGTTTTTGCACCCTTATATTGGGATGGGGCAGAGACAACAGCTAACCAAATGCCATGAAGGATCTTTTCAGACAAAAAGGCAAACTTTGTCAATACCAGACAGAGAAGTTCAGACAGACCTTTTGAGCAAGAAGTAGGAATTTAACGCTAAATACCACCACTACATCTACTTTCAGATGAGGGTATTCATTGAGAATTTAACAGAAAAATAGATTTCAAAGACAATAAACCATAATCCTTAGCTCTGGACAAACTGCCCACAGTACCAAGACATGGCTCAATTCAAGTGACTTTGAGCGAAAAGCTCCTTTGAATGAGGCGCATGAAAGGCTTGACCTCAATTTTGCATTTCACAAGGCAGGTTATTTCTCAGAACAGCAAATAACCAACCAAAATACGGGTCAGTTGTTTGACCAGACTATGTTTCGTGAATGAAATCCAACAGCTCAATTACAACTTAGCAAACTCAAGCCATTTAATTCCAAAATCCTAAATCATGCTGGACATCTATGAATTGCAAAACTGCACAAGGTCAGGACCTCTCTTCTGATCCTTGGCCACTCGGAAGAAGGGAATTCCCGAGAACACCTACTGAACAGTACAAAATTGGAGCGCTGTTTTCTTTTGCAAGCATACCACTCTCTCTCTTGTCTCACTGATGGCAACGAGCTTATTTCAATCAACATGTTTACTGAAACACTTAAAAGATGAAGAAAAAAACTTATTGCTTGTGCTCTGAAGATACTACTTCAGTATTAGTGAATTCAGTGAAATTTCAGTGAAGATTACTGCCACAAGACAGCCTGAACTCCAAAACAGTCATTAACAAAGTGGCCAACTTGCATGGAGAGTCAATTTTACAAGAGTGGAAGGACTGAAACCAGAGAAATGACTTGAAGTGCTGCCTAATCTGCCCCTAGAGCTAGAGAAAAGCAGACAGTATTTGAGCCTGAATGCTCTCACTGTGTCATTCGTGGCTTCAGGCAGTCCACACAAAGTTGAGATTTGAATTTGGGAGTCAGCAAACAGGATTCAAGGCTTTGTAGCTACAGGTGGTCTCAGAGCTCTGAGATTTGACTTTCTCTAAAAGATATTCAAGAACTAAAAAGACGCAACAAAACTCAACTTACGACAACTTTCAAGGTTTTCCTTTACCCTACATTTGCCTGGTCATTAAACCTGTAAGAGGATTTAAATTTATTTCCGCTCTCTTAGAACTATAAATGCTTACACCAGCCAGGTTATTGTCCAATTTCTATTCATAGCATTCTGAATGATAGTGATGACCTTCTTTTTACATTTATTATAATACTTCAATGGACAGAAGTAGTGGTGATGCATAATTTTGGCTTTGTTAATTCAGCCGAGAGTGTCTTACGGATTTCATTAAAATTCTACTACAAAAGCTCTAAGCTTTTGACGTATTGGCAATGCAGAAATATCATCTTTTATTCATTTAATTGTGTAACCACCTCAACCCAAAAGTATCTTTACCCACAATCTGCTTGGTCATTCCATCACAACTATTAAGGACAACGGAGGAACCTGTTCCCATAAAGCACAAAGATTAACAAATGTTCGGTTGGGGTTTTTTTTTTGCCCGACACACAAAAAAAGTGCACATTTTCAACACATCTTTTGGGCAGAATGTGGTTGGGCATGGAGAATAACAGGAGGCCTATCCCTGATCAAATATGATAGCAAGAATTGTATTCAGACTAAAAACATTATTCTGCCATTGGAAAGAGGATTATTGGAAACAATACTGAGAGTCACTGCAATGAAAGACAAACAGGGATTGAAGGGAAAAAGTGTAGGTTACCATAACTGAGCAACTCTTCCTCATCACTAGTTTTTACGTTGAGTTGCTTATTTTACAGCACAAAGACTAATAAACAAACTTAAAAATATCCTAACTTGATGACTGATACGTAACGGTGATTCCATAATCCATTCAGCCAAGATTTCAAAGATGGAAAAATAGTACGTAACTGTCAAGTGGAACAACCTTTTAACAGAACTGACAGGAGCTACTTTGCCCTCCTATCTTGTATCATTTCAGAGTTAGAGAAACCAGAAAAAACAATAAGAAAAGCAAAACACAAGTTGTCAGAGTAGCTGCCCATCAAATTCGAATCAATTGAGTGATTATAAATTATGAAACAATAGGTCTGTAATTGCTCATAGGGGTCTTTTGCTCTTGACTGTGGCTCAATCAAGATCAGCCAAACACTTACTAATGCTCTGCTTCTTCAGCTCTAACTCTGCAACCACCCGTGCTCATTTATCCTTAAACCAGATACACTGCCAAAGAAAAATCAGACTGATCACAAGTTTAAGTCATTAGTACAAGCTGTATAAATAGCTTGTGTATATGCTTGTAATGATCAGAAGAAAATATCGCTCCGCTTCAAAGATATAGCACACAATGATCTGCATTTCTGGATTCTGTCTACAAACAAATTATTTGTTTGGTGCTCTAAGCAATTAGTTCTTGTTCCTGGAAATGCTATTTCACATGGGGGAATTCTTCATCCTAATATTTTCACCCCTTTGATGGGAGGCTTCTATTTATAGGTTTTTGGGGTTTTTTTTGTAAACGTACATGGAGTTTGCTTGTTTGGATAGGTTTTGTTATCTTTGTGTACTTAAGAGCAATTTTAAAACATTCCCATCCAAAGAAGTGTCATACAACAAAATAGGATTTGAAAGGTTACAAGATCCCCTGTTCTGACTATTACTTTCTGAAACTATTCCAGCAGTGCTTTCACTGGAATATTTCCTTAGTACTGATAGTGTTCTTGTGGCTATTGAAACAAAGCACCCAGGATACAGTGCCTTCCCATCATTCATGATGTTCAGTCATGCTCTAAACATTCCTGCCCATTCACAAGGCTCTCACGAGCCACAGGGACATTTCCCACTGCTCCTTACTTACCCCTGATGCCTTCATGTCTTCTAAATGCTCCCAACATTTAATGCTTTTTACAGCACTTCTGTCAACATCCAAGTTCCATATTTGTATTTAAAGTCATTTTCAGCTTCCTTAATATGGAGTTTTCCAACTGACACGTCTGTAAGTGCGCACTCTCCTGTTTAACTACTGGTCACCACAAATACTTAAAGGAATTCAGGCATGCTTTCTTCAGCAATCCCTTGAAAAGAAGAAACCTGGATTATCAGTCACAGGCTACAAAATGGCACTGATGATCTGGCTCAACACTGTGCCCTGAAGGCTGTTGCAGGCAGAGTAGTTCAGCAGCAAGATCATCGCCCCTTTCTACATTATCCGGAAATATTTCTTTAGCTCAACAGGGAGACAAGCTACACCAAAAATCCACACCTTATTGCCTATTTTCATTGTTTGTCTAACAGTTCTTTTGGTGGCTCTTCCCCAGCATAACACCTAAATTCCACAAACACGGGAATTCTATTTCAAACTGCACCCACTTCTCCTCATACCACATTGCTCCATATTCAGTAAAGCAAATGAAGTTCTGATGTATTTGAAACAAGACCACTGCCTGCAGGAGCTGTACTAGGGTACTACTGGTGCCTAAGAGAATCCAAAACTCCCTCAGAATAATGTCACTGCCCAAAAATACCTGGATTCCACTCAAATCTTCCCTAACACGTTACCAAGCCCTACAAGATCAGATGCTACTTAGATGTGAACGTTCCAGGGTGTTGCTCATTGCTCAAATTGTGACTGAACTTCAATCACAATTGAATCGGAGTGTTTTCAAGCCTCAATTTCCTCACTCGTATTTCCATAGAGAAATTTCATTTCTGCTGGAATCTACTACACTTTTTCCAAAGGCAGATAGAATACTGGTTCCAACCAACTTGGAGCTGCAGTAAAGAAAAACACTGGAAATACTTTAAGCAACTGCAGATGGCCTTCAGGACTTGTGGACAAATGCTCCTGGATCATTCAAGGAAGTACATTAATTCAAGACCTCTGGAAAAAGGTACCAGTCAAAATGTCTGCCATCTCTCCTTGCACTCACCAGGTGTATGTTTGGTGGCTGCTTGCTTGACTTCAGCACAAGGAAGAGTTGGCATTTTTAATTTACAAGCTGCAGGTAAACTTTGAAGATGTTACTTGCTGTTGGCAATACTGGCTGTTCAATTTGCTCTCTTCATACCTGCTTCTTTCTTCTCCACCTTGCCCCACACAGGGGAAAAAACCCAAAAAAACCTACCTAGGTGCTCTTCAGAGAGGAGAGACTAAATCACAAACACTTCAGGGCAGGAAGCTTGAACAGCTGAAGCTCTTATTTGCAAGTTCTGTAAATGCCATTTCATACAACTCGATATATTCGCCACCCCACCTTTTCCACAGGCAAACGCTGCATCCATCCCTCCACCCATGAAGCCCACCAGGGGCACTCTGGTATCTCTGCCACCATCTTGAGGAGACATAGACTCTGAAACATTAGTTTTAAGGAAACTGACAATTATACACACAGCATACGCTGTTTGCCTCTGCAAGTCACAGCCAACACTTCTATTCTTTCCTCCAACAATAAATTTAAAGTGTGTACTACGTTTATATAAGAAGAATATATAACCCAAGAGTGCTGGCTGCAGCCCCACAAAGCCACCAAAAGTTTATTTGGTCTCTCAAAAGAAGGCAAGCACCTTTCAGAGGCATCACCATTTCCTTCTCTCCTGGATACAGAGCCCTTCAGGCAGATTTGGCACACACGCTTGCATTAAGAGGACAAGATGGAGCAATTCTGTCAGTGCAGCAGATTAAAAAACCTGCCACCAAGAGGCTTTATTCCAAAGGCAATTCTCTGATTCACAAAAGGTCTGCCTACCATACAGCCAAGCAGAGGCTCCCAGATGGTGCTGGCAAAGCAATCTCCACTTTCTCCCAACAGCACAGCAGCATGTTGATGTCTAGTAAAAAATATTTCCAGCCCTGATCCCTTTGCTGTCAGTTGTGTAACAAGCACTGCCCTGATTAAATAAATATAAGCCTATCAACCACCAGCAGTTTCAAGACTTACATGAAGCCCTCCTACTCTTAGGGGAAAAACCCCATGAAGTCAGCATTTAAAACCAAGAGAAAGTGCTTGGAATTATATCTCTTTCTTAATGACAGTCCCACTGTTCCCTAAAGTTTGGGGAAGTTCTTTAAAGCAGCAACACTTTTGGCCAAGTGATCAATAGCTTGCTCCAGTAGGAGACAGGACTAATACTGGACAGGGACCTCTAAAGTCACCAGAAACCAGCAGATTGCAGTTGGCTTCTCCCACAGACACACCTCTAAGCGATCTTGGCTCCCAGTTCCAGTCTCCTCCACCCTGGCATCCACACATGAACAAATGGACGAAGCAGCATTGCTCAAATCCTGCTGCACTTGCTTAACCTCCATAAGATTTCCCAGGAGAACTTTACTTCGTGTCACTTCTGCTCTCCTTCAATCCTGCAGCTCTTCTGCAAGCTTCTGCTCAACACTTAGCACAGACTACTCAAGTAATCAGAACACAGGAACTTAGAAATATTTCAACAATTAAGCTTTCTTCTGGAGAAGAACCAACCATATAAATCATACAATTAGAATATTTCCCTGATTTTTATTTTAAACTTTAAAAAAAATCCACACTAATAAAAGGACCTTAATACATTGATAAAGTACTCACCATGTCAATGAATAAAAAGGTTGAAGTTTCTCTCAAAGGAAAAAAAACAAAAAAAAAAAAAAACAAAAAAAAAAAAAAAAAAAAAAAAAACAAAAAAAAACAAAAAAAAAAAACAACCAAACAAGTCTAGGTGGGAGATAACAGGCACAGCACCCTGTGTCACATTTTTCTGTCTTGAAGAAAAAATAATGGGGATGTTTGGACAAGTATTTATCAGAACAAAGCCTACAGTGGCCCCTGAGGGTAAAGTCAAAATTTTTCAATGCCAGCTAGTCAGTAACTCATTGTGACTGTTAAAAAACTGAACTCAAGGACACTGGCAAAAGCAAGATTGGAGAACTGTAGATATACTATCAAATTTCTACCATGCGAAACCTATTTTGATGGCCACAACCAGCAAGACACATTCCCTCATGAACACATTTGTCACACTCAGATTTGTTACACCAGGTGATTTAAAGTGACCCTGCAGAAAAACTGGTTTGCAGAGACAGCAGACAAGAAAAACTTAGAGGCCACAAAGAGTAGAAGAGGAAAAACTGAACCACCACTTGCTAATGATAGTTCAGTTCAGGCACTTGTGTATGCAGACCCAGCCAAGCCACCAGAAGGTGAATGAAAAATCTGAAAGCACAATTGAGTGAACCTTCAAAAAATATCTATCACTTAAGAGGCCAATTTGTTATGCACATGATGCTGAAAATTTAGAAGAAACAAAATAATTGAATACTGAAGCAGGAGGATAAGAGTCCACACCATTGACACAAGATCATTTTTTCCTCTTAAAACAATGGGAGAAATGTCTTGGATTAAAACACGTGCTTTCTTTAGGACTTCTAAACTGCACTAAATATTAACCTTCCTAAAACTGCACAATGGCAAACCCAAATTAAAAAAAAAAAAAAAAACAAACTTGGGACAAGAAGAAACAGTGATATATATGAACACAGTTCAACAGATCTCCATAGACACTCCTACGTTTCAGAATTGAGTTCATCTTGACTATCCACACACATTAATCTGAAATCCCAGCTTTAGTCTTTCATACAAGTTCTACTTCTCAGTATTTTTAATGAGGAACTAAGATCTTAATAAAGCCATTCATTTCATTGTATCCGAAAGTCCTTTGCCTGCTGTACATTTTCTCTGCAGCTGTAGGCATGCATGAGGATGCCTAGCATGTGCATCTGCGTATTTCTATTTACACTAGGAGTGCTTAAATATTCATCTGCAGTTATGTATTTATGTACACAGCTAAAACCACACAGCTATGTTAGATCTGATGTATTTTAATGGGGTCAAATCTTCAATCCATGCTGGGATTTTCTGCTATTTAAGAGAAACAGGCTGTGGAGCATTTGACCTTTTTCTCCAAGAGCAAGATAAAATGTCCCAGATGTGCCAAATTCTGGAATGCATTGTTTGTATCTCTTGTAAGAACAAGTCTCCAGGCACCTGAGCAAAGATAACCCACCTTACATGGATACCTCACAGACTGGCAGCAAAGTGCTGTCATCTTACCAACCAATTTTAAAAGCAGGCTACTGCATGAGGCTGCCAGAGAGGCTTAGGCAGTGCTGCTACATCTCACATTTCGCACTTGGTTTGCTACAAGAAGCAGCAAAAAACTGTTTCTTTGGCTCACCAATATCAACAGGAAAAGACCAAGTGCTTTCCGTAAAGAAGGATTCTCACCTGACACCAGGAGCCCCCTGGAATCTTGGATACAATCAAGCTCTATGAAATACACTGCTGATATACCTTGCAGATAAGACAGAATTTTACACCAATCTCAGTTTCCCATCTTAATATTTTCTCTTTGCTGTGACAGGTAATTATGCAGAGCAGGACAGCCCTCTGAATTCCTGTCTTGTGAAACAAAGATCGCCTTAATTAACATAACCAGTACAACAAAACTCCTTCTAAACTTGCACTCAAGAGAAAAGATTCCCTTCACTAAGACAGCAGCTTGAGGGCATTGAGAGGATTTTTTGGACTTGGGGGACAGGGACAGAGCAACATTACTTGTTTGTTTTCAGTTTTGTGCAGCTCCTCATCTGGTTCACCGGCTATTGAGAACTGACAGAAATGCCACCTATCTTATCTAAACAGTTCTTATCTGACCTTTTTTGCCTTCTCTTGAGACAGACAGCAGGACTCTGGTACTGCTAAAGGAAAAAGTACTGCCCGGTATCTCTAAAAACACAGATTCTCAGAAAGAAAAGAACAGTCGAATGCATCAAACAAGAACACTTTCTTCCCTCAATAATGCTTACATATTTTCACCTTTTCAAAGTCTCCAAATAAAGCTTAGAAATTAAACACGTCAATGCTACATTCAAATATTTCTCTCTTCTAACCTAAGCCAGAAAAAAAAGAAAACCAAATCAGGAAAAGAAATCCTTATTTTTACTACAAGAAGTCTCGGTTTTCCACATGAGAAGCCACATTCTCAACAAACCGATGCCAGAAGAGTCAACATTATTGAAGAGGGTTGAAGTGAGCTGTCAAATTACCTTCCGTCCTCTGAGGATGTGCACTACACTGCCAGCATGTTTCCAGCTCTCACATTCAGAGTAGGAGAGCCAGGACTAAAACATCTGCTGGGCCTAACGAGGTCCCTGTCACATCTCTGTGATAACACATTGCTCATGTCTATCATGTAACACAGGCAGAACATATTCTCCTGGTTTTAGTCCCTTAGATTCCTCGGTCTAAGCAAGAAATTGGCAGCCTGCCAGGCTTCCTATGGACCATTCTGGGGTGGGACCACCAGGTAAATCTCCCCGAGACAGGGCATGATATCCTAAAGAGAGACACTGCCCTCCTTCCCCATGGATAAATGGGGAGTGATAAATGAGCAGTGCAGCAGGAGCAGGAAGCTCTGCTAAGTTTCCACCACTGCCATGCATTTTCTCTTCACTAAACATCCATTTACTTGCAGGAAGAAAGGCTCCCCTAATAGAACCTGTTCTTTTGATGGCAACCAAGAGGGAAATGGGCAAAAAATAGCTTGAAACTATACCAGTTTCAAGCTATTATTAACTGGCAGGCATACACTGACAGTAGGAGAGATGAGCTGGCAAGAGGGCTTTCAACAGCCAAAGAGCCCTTTCATCATCTGACCAGCTTCATCTATTGTATTCAAATAAGTGTTAAAATACAGAGAAATCACAGTTATCTAGTGCCTTTACAACGAGTATCCAGGTGCAGATTTCTTTCTGCACGTGACTAAATTTAATGCATCCTTGCCGTGTACAAAAAAAAAAAAGCCTTGTGAAATGAGAGGTGCTAACATTTTCTAACAGATGGGATGACATTACAGAACAGGATCCTTTTTGTTACTCATGAAAACAACATGCTCTTGGTGCAATTGATTTCACACATAAATGGAAACAGTTTCAAAGCCCAACATTGCTATTTTGGGCCAGTTAGTAGAAATCCATTTCTAAAGCTGAGAGCAGCTCTGACAATTAATTACAAGCTCAAGATCAAGCATGTCAAATCCTTGGGAAATCCCTAGACATCAATCAGAATGACTCCTGAGGGCCTCCACAGAGTTCTGAGCAAGTATTCTCTCTTTTGGCAGATCATCTTTCAGTGCCTCTGAGCTGCACAGATTATCAGCATGAAGATTTTATGGAATAAGATCAAGGTAAATAGGGCCAGGAGGTGTACAATTTCCTGAGGTTAGGTACAACAGACTTGCCACAGGTAAATAACTGCTCACTTGGGCACTTATACATGTTACAGTTAGGTGAGGGGTGGGGAAACACTCACAAAGGAGACTAAAACACACTGCAGGGCAAACTGCAATTCCACCAATCCACACCTGCAAAACTCATTTACCACAACCCTGCTCAGCACTCCACAAGGACTCCTAATGAATTTATGCAGCACCAGTACAAGTTGACAAATACATGAAAAACATTTTAAAAAAATAACTATAATGTCATGATGTTCCTCATGCTGATCTAAGTCAGGGTAAGAGCTGAAGGGCATTTCCTTGTGAGCTGACAGGCCCACAGCAATAACCCAGCCACGACTGTCCCCAAGGACAACAAATGGGGCAGACCCCACTCTTCCAACAGGCTGAGCTAATCAACAGATCTGCACATCTACTGCAGAATCTGCATAAGAAATCGATTGAAACCATTGGTTGGTATGGATTCATTCTGCCAAAAAATTAACTGTGACGGGTTGGCACGGTAATGACTTGAACTTTTCCACAATACCATGAAGTACTGATGCTTCTGGAAAAACAAAGTAGATTCTGATGTACCATTCAGACTTCCTAGAAAGAAACCACGCCAACAAGATGAGGTAATCTTGAAATTGCCATCTCCAAGCTTCCTAAAACTGGAGAGAAGGTTTGAAATCTGTTCGGACTCTGATTAAACTCAGCAATCAACACGGTAAAAAATATATTAAATAGAGCTTTTAAATAGACAAACTGCAACAGTGTTTACTTATTTCCTTCTATTTCTCCTCCCTGGAATCCAGTACTCAGGCAAACTTCTCACTTCTACAACAGCATATTGACTTTTTGACACTATGATCATTAAACTCAACGTGGAACATACATGCCCAAACAGAAAATCTAGATGCTGAAAGGAATATCAACAAAGTCAAATCCAACTTCTAAAAATAAAATCCTCAAGAAGTGAGTCACCCACCCCCAAAACTGTACCACTTGTAGCTACTTTATAACAGAAATACAGGAAATATCAAAGGCCTTTTTCCACTTTGGAGGTTTATGCACAAAGCAGAAGTCCAGCACATGTTTGTTTGTTAATGGTTGAGACCTCAAGCAGAAAAAAAACCCACAAATAATCCCCAGCCAACAGTATAAAACAACATAAAGAAAGCTCATAATTTCCTGAGTATCATGGCCATAAAGCTGCCCAACAAAGAAAGGGCAAGACAAACTTCATACTTGTACAGCAATCTAAACTGAAAAGCATCAAAATATATCACGTGGAATCACTAGTGCGACAACCAAGCCAAAAAAAATCTCTGCTATCAATCTTCAGCAGCCAGCTCCCACTTTTTTACCCTGTTTTATAAACCATTTCTTCTTACAGAGTCACTGCCAGGCCCTCACTTTGAGTCTACTGTGTTTGACAGATCAGCTACAACATTTTTCTTCTGTAAAACAACAGAACTTAGACCAGATTTTACTCACCCACAGACTCTGCAAGCCCAGGTGTCGTTGCTTTACACTCACTGTGTCAGGTTCTCCTGCCACCAAGCCCGAAGGTGCCACAGTGAAGGAGCTCTGGAACTTGCTGCTCTGATGAAGGCACTTGGTCCAACTGCAGAGTTTCCACTCTGTCTAACTGAAACCTTGACTGATGCCAGCTGCGCCTCATTTGTTCCATCACCAGGTTTTCCTGAAGAGCAGCACTCACCCTCCAAATTTTAGCCCTGTAGGGGACAAAATTAAATTATATAAAAATATACAATGAACATCTATATTATTTATAAACTGAAGCATTTATGATTTATTTAATGAAACTGTAAAGTTTAGCCCTCTAGGGGCTAAAATTAAGGGGACAACAAGTAGAAAGACAAGAGAAGCACGGTCTGTCCAAGAAGTAAAAATCACTCAAGGCCCATCAGGAGTTTCAAAGTTTCCCTCAAATAGTAAAGATCACACAAGCAAAACAGAAGTCTCCAAAGTATCTAACAGAATCATTTTGTAGAGATTACATCAGTACATCCACCATTTAATTAATTCATTAACAGGTGCTAAAACCCCTCCTCTATCTGTCCAAAGACCAATCGTTCACAGAAAAGAGGAACGTATGGAAATGAAATAGAGTCGTGCAACATGCAGGCATGTGGGAGACAGACCTTTTGGGGATCCCGAAGGTGGCAGCACAATTACTAAATTACCTAAGCAAGAGTCAGCCGCCAAAAACTCCTGGGGAAGCACCACGGCCCAGAGCTGCCCCTGCCAGTGTCACATGGGACAGCTGCAGCTTGTTTGGAGGAATACCTAAAGGTGATCCACCCAGAAGGAAAGGGATCCTGCTTTAAGAGAAGTCTCTAGTTCTTAAAGGATTGCTGAAAGTAAGAGTACGTTTATTTGTATGTTTTACGCTTAATACTTGCTTGAATACCCCTCCAAAAATGTTGTTAATCTGATAACTAAGAACGTGCCATTAAAAAAATGGCATGTTTTTGTCTCTTTCTTTCAAAAGTCAAATATTCCTTGTTGTTTAATGGAAAAGCTGACTCCTCTCCAAACACATCCTGTGAGGCCTTTTCCAGTGAAGCAGTGTGCATAATGATAAATGAAAAAGGGAAAGGTTCTTGCAAGTATTTTTATCTGTAGTATGCAGGGGTTGATCTGTTACACCCAAAAATTATTTTCAACTTAAACAATTCACCTTTGCCAAATCCCTAACTCACTCTAAAACTCTAATAGGTACACACAACATTTCTTGTGAATAAGTTTGCAACAAATCCTACAAGTTCACCCTCAGGAAAGGTGGCAAACACCCCAAGGGAGTATACAACGCACAATATACACTCCTTGGAAGGGGAGGGAGTGAGATTTGTCCTTCCTCCTTGTCTTGGTTTGGGAAGACAGGTATCTGCCAGGTAAAATTACAATCAGAGGCTCTTTGGCCAAGATTTGGGAAATAGGAATAGCAGTTCTCTACTAGTATGTAATACAAAGCAAACAAACACAAAAAACTCCCCCCCCACCAAACAACTACAGCATTAATGACAAACGACAACAGTACCAAGAACCTCGAGGGCTTTGTTTCACAAAACCCAGGGCAGTTTGGTTTCGCTGTCCCCGCAGGATCCTCAGAGCACCAAGCTGGAACAGTGGAAAAGTCCCGGGCTGGTCGCTGGGATGGCAGGGTGTCCCGGCAGGCAGGGGCAGGATGTCTCCCCGAACGCCGGAGAAATAAAAGCACGCAGCTGCCTCAAGCTTTGTCTTTTACCGGCGTTATCTCCCCCTTCCACCTTTGTCCACCTCTTTGTTTCGGTTAAGTACTCTCAAGTATCCAACACTTGGTCTCCTTGGTAACGCGTGGGGAAAAAATTCTTTCGAGAAAGAAGGAACAAACCTAACCCCCAACACTCCTCCTACTTTTTTTGCCAAGAGTAAGGGAGTCCCAAGGAACCATTTCAACACTTCAAGGAATGTCTCACATTCCAGGAAAGGCTCTGACACACTGACTGAAAACACTGGGAGGAGGGAGGACACACAACACATCAGCCAACGCAGATTTTCGGCTGCCTTGGACATTATTCCTTCACAACAGCCACAATCTTTTTCCATAGACATTCTCCCCAGGTAAAAATCCAGGCGTGATGGTGAAGGGGCTAATTCTTTACCCTGTTTAGAATCAGTCAGAGAACTTCACTGTGTTTGTGACTCGTGCTCTCTTCACTTGAAACAGCTCCCACAAGACCTTGAAGGACAACTTGCTTCAACTGCCGGGAGGTCAAACTTGATAAAATCTTCAATATTGTCCTTTCCGGTGTATTTCCTTATCCTCCTACCCTTATGAGATCTGCCTGTACTGCAGGACCAGCTATCTGCTCTAACAACATGGTTCTTGTATGAAAAATACAAGCCAAAATAGAAAATCTAGATGCTGAAAGGAATATCAGCCAAGTCAAATCCAACTTTTAAAAAGAGAATCCTCAAGAAATGGTTCACCCACCCCAAAACAAATGCAGCAGGAGAGGCAACTTATTCATCTCACAGAGATCATTCTCCCATCTCTCCATGCTCTGCTCCAAAGTGTGTTCAAATCAAAGGATCTCATTTTTTTCCTCTTCCCCTCAATTGTATTTAATGAGGTTGGTTTTTTTTTTCCTTTGAAGTCAAGGGAAAGAGACCTATTTATTTCAAGGAATATTTAGCCTGGCCTTTTCCTTCCAGTGTTCTACCTCACTGCATCTTCAACCCCATTGTTCCATAGGGACAGGGAGGCACCCAAATAAAGATTAATAAAAAGGCAATTCCTGTGGTGTTATCAATTGAAGAAACAGGATCACTTTTCCCAGTGTCAATGAACTTCAATACACTAATAAAATTAACAAATATCAAAGTGGTTTGGGTCTGAAATAGAAACACTTCCACTAAATCTGAGTAGCTTTTCCAAATACTGGGCAAATAGTTTGATACACTTTGAAATACTAAAATATCTCCAGTGCTCCAAGATGAAGCTGAGCAAATTTCACTGAGTGAAATGAGACTAGACGTTGTTTGCACCTTCTAAGCATGCATTATATTTTCATCTTGGTGTTTAAAACAAGGCCACTGCAAGGAGAATTTCCACTGTCCCAGCTGTCAGTAACTGGTTTTGTGACTTACCTGCTGGGGAATTACTCACTTCCCATTGCAAATCTGAAATCACTGTTCATTTGGACAGATTGCTCCTGACTGCACCCTGATGATGTGTCCTCAGTCCAGCTCGTGGCACTGGCAAGATAAATGTGTAGAATGAGATTAGGGGCAAAACACTAACAAAATTTGCTTAGATCAAAGAGACGCACTCACACCCTGTCAGTACTACCTGACATCTTCCTGACAATATTATGAGGCAATTAGTGTCTGTATGTCTTGGCTGATGGAGGTGAATAATGGTAAGTTCTAGGAGGCAACTGTCTAAAGCAGGGGAAGCTGATTAATTACCCAGCAATAATTCATTATTGAGACATTTAGGTCGACTTGTGCACCACAAAGTCAGAGGGAGCAGGAAACAATCAAACCGATGAATACTGTTCAGACTAAACTGTTGGCAGCTACAGCCACAGAGGCACATTTACAGAGAAAATGACACCATCTCAGAGAAATCAGGTGCCTGGAAGCAAATCCTCAAACCAAGTGGGCACTCTCCATCCCACACAAGGGACGCATCAGCACGTGCAGCAGGAGCCCCTGTGCTGGCATTCTCACTGTTTCTCAGGTCTACCTGTTCCCTGCCTCAAACAGGGGCACAAATGAGGAGCCAGTCTGCAAAGCCTTGGGCTTTCATCTCACACTGCTACACTGAAGCAAATGGACAGGAAAATAGAAGAAGCCTGAATACACCTCTGCTGATAAAGATCTCTATGTTAATACCATTAACATTGACTACATCGAATTTAAAGCTGATATCTGCCTGCATATCACATCCAAGTCTCTTTTCAGGTGTACAAAAAATGTGTCCATTTCACAGCATTTCTTCCTTTACTTCTCCACCTGGATCATACAGAAAATACATTTCTTGGCCACCAGCAAATCATTACCCCTTATGGGGACTGTTCCCTGAAGAGTTTCAGTACCAGAACAATGGACTACTGCACAGCACCAAATTTCAATTGTGACTTAACTAGTCCACAAAGGGGATTTACTGTAGTAAATCACCTCTCAGGAATACACAATTATTTGAAATTTCACTGACATTTTCCACTAACAAAACAGCACTTCTACTTTAGCAGTGATTCGAAGATGGAAACTTTCCATAAAGCCTTTTCTTTCCTCTGGGTGTCAGAGTTGTCCTCAAAGTCCTTCTGTGTTAAAAATTAATTGTCTGCTTTGGTCTAACACACCCAATGTATTCGTTAGGGAGTACACGCACAGTAATACCTCAGAAAGGTTACAACCCTCCTCCCCAAGATCTTGGATGGCAATTTTGGGTTACTCTGAACCTCTCTCCAGCTTTGGCTTCTGAACTTTTCCTTTAATCTACTTTTTCATTCACTTCGTGTATACCGATACAGTAGTTTTCCTCTTTTTGTAACCTGGTGTCCAAATACCAGAACGACCGCTTGACCATTTCCATAAGCAAACCATCCTCTGCAAAACTCTTCAGTCAGAATCTTATTATTAAAGCAACTTTTTCCAAGCAGTTTCTGCCGCAGAGTCAAAGGGCCCTCTGCTCAGAATCCTTTTCCTTAAAAGCACGGGGATATGGATGATTTCTGTGCCCCGTAAAGGTCCAGTGCCATTCACCTCTGGATACCAACCTGTTCTTCCATCTGACTGGGGATGGAGTCGCGGAAGATGAGAGGATTTCTCTCCAGCAATGATATCCTGCCCCTTGGCAGATATCAGGCAGTTCAAATCAAATTTCAGGTTTAGCTCACAACACTCAGGATGCTGACAGATGATGGAAGCACTGTCACAGCAGCTCTAGCTTGACTTTCTGCCTACACTACTGTACATTTTAAACCACTTCTGAACAGGATCACTAGAAATGGGCAGCCATCCCTAAATCATCCCTGAAAACACAATGGCATCCAACAGGTGTTTGCTTGAGTTATCCCCCTAAGGGAAGGCAGTACTTAAACAGGCATAGAGAGGATAAAAGGAATAATTCTGTTCCTAAGAGCTGCCTCCTTCCCCTGTCTCCTCATTTGCCAAGGCCACGCACGAGGCCGATCAGCGCCGCCGGCGCCTCCGGAACCACCTGCAGCTGGCAGCCAAAGGTGACCAAAAAAACCCCCCCCAAAAAAAAACCCCAAAAAATTTGGGGGGAGGGGGAATCCCTCCCCAGAATGATATTTTTACATTTTTATTTATTTCGGGTTTTTTTTGTTTGTTTAATCAGGCCCTCTCCGGCAAACCTTCGCTCAAAACCCGCTGAGCTCCCCCGGGGCCGCTCCGGCCGCGCCCTCAGACACCCCGAAAAGACCCTGGAAAGACACGTTGGGCTGAGGGGGGATCCTGAAAAATTCAAAAGAATTAAAAACCGGAAATATCCGACTCGTTTTTTGGGGCAAAAAACGGATAAAATCGGGAGGTTTTGGGGCGGTTTGGCCTCCGGGGCTTGCCGTACAAAAAGGCGGCGCGGTGTGAGGGCGACAAAATGGCGGCTCGGAGATTTCGCCGTACAGAATAGAGAAGACAGGGATTTGGGAGGAAAAAAGGGGATTTCGGGGAAAAGGGGATTTTAGAGATAAAAATTGGATTTTCCGATTCTAAATTTGGAGAAAAAACGGATAAAATTGGGAGGTTTTGGGGCGGTTTGGCCGCTGGGGGTTGCCGTACAAAATGGCGGCGCTCTTTGAGGGAGACGTGAGGGCGACAGAATGGCGGCGTCTTGAGGATCGTGCCGTACAAAATGAAGAAAACGGAGATTTGGGTGGAAAAAGGGGATTTGGGGGAAAAAGTGGATTTTAGAGATAAAAATGGAAATCTCCGACTCTAAATTTGGGGGGGAAAGGGCAAAATTTAGGGAGTTTTGGGGTGGTTTGACCGCTGGGGGTTGCCGTACAAAATGGCGGCGCGGTGTGAGGGGTGAGGAGCGGGCGGCAAAATGGCGGCGCCCTGAGGATCTTGCCGTACAAGATGGCGGCGCGCGGGGTTTTTTTTGCCGTACAAAAACGAAGAAAATGGAGATTTGGGGGAAAAAAATGGGATTTAAGGGAAAAAAAAGAAATTTTAGAGAGAATAATGGAGATTTTGGTTGGGAAACAGGAAAATTTGTCGGGTTTGGGGTGGTTTGGCCGCTCGGGGTTGCCGTACAAGATGGCGGCGCGCGGGGGGTTTTGCCGGATAAGACGGAAATTTGGGGGGAAAATGGAGATTTTGGAGAAAAAAGGGAGATTTTAGGGGGGAAAATGGGGATTTTAGAGGGAAAAACGAAATTTTTTGGGGAAAAAAAATCGCTTTAAAAAGAAAAAAAATCCCCAAATCGGCAAAACCTGAGGGGAAAAATTTTCCCAAAAACCGCCTCAAACTCCCACAAACAAACAAACAAACAAACAAAAAAAAAAAAAAAAAAAAAAAAAAAAAAAAAGAAAACCGCGGCGACAGCAAAACAACAACAACAAAAACCGGCGAGCTGAAAATTTATTGAAATTTAATTTTATTTAATTTTAATTAAAATATTAAAATAATTAATTATTTGATTATTTTAATTAAAATTTTTCGATCCCAAAAAATCCCAAAAATTCACCCCAAAATTTCCACCCAAAATCCCAAAAAATGACCCGAAAATTTCCACTGAAAACTGAAAATTTTTAAGCCTCAAAATCCCTCAATTTTACCCCAAAATTCCCGCTAAAAATTGGGATTTTTAGAGCCTCAAAAATCCCCAAAATTCACCCCAAAATTGGAAGTTTTGAAGTTCCAAAACCCCCAAAATTTCCACCCAAAATCCCAAAAATTCACCCCAAAACTCCCACCTAAAATCCCTCAAAAAACCCCAAAATTCCCACTAAAAATTGGGATTTTCAGAGCCCCAAAATCCCCAAAAATTCACCCAAAAATTTCCACCCAAAATCCCAAAAATTTACTCCAAAATTCCCTCCCAAAATTGAGATTTTTAAAGCCCCAAAATCCCCCAAAATTCACCCCAAAATTCCCTCTAAAAATTGGAACTTTTAGAGCCCCGAAATCCCCCAAAATTCACCGAAAATGCCCTAAAAATGACCCAAAAATTCCCACTAAAAATCAGGATTTCAGAGCCCCAAAATCCCAAAAAATGACCCCAAAATTCCGACTGAAAAATGGGGTTTTTTGAAGCCCCAAAATCCCTCAAATTCTCCCCAAAATTCCCACCCAAAACGCCAAAAATTCACCCCAAAAATTCCCATTAAAAAACAGGATTTCAGAGCCCCAAAATCCCAGAAAATGACCCCAAAATTCCCACGAAAAATTGGAATTTTTAGATCCCCAAAATCCCCCAAATTCTCCCCAAAAATCCCAAAAAACCCCCCAAACCCCCTCCCAGTACAAACCAGTACAAACCAGTAAAGAAAAACCCCAAACCAGTATAAACCAGTATAAACCAGTACAAACCAGTCACCCCAAATCCCTTCCCAGTTCATCCCAGTTCGTCCCAGTGACCCCTAAAGCCCCTCCCAGTACAAACCAGTAAGGAAAACCACCAAACCAGTACAAACCAGTATAACCCAGTACAAACCAGTACAAACCAGTATAAACCAGTAACTCCCAGTATCCCCCAGCGCCGGGCCCTGGCCCTGAGCCGCCCCCTGGAGGTCGCCAAGCGTCGAGAGATCCCAGTTCAAACCAGTACGGACAGGTGAGGGCACTGGAATGAGGACTGGAGGGCACTGGTTTATACTGGGATGGACTGGGAGTGGGTTTGGGGGTCACTGGTTTGTACTGGGATGGACTGGGAGTGGGTTTGGGGTCACTGGTTTATACTGGGATGGACTGGGAGTGGGTTTGGGGTCACTGGTTTATACTGGGATGGACTGGGAGTGGGTTTGGGGTCACTGGTTTATACTGGGATGGACTGGGAGTGGGTTTGGGGGTCACTGGTTTATACTGGGATGGACTGGGAGTGGGTTTGGGGTCACTGGTTTATACTGGGATGGACTGGGAGTGGGTTTGGGGTCACTGGTTTATACTGGGATGGACTGGGAGTGGGTTTGGGGTCACTGGTTTATACTGGGATGGACTGGGAGTGGGTTTGGGGGTCACTGGTTTGTACTGGGATGGACTGGGAGTGGGTTTGGGGTCACTGGTTTATACTGGGATAGACTGGGAGTGGGTTTGGGGTCACTGGTTTATACTGGGATGGACTGGGAGTGGGTTTGGGGTCTCTGGTTTATACTGGGATGGACTGGGAGTGGGTTTGGGGGTCACTGGTTTATACTGGGATGGACTGGGAGTGGGTTTGGGGTCACTGCTTTATACTGGGATGGACTGGGAGTGGGTTTGGGGTCACTGGTTTATACTGGGATGGACTGGGAGTGGGTTTGGGGTCACTGGTTTATACTGGGATGGACTGGAAGTGGGTTTGGGGTCTCTGGTTTATACTGGGATGGACTGGGAGTGGGTTTGGGGGTCACTGGTTTATACTGGGATGGACTGGGAGTGGGTTTGGGGTCACTGGTTTATACTGGGATGGACTGGGAGTGGGTTTGGGGTCACTGGTTTATACTGGGATGGACTGGGAGTGGGTTTGGGGTCACTGGTTTATACTGGGATGGACTGGGAGTGGGTTTGGGGGTCACTGGTTTGTACTGGGATGGACTGGGAGTGGGTTTGGGGTCACTGGTTTATACTGGGATGGACTGGGAGTGGGTTTGGGGTCACTGGTTTATACTGGGATGGACTGGGAGTGGGTTTGGGGTCTCTGGTTTATACTGGGATGGACTGGGAGTGGGTTTGGGGTCACTGGTTTATACTGGGATGGACTGGGAGTGGGTTTGGGGTCACTGGTTTATACTGGGATGGACTGGGAGTGGGTTTGGGGTCACTGGTTTATACTGGGATGGACTGGGAGTGGGTTTGGGGTCACTGGTTTATACTGGGATGGACTGGGAGTGGGTTTGGGGGTCACTGGTTTGTACTGGGATGGACTGGGAGTGGGTTTGGGGTCACTGGTTTATACTGGGATGGACTGGGAGTGGGTTTGGGGTCACTGGTTTGTACTGGGATGGACTGGGAGTGGGTTTGGGGTCACTGGTTTATACTGGGATGGACTGGGAGTGGGTTTGGGGTCACTGGTTTATACTGGGATGGACTGGGAGTGCGTTTGGGGTCACTGGTTTATACTGGGATGGACTGGGAGTGGGTTTGGGGTCACTGGTTTATACTGGGATGGACTGGGAGTGGGTTTGGGGGTCACTGGTTTGTACTGGGATGGACTGGGAGTGGGTTTGGGGGTCACTGGTTTCTACTGGGATAGACTGGGAGTGGGTTTGGGGGTTACTGGTTTATACTGGTTTAAACTGGTTTCGGGGTTTGGGGGCGTGGTTTAACCTTTGCCCCTCCCGCACATGTGAACCGACCACGCCCCTCATCAGGCCACTCCCCCTTCCCTTATATAGCGCGACAATAAGGGCGGGACAAACTGGGCGGGGCCTGGGGGTTACTGGGTTCTACTGGGAGGGAGTGGGAGGGGCCAACACGGCTCTGACCCCGCCCACCGCACCGATATGCAAACTTATGTAAATGAGAACACAAATAAACGCGAATGACGTCACTGACCACGGGGACTGGGAGTTACTGGTTTGTACTGGGAGGGGCCTGGGCGTGACTCAGACCCCGCCCACCTCACCGAGGCGCAAGCCTTATGTAAACTTATGCAAATGAGAGGCGAAATAAACGCCGGTGACGTCATTTGTACGCAGAGGAGCAAAGCGGCGCCGCGGGGCATGACGGGATACACCGGGGCGCAGAGCGGCACCGCAGGGAATGACGGGATACAACGAGGCGCAAAGCGGCGCGGGGCATGACGGGATACACCGGGGCGCAAAGCGGCGCCGCAGGCCATGACGGGATACACCAAAGCGCAAAGCGGCGCGGGGCATGACGGGATACACCGAGGCGCAAAGCAGCGCGGTGAATGACGGGATACACCGAGGCGCAAAGCTGCGCCGCAGGGCATGACGGGATACATCGAGGCGCAAAGCGGCGCGCGGAATGACGGGATACACCGGGGCGCAGAGCGGCACCGCAGGGAATGACGGGATACACCGAGGCGCAAAGCGCCGCAGCGCATGACGGGATACACCGGGGCGCAGAGCGGCACCGCAGGGAATGACGGGATACACCGAGGCGCAAAGCGGCGCCGCAGGGCATGACGGGATACACCGAGGCGCAAAGCGGCGCGCGGCATGACGGGATACCTGCAGTTCCTCTCCTAAAGGAAGGCTCAGCCTGGGACTCATTCCTCTCTCTTCCAAGACACTACTTTAGAAAACTGCAGGATTCCAACCTAACCCTTCCTCCAACACAGGGGCCGGAAGAAAAGATTCAGAATTTCTGTCCACCCCCATAGGTTCAGCCATACACCTATGGCAAAATGCATCTCTTCTCTGCACTCTTCTCACGTAAGATTTGTTTCTTTAATAAACCTTTCCTCGCAGGAGCAGTCTTACATCAGTATGAGATTTGTAATGTTTTAAGCAAATTTATAAACCAAGGGTTTGTAGTTGCACATACGGCAGAGATTCCAGATGAGAGCAGAGCAGACCAAATGCAGCCAGACTGGTGTTTTAAAACTGAGGTCATCGACTGATTCCTGTGATCCACGATCCCAACACCAGGCCACACCTGGTGTTCTTGCCTCCAGAGAAAAGCACACAACCTATTATCTCTGCTAAGCTCATTTGGTACCATTTAATACGTATTTATCACACACTCACAAAATGGCAAGTGTGGTTGCATCACTACCACAAAATGCTCTTGGGGATTTACTCAATCACTGATGATTACAGAAATGGTAAGAAGAGAGGCCAAACAATAGGGGGAAAAGGTGGATTTACCCTACACAGCATCCAAATTCTTAACAACAGGATGGACTTTGCCACTTATTGTTAATGCTAACTCACATAGAAGGAGTTAGAAGTTTGATCTGCAAGACAGTTCACACAAGGCCACAAAGGAAAACAAGCACTTTACATGTTGAATTTCACCCCTGTTTATGAGCTTTTCTCATGATGTTTAACTTCAATTATCAAACACAAATTTTCAAACATACCAGTGAACATCCCTCAGTCCAGAGTCTGTGCCTATTTCTTGCTCTAAGTTAGATGAGCAAACAGATAAAATTATATCAGCTCCTTTGAACCGACCAATTTCAATTCAGCTGTGGTTACAGCATTTCAACGGCGAACAAAAAGCATGCACAGCTGAGTTTCAGAAAATATAAATACTCACACAAAGCAGCCCCATGATAGTGGGGGTAGGGGCCGAGTGCTGGTGTCCCCCTGCCTGCAGCAGATCCAGGGGTGAGGGAGTTCAGGGGAGCCCTTAGTATTTTGGGTCCCCTGGGAATTGGGGTGACCCTCGGGGTCCCCCAGGATCTCCCTGAACACGCTGACGCTGCCCAGTGAGAAGGTTCAGACCCGGCACGGGGTCCCAGCTCTGTCACCTGCCCTGCCCAGGTACCCCCCAGCCCCTCCCTGGGAACCTCCAATCTCCCCGTGACACCCCAACCTCCCCTGGAACCCCAAACACATCCCTGGGGCCCTCCAAAAACTCCCCAAGATTGCAAACGACCCGTACGAACCCCCTAAACCCTCTCAGGACATCACAATTCCCATGGGACCTCCCAACACGCCCCCAAGCCCCCTTGAGCAGGTTTATACTTGGCACGGGGTCCTCATCACCACCATCGGCATCACCCAGGTAGCCCCAGACCCCCCCGGGACCCCCAAACCCTCCCGGGACCCCCAAGCCCCCCATGGGGGCTCCACTACCGGAATCAACGGGAGTGGTGTCACCCTGTCAAGGGGAGTTAAAGCGGCGCCTGACTGTCGGGGGTTCTTAAAGCCGTGATGGTGGGGAGACCCCCAAAAATCCACCCTGGGGGGCACTCTCCCATTTGCTGCACTCGAGGGAGCCCCAGACAATGACGGGTCCTGGGCTGAGCCCCCCACTCAGCCGGGGCTGTGGAGGGAACTGTGGGCGCTGGGACAGGGCTTGGGAGTCCTGGGGTTTACTGGGGGACCCCTACTGGGAACTCCCTTCCCGCTGTCCCACCTCCCCCTATCCCCCCCTCTCACCCCTTTCCCATTGTTCCCGCAAACCTCCGCTGCCCCCGGCTCGGTTTGGGGGTGACCCACCCCTTTCCCATCGTGTCCCGGCCCGGCCCCGCTCACCCGAGAGCTCCCGGCCCGCGGCCGCACGGACGGAGGAGGAGGAGGAGGAGGAGGAGGGACAGAGAAGGAGGAAGAGGAGGGATGGAGGAGCTGGAGCCGGCAGAGGAGGCACTGCGTGACTTCACTGCTCTCTGGATCTGCAGCTCCTTCGCCCCGGGACCATCGCCCCCGTATCCTGCGGGTGACCGGGGAGGGGGAGCGCGCCCCAAATATCCTGGGCGGTTTTTTTGAAGCGGGGAGGGATGTTTGGAGCTCACAGAAAATATATTTATGGCTCCCGGGGCTTTTTTCTGTCGGGGCCGGGCAGCTTGATGTTTGGATCTCGCAGGGCTCCAGAGCTGAGGCGCAGATGCCCCTCAAGGGGACATGGGGGGTCCCCGGGAGGTGTTTTTGGGGGGTCCCGGTGGCGGTGCCGGCAGAGCCCCGGCGGGAGGCGGGTCCCCCCGCGGTGGGCTTGGGCTTCCTTAAGTTGGTGCGTGTCTCTTTGGTGCTGACCCTGCCCGCCAGCTAAACCCTGCGGGGCCCCATAGAACCAAAGGTGCCCTGGGAGCCTGCAGGGCCTTGTGGAGCCAGGGGACCGCAGTGACACTGTGGATCTCCTCTCTGCACAACTGTTTTTCAAACTGCAATATCAGTAATTGCTGCCACGCCATAGGCTTAAATAATCCACTCTGTTCACTATTGTTTCAAAGGATGACTTTGATTTCTCCTTGACAATCTGCATCAATTCCTTCTCCCATGACATCAACGCTTTTCAAGGCCAAGCTCCAGTGAGCAGTTCTCAAACCTCCAGTGTCCTGGAGAAATCTGAGTTCCTATTCCTGTATTGATAACTCTCATTTGCTTCTGATTTGTCCTAATTAATTCTAACGCATGAAGGTCCAGCCCTGCAGCCTCTGGGGTGGCCCTGTCAGGGGCCATCACACCCAGAACAATTTCCCCAGAAGTCAAAGTCTCACTGTGCACGGTTGTATTCGCAAACTGGGCGCAGCTGTGCACATCCAGGGGTTTCCATTTCCCCACTGGGTCCATTGTTAAGGGTATGGAGAACATCTGTGGGATGGGTTCTCCATCAGGACAGGTTCCCATCTCCTCATTTTTTCACCTGCTCCTTCAACTGCCCCTTTGTCTGTTTGATGATCCTGCAGCTTGTGAATAGTCTGGTACATGAAAACACCAGCAGTCCAAATCACTGTATTTTCACAGTAACAGACAAAGCATTCCACACCACAGTATCAGCAAACCCCATAAAAATCGCCAATTTCATCCCTTCC
Source organism: Chamaea fasciata (assembly GCF_029207755.1). NCBI lineage: Eukaryota > Metazoa > Chordata > Aves > Passeriformes > Sylviidae > Chamaea > Chamaea fasciata. The sequence continues at coordinate 382,747 of NW_027094155.1, read as the reverse complement.
TCCTTTATTCCTTGCAAGCAGTCTCACAAAGTTTAGCACTGACATTTGAGTCGTGGCCAATGCTTTTCTGTAGGGTATTTAGTGTCACATCCCTGAGCAGCCAAAGGTGGCAAATCAGTATTGTCAGCATTACTGCACATTATTATTACTGTTTCACATATAAAGATAGAGATATAGATAGAAACATAGATTTAGACATAGTGTAACACGAGGCTGGTGGGTTGGAGACAGACACACCACACAGTATCTTCTTGAGTTCTGACCAACAGCCACAATTTATTGTTCCAAGCTCCCTTTTATGGTGAGTTTGAATTTCCCGGGCTTGGAAAGCCAACTGGTTGGGAATCTCTGCACTGCCCACATCTCTGGCCAGGGGTGTGTCTGCAGCCAGGGCTTGGATGGGCTTGGCTGAGCTCTTTGTTCCCCCAGGGACTTCTAGAACAAGCCAGGTCAGCCCAGTTGGGTCTGTTATGATCAGACTCATTATGCCCAGCTGTGAACCAGCTGGACCCTGCTACATCTCCTGCCTTTGCTTTTATTAAAATGCAGATTGTTTTCCGTTATCCCATTTGCAAGGGCCCTTTTGCAGACAGGGTAACACAAGACAGCATGGGTTTAATTGGAAGGAGGTTTTGACAAACTTAATTCTGCTCAGCCAGTGATGTGTCCCATGTACCACTGGAGCTGCAGCACTCACTCCCAGGAGCTGTCAGGCGAGATCACAATCTTCCGGGCTGGCATGTTACAGGTTAACTGCTTATGGTTCCAAACTACAACTTAACACTAAAACAAGAAAACGTTCAGCTTTTAAAACCCTGAGAAAAACCAATTAACAGAATTAACAAGATTAACAATTAACAGAAAAACAATTTGTAAACAGAAAAAACCACTCTGTAAACAGAAAACCATTTTGTAAACAAACAGAATCCTTAAATGCACCGTCACTCTAAGAGTCCCAGCTCTCCCCGAGGTCGGTGAACAAGCTGTTTCCAGCACTGTTCCACACACGGCTCCACACCGTCTGTGGAGGGGCCACCAGGAGAATGCTGCTGGTGGTCTTGGACAGGACGTAAGGTAGGACAGACACGTCGGGCAGGTGCCCAAAGCGTTCCAGTGTCCTTGCAAAGCACTTTGCAAGGCTGTACTGTTAGCAAAACACCATTAGAATTGCTCTTGTGTCACGGAGACAAGACAACTTTTGAAGCATCCGTAGCATTCAACTGAAAACACCTGCGACAACATTTGATAATTAACTGTGCAGTTAGTTCAAAGACGGTGGGTGCCGTCTTTTTTGCTTGATGAGGTGGAAGCATTCATTCTGGAATGTGCAAAGGATCAGGCCAGCGTGGATTCCACTGCCCAAGAACACCAGTAGGATGAAAACTAACAATGAGAATAAACACAGTGATCCACACCTCTGGGCATATCCGGTGGACTTGTCTGTTGGTGATAGCTTGCTCTGCTGTTTCAACAGCAGCTTTTGCCTCTAGGATTAATTTTCTGGGGGAAGTTAATTCAGAGTCACCCTTTAGGAGGTCAAATAAAGGTGCTAGTTGAGAGTCAGTCAGTCCTAGGTAAGGTCTGACCCAGTTGATGGTACCCAAGAGTTTTTGTGCATCGTTTAGAGTCAGAATTTTGGTTGGAAACGGAATTGTTTGTGGCTGTATGGTCTGGTTCATTATTTTGAGTCCCCAATATTTCCAGGGTGGTTGCTGCTGCACTTTCTCTGGTGCTACTTGCAGCCCAAGTGGTTTGAACGCTTGCAACAGGCTTGGCTGAATCAGTGAGAGTTCTTTTCTGGTTTGGGGTGCAATCAAAATGTCATCCAGGCCATGGTAACAGTATGCCCCTGGAAACTGTTCTCTCACTGATCAGAGTACCTGAGCAACACCCCACTGACACATCGTGGGGCTGTTTCCCACGCCCTGGGAAAGTTCTTTCCATCGGTAACGTTGCACTGGTGCAGTGTTATTAATAGAAGGCACGGTCAAGGCAAACTTTGGGGTATCATCTGGGGGTAATGGAAGAGTGAAAAAACAGCCCTTTAAGTCCACAGTCAGGATGTCCCAGGAGGCAGGCAGCATTGTGGGACATCGATGGCACACCAGGCTGCAATGTGCCCATTCTCTCCATCGTGGAATTGGTTTTTCTCAGGTCATGGAGTAACCTCCACTTAGCAGATTTCTTTTTTATAACAAATACTGGGGTGTTCCAAGGGCTCATAGATGGCTCTATGTGTCCTTGAGCCAGTTGTTCCTGTACCAGGGTTTTTAGGGCATCTAAGTCTCTCCTTTCCAAGAGACCACTGTGGTACCCACTCAGGCTGAGTAGTGAGCCATTTCAGAGCCAGTGTGGGGTACTTTACACCCTCTAATACAGTGGCCCCTGTCAAAAATCTGTTCCCACCTCAGCCCACTCCAGAGCCAGAGAACTCTAGGGAAGGGCTTCCCATCCGGGAATTTCGGATAGGACTGATTCCTCACCTTTAGATTTAAAAAGTGTCATTTTGTGCTGATCCGGCCAAGCTATGCCAATTTTGTTTTCGCAGTGGGCAGGCTCAGCACCAAGGACACAGACACCACCTGAAGGAATCAGTGAAATTTACTACAGTTCAAAGCAGCAAAGGAGCACAGAAGGAGCAGCTCAGCAATGCAGCCAGCCGTCACTACCACGGATTGCCCGCAGTGATTGAGAAAGATCCATCACCAGTTACCCTCAGCCTTTCCCATCACCCACACCCACACAGCAGCTGGGGAAGCTGTCACAGCCAAGGACTGCAGAGCCTCTCCCGGACACTGGGAATTCCTGCAGCTGCCTCCAGCCACAGCTGAGGCTCCAGCCTGGCTGGGAGAGGGCCCAGCTTTGATAGTGCTGAATAAACACACTGCCAGCAGCACTCCTAGTGCAGGAACATCTGGTTGCATCCTCCTCTTGGGTTTCTCCCAAAGCCTGGCCAGGGCCCAAGGAGGAACCAGGGGAGTTGCCTTTGACCCTACAGCCCCGAACAAGGCCAGATGTCAGACTTCATGGCCTTGTCTGGCTTCTAAATACAGAAAGGTCAATACATGTTTCACGGAGGAGAGGATGCATCTATTACAACGCTAATGACGGTGCCTATTTTGTTAACGAGCAGATACAAAGATAACCTTTGGCTGGAAGGTTCATCGAGAGGTCACCTTTGGCTCAGGGCCGCTTGTTCAGGCCTCAGTCAGGCCTCTTGTCCAGGCCTTGGCACTTCAGGCTTTAGTGCTGGGCTTGACACTGCTGGCTTAACACTGGGACTTGATGAGCTCCCAGGTCTTTCCCAACAGAAAGGATTCTGTATTTCCATGATTTTATCTGCTGGATTCAGTCAGGTCCATGTTAGCAGCATTACTTTGGTCAAAAAGTTCCCTCTTGGTCAGCTCTTGTGGCCTAAGGCTTCAGCTCCTTCAGCTCCTGGTGCTAAGCTGCTCACGCTGAACGAGACGACTCAGAGAGAAGAATACAGTTCATCCAATTCCTTCTGGGACACTGAGAGGGGAGGGTGTGCAAACAGGAGCATTGTCTGGTGTCCCCTCCTCTCTGCCCTTCACGCCTTTCAGCGCTTAGAAACAGCCGAGAGCTTTCTCCAAGAGTGCGATGAAGCAGCTGCTCCTGCTCCCAGGTCTGGCTCTCTCCAGTCTCTGACCTTGCCTGCTTTTGTCCCTCTTGCTGTGCCCTCTGTTCCCCCGGGGCTCGGTGGCTGCTGCCCAGGACTGTGGAAGTGGCACAGATCCAGGGGTCGAGACCCTCCTTTCTCTGCCCTTGCAGCTGCCTGCTCACAGCAGCCTTTTCCATCTGGAAGCTCCACGTGGAGAGGGAGTCCTCACCTCTGTTCCTTGCACAACCCCCAGGAGCCCAGGGCTGCCATCTCAAGTCCCTGCGGGCCCTGAGGGCTCCCGGGTGCCTCAGGCTGCTGTGACACCACTGCCCACGGGAGGGAACAGTGGCGGGGGCTGTGCTCAAAGTCAGCTCCATGTGCTGCTGCTGCTGCTGCTGCTGCTGCGGGGGTCGTTTGTCCAGCCCTGCCCCAGACTGAGGGATCGGATCCAGGCCCTGCTGCTGCTCCCTGGGGATCAGGCACAGTTTGGTTGTCGCCGTCAGGGCCAGCAGAAGCCGTGGCCGGAGCAGCGGGTGCTGACAGTGCCCCGAGGCGCGGGGCCGGAGGTGTTCCTGTGCTGGGGGCTGGCCGGAGCTGCCCCTTGTTCTCCCTCTGCCTCCCGCAGAGCTGGGCCGGGCACAAGTGGGGCAGCACAGCAAACAGGGAGCCTGCCAGTCTCTTCCAGCCCTGTCTGCTCAGAGTTTGGGCCTTGGAGCTGCAGCTGGACACAGGCAGCTGCTCCTGCTCCCTCTGCGTGTCCCCGTGTTCAGCAGTGCTGCTCCATCAGTCTGTGCCCAGCAACGGGGAAAAGCCTCAGCCCTGCAGGGCCAGGAGCTGCCGGGCTCTGCCTGGGGAGCTGCTCCACACGGGAACCAGCAGCAAAGGACATTCCTTCCCTAGGACAAGTTTTCTATTAGGAAAAAAAAAAAAAAAGAAAATTAAAAACAACACAGAAAAAAAGTGGAAGATAAAAACAAAACCCAAGTGCAGCGTAGTAAAAATACTTTATAGCTTTGGATAAAGAGATAACTGAACTTTTTCAAATGAGATCTCCGTTATTTACTCCATAGATGTGCTGATGGCATGGATCCATCCTGCTGACCTCAGCAGCCTTTTAAAAAAGATTTTGTGGTTTGTTTCCAGTATTATTTTAAATTGTGATTGAAGCAATAGGAAATTGCTTTGTGCCCCGCCAGCTCCAAGCAGGACTGGGAATCTAAACTTTGCCAAACCCCAAATCCTTTACAAGACGACCTTCCTTCTCACCCTGTGAATGAGCTGCACATTCCCTTTGAAATTGTCAGGGGTTTCTTAAAGACGCAAAGTCCCACTTACAGCTTTTTGCTCTGCTTGGGAAGTGCAGAAGGGCAATTCTTCATCCATCCGCTCCAGACTGCACTGCCTTAGGAACGCCGTCCACTCGCCAGGTTTTGCTCACTTGTGGCACTTCTGGAGGAGGAAGAAAGGGCAGTTGCACGATTCCAGCCAAAAAAGGCAGGAAGAGCGGGGCAGACAAAACATCCTGTGGAGATCCAGGCGTTCAGCTGGAACTGTGGAGTGCTTGGGTTCTTGCCAATTGGATGTGGATCCCTCACTGCAATCTCTTGGCCTGCAGGAGAGTCTCACTCACCTGCAAAAGCAGAAAGCTCACTCGGTGGGCTCAGAATGGGCTCGTCTGATGCAAAGCTGTCAGAGCAATGTGAGGGCAGAGCCGGCCCAGCCGTGCCTGGGGCTGAGCCCAGCAGAGCCCAGAGCAGCCTCAGCACCCGCAGAGCCCGGCTGGAAGGAGAGAAACCAGAAAGTGCCCGTCAGCCGAAGGCTCCTGTCCCCTCGTCCCGAGCGCCCGCAGTGCCCAGGCCACGCTGGCCGTGCTCAGAGCTGGGCCCAAAGCTGCCCATCACTGCTGCCTTTGGGGGCAGAGCAGGAGGGCAGGACACGTGCCCAGCCTGCAGCCGGCCACGGCACATCCAGCCCTCAGCAGCTGCGCAGAGCCAAAAGGCAGCTTGACGGCCGAGTGAAGAATCTGTGGCGTCTGCCCCAGCAAAGGGAGGAACCTTTGGTGCCCGGCCAGGCCGTGCCATGCCCACATCTGGGAGCATCCCCCCAGCTGTGGACTCACCTGCAAATTGGGCCCCAGGGAGCGTGTCTGAAGAAGGTGCCAGAATCCAAGTCGATCATCTTCAGCTGCCGGTGGCCAGGTCGAGGAAGAGCTTGGCATCCTTGGGGTTGTCCTTGGTGTCTCCAGCAGCAGCCCCACCTGATACAGCTTCTCCAGGGGCTCCTCCTTCCCTGGGGGCCAGACCAGGCTGTCAGTGCGCTGCCCAGGGCCCCAGCCACCAACGAACCAGGACAAGCATAACTAGGGTGGATGGTGGCCACCAGTGCTTGCTACACCAGGTCTCCAGCTCCGCCCCAGCACAGATGTTCCCATCTGGTCATCCCTGCTCAGAGCTACAGGCAGGACAAAAACACTCTGGTTTTCTTTAGCACTGATTGCCATGAGATGTGTGGAGCTCTTACCTGTCAGGTCTTTGGATCAAACTGTGCACATGGACCTCTCCCATCTTCTGGGGCAGATGAACACCCTGCAGCCAAGGATCACTGAAGAGGTCTTCTAAGGATGGCCTGTCCAAGGGTTGCATGGACAAACACCTCCTGATAACATTTTGGCACTCTGAAGAGAGAAACCAGAAACCAGCAGTCAGTTGGAGAAGGATCCCGTCTGCTTTGCCCCTCCATTCCCGTGCCCAGGCCATGCTGGGTGTGCCCAGAGCTGTGCCTAAACTTCCCCATGGATTCTCTGTTTGGAGGAGAGCAGGACATGTGCCACCTCCTCAGCAGCTGCCAGAGCAGGGTGCTCATCAGCCTGCTGCTGTCTCCCAGCACCGGGATTCCCCTGTGCCCAGAGATGAGGACCCACCTTGAGAGAGCCATCGTGGGAACAAGATGCGCCCCCAGATGAACTGCTGGCCCCTCCTGAACGGGTGCTTCCCCATGACCAGGTGGTACAGCAGGAGGCCCAGGGACCAGATGGTCGCTGCCTCGCCGTGGTAGCGTTGGTGGTGGATCCACTCTGGTGGGCTGTAGGGCAGGGTTCCTATGGAACACAGACGGAGTTCATCAGGGGATGCTGCAACTCCTAAAGCCTCGCCCCGGCATCCCTGGGCGTGTGGGGGCTGGCCCCCTCCCGCCCCCACCCAAAAGCAACTTGGCTCAAGAAATAACGCCGCTCCTAGCAGCGAGAGGGGGAAGCCGCGGTGCTACAGCCAGGCTGGGCCGTGAGATGCCCAGGAACATCCCCTGAGAGGGCTCACCTGCAAATTGCCTGTAGGCTGTGTCTTGGAGGAAGGCGCCACAGCCAAAGTCGATCAGTTTGAGCTGCCCGGTGGCCAGGTCGAGCAGGATGTTCTCGGGCTTGATGTCGCGGTGCAGGACCCCGCAGCTGGTGCAGTGCCGCACGGCCTCCAGCACCTGGCGGAACAGCCCCCGCGCCTCCTCCTCCGGCAGGAACCTCCGCTCCGCCAGGAAACCCGAGAGGTCCTGGCACCGCTCCGGACGCTCCAGCACCAACAGGAAGCCGTTGGGGAGCTCAACCCACTCCAGCAGCTGAATGATGCCACCACATCCAGAGGACAGCCTGTCCAGCAGCACGATTTCCAGGGGCGCACGGGCGCCGTTGGGCTGCCGAAGGACCACGATGCCGTCAGTGGGGCTGAGGCTGTGCCAGGGCTCGGGAACCCCTCACCCAGCCCCGGGTGCTCTGGGCCCCCCGCTCAGCCCACGCCCGCTCTCCCTGCAGGGCTCCCGCCGGCTCTTCCCCTGCCGGGCCCCAGCTTCTCCCGCCGGCCCCGCTCACTCACCAGCTCGCCCCAGTGCTGGACGCGGGCCCGGGGCACGCATTTGATGGCCACCTGCGAGCAAAGGCCAGCAGCGGGCTCAGCTCGCCGCCTGCCCCGCCGCGCCCCGATCTTCTCCTCCTCCTCCTCCGCCCTCCTCCTCCTCCCCCGCCCGCCGCCAGCCCCGCCGCTCACCGGGGTGCCGTCCGAGAGCCGCGTCCCCGAGTAGACGCTGCCGAAGCCTCCGCGCCCCAGCAGCGAACCCAGCCGGTACCGGTCCTGCAGGGCCTCCCGCGCCTCCCCTGCGGGCGACACGCGGCCCTCAGCGCTCGGCCCGGGGCCAGACACGGCCCCCGAGCGCCCCCCGAGCGCCCCGGGCCGGGCATCCCCACCCGCCCCGGGCCCCGGCGGCTCGAGGCCGGCGGCTGCGCTGCCGAGCGGCGGAGCTCGGGCCGGGGAAGCCGCGGCGGAGGCGGCGGGAGCGGCCGCGCCGCGTGTGTCCTTAGCGGGGCCCGGGAGGAGCCGGGGCCGGGGCCGGGGCCGGGGCCGGGGCCGGGGCCGGGGTCGGGGTCGGGGTCGGGTTCGGGGCCGGGGCCGGGGCCGGGGTCGGGGCCGGGGCCGGGGCCGGGCTCGGGACAGGCGCAGCCAAAGCGCAGCGATGCCGCCCCGGCCCCAGGCACTGATGCCCGCCCAGCACCGCCACAGCCAGCACCGCCAGAGCCGGGCGGAGCCCAGACCGCGGCGGGACGCCCGGGGCCGGGGGCGGGCCCGGGGCATGGCCCAGCCCTGCGGGGGGAGAGGGAGAGGCCGGGACGGGGACGCCGAGAGGGGCCGGGGGGGTCGGGAAAGGGACACCGGGAGAGGCTGCGGGACACCGAGGCTGAGTGCGGGACAGCGGGAGAGGGAGAGGAGGAACAAGAGAGGGACGGGGACGGGTCGTAGACGCCGTAGACTCGCTGCTGCCGCTGCTGCTGCCGCTGCCGCCGCTGCAACTGGAGCCCTGGGGCCGTTTGTCCGCGTGTCCGTTCCACGCTCCAGCCCCGCGCTCCCCGGGGGCAGCCCCCGAGCCGCTCCAAACACGGCAACTTGGCCGTGCTGAGCCCACATCCAGAGGCCTGACTCCTGCGCCGTGGCAGAGGAATTCCCTCGGTCGCTGCTGTGCATTGTCCCTGCTGAGGGTCAGACACTGTCAGGACACATTCCCTGCTTGTAGGATTCGTGCCCGACCCAAGCACTACGCTTATGTCTCCAGCGTTACTTTGCAGCAAAAACAGGGGAAGGCAAACTCTGTGTACGGCCCATGGTATTTTCGAGGGTCTAAAACTCACTAAGTCATCTATCTGAGAGGTGAGATCCATTTGGAATTAATGGCACGGAGAAGTAGTGCAACACGGAAAAGGGAAGCATAGAAATAAATAGAGGAAAACCTCTTGGTTTATTTCTTGCATTTTCATTTCACTTCTGGAAAGCTGTTGCAGTTTTCCAGCAACCTTCACCACAGTCCCAGCTGCTCTTTTCAAGAACCTTTGGTGGAGAACGAGGTCGAGCTTCTGGCACAAGATGTGCCACCAACTGCAGCTTCTCCTGGATTTCCATACTGAGTGCAGCACGACTTTTGCAGCAAAGCAGGACAAATGTTTGGTAAACTTTACAATTTGTCCTTTCTTTTTTCCTTGTGGGCTGGGGAGTTGTGCCTTTGGTAAGGTTTTCCTTGTTACTGTTTTAATCCAAGAAAACAGGAGGTGGCACCAGCACTTGTTGGGGAATGCAACCCTGACTGAATCCAGAGACAGAATCTCCCTGACACTGTGTGAGCTCCCCGGGCTGGGCTCAGGTTCCTGCTGGGACTCTGCAGAGAGCTCCAGCTGGGATCAGCAGCAGCTGGAAATACCTCTGGGCATCTCCCTTGTCTGCTGCTCGCAGGAAGCAATGAAGTGAGCCAAGAAGTTCTGGTTTTTCTTTCTCCGGGTGTATTTTTGCATTGTGTTTGACACCCCAGCGGCAATTTTTGTGATGGCCTCTCTAAGTTGATTCTATTTCAGCAGCACCAGCAGCAGAGCTGTGTTGGAGCGCTGTAAATGTGGCCTGTGTGGCTTTAATTCCCCTCGACTTAGTGCCCGGGGACTTGGGAGCATTTCAATCTCTTCTTTGCACGGTGCCTGCAACAGAAAGACTGAGTTCACTGTCACAAAAGCACAGCGGGCAGCAAGGATGGAAAAAGGCAATTGCAGTTGTCCTGATAAAATCCAGTCGGCAGCCAGAGGGGTGCAGCAGCAGCCGCGATCTCCAATCGCCAAGGCAAAGGCAGCAGCAGCCTCCTGCCGTCACCTCGGGCTGAGTGAAACAGTGCTGAAAACAGCGCTGGAAGCCGACCCTTCCTTTCTCTGGAGGCTGGGTCGGGGCAGCACAGGCGGGCCCTGAGCAGTCTGGGCTGTTGGCGGGTGAGCGTTGCTCCAGGCCGCAGTGGAGCCGGACAAAGGCCTTGGAAGGCGAGGCAGGAGCAGGTGGGAAGGGGCCGGCGCTGCTGCTGCTCCTGCCCGGGAGCCCCGGCCGGGCCGGGCCGGCGCCCGCTGCGCTGCGGCTCCTGCTGCTGCCAGAGCCGGGCGGGCCTCGGGGACAGGGAATGGACACGGGGGGACAGCAAAGGCCGGCGGGGCTGCGGGGATGCTGGTGCTGGGGCCAGCGCCGGCACGGAGCTTCGGCCGCAGTTGACCCGGAGGGAACCGCTGGGCAAAGGCTCCATTTCAGCCTTTCTTTCCTCACGGCTGCGAAACGACCGAAATAAAAGGAGAACCAGCAGGGCCCGGCCCCTTCTCCTTCGGGAGGAGCTCCACGCCTGGGGCCGGGAGGGGCCCTGAGGGGCCGGGAGGGGCAATGAAGGGCCATGAAGGGCTGTCGGGGGCCAGGAGAGGTTCTGTGTAGCCAGGAGGGGTTTGAGGGGCCGTGAGGAGCCTCAGCCCCGGCAGCAGCGGGGTCCCACCGTGTCCCCAGGGCAGGGCAGCCGTGAGGGGCCGCGAGTGCAGACGTGGCAGCAGAGCGGGCTTGGGGCACCTCCGGGAGGGGATGAGAGCCTTCCCCAGCTCCAAACCACACCAAACCCACCACTAACAGGATTTCCCATCTTTAGAATCCACTGGCAACTTGGAGTCCACTGAACCATTTAATCCCAGTGGAAAATGCAAGGGAATTTTCCTAATGACTTACATCCAGCCTTGGTTAATCGTGTCTAAGATTTAAAAATCTGACCAGTGAAAAGTAACACTAATAAATAATAAGAACAATAGCAAGAAATAAACTCCCAGATCCCAACACTCAGCACCACACCAAAATGACCAACCTCATTTTTCTTTACTAGCACAAGGTTCATGAAAACAAATGCTGTTAACTTTCTCCACCTCACATCTTCCCCACCAGACAAATGAGGCCGTTTGCAGTGTTTAATACAAGTCACAATGGAGGGCTGGAGGGAAGAACGGGGAGACACTACCAATTTACATGTCAAACCCAGCGGTCCAGCTTCAAAGTGGAGAGAATAAAATGGAATGGGGGCAGGGGCTGGTCAGATGTTCCTCTAAAGGATGGCAAAATCACCTCCAAGTGAACCGGAGGGGAAAATCAATCCATATAAACCACCCAGGGTGTTCAGGGACTCAGCTGTGAGGAGCTGGACATGGACAGAGGCATCTGGAACAGTTCTTTCCTCAGGCTGAGCTCTCCAGCCTGGCCCTGAAGTCAATCAAGTGCTTTCCCAGAGCATTCCATGGTTGCCAACCATCCTTCAAGATGTGGCTCACAGGAGCAGAGAACCTTTCTCAAGGTTCTGAGCAGAAAAAGTGGCAAGAGATGCCCAATTCCGAGCCCTGTTTAAAAACCTGGAAAATAAAAATCAGTTGAACTCTGAAGCCCAGCGGTGGCTCCCAGAATCTCAGAGCCAAGGGGAAACGGGAAAGGCTTTTTACAAGAACCAACGCTGAAGAGCTCCCAGATGAATGTGTGTGACATTTTGAGAGGCTTCCAATTTTCCACAGTTTTCCTTGAATTGTTGAAATTGATTTTGCCTTTGCCTCCTCTTGCACTAAAGGAGCCTCATTTCAGCAGCCAGGAAGGCAAAGCTCATTCCTGGCCCTGGCTGCTGCTGTCCGTGCAGCATTTCCATCCCTCCCGTGGCCTCTTCCCTCAGGGTTCCCAGCAGCAGCAGCTGCCGGAGCAGCACATGGAAGCTGCAGATGGAAGTGCTGCCCACCCCAGCCTGAAGCTGCACAAGGATCCTGCTGCCAGGAACCCCAGTATTCCCTCCCAGGGGCCCTGCAAACAGTCACCAATTTTCAGAAGAGCAGTGTGGACAGCAGCTGCACCTGGCCGTTATCCTCTATGAAAGGAAGAAAAAAAGACCTCAGCATCGGCTGCTCGGGGCTCAGCTGGGCGTGAGCCTGCAAACCCACAGGGCACCAAGTGTTTGGTGGGCACACAGTGGCCGTGGCTGGGGGCACAGAGCCTTGCATGGTCAGAGAGTGGCAGGAGCACCGCAACCAGCTGCAGGGCGACAGGGCTGGGTCTCAGCATGTCCTTGTCCAAAACTGCAAAGCTGAGCATCACGGCCGTCATCCTGACTGACTGTTCATCTGTGTCCCGCAGGAGCTCCACAAAATGTTCAGTCAGGGGCCACACTTTTTTGGTCTGTGAGGAGCACAAGTCGTGAAACGCCGCCCTGGTGCCAACAGGGCCCAGAGGCCAAAGGCCTGTCCCGAGGTACTCGGGCAGCCGAACCAGGAGGCAGAAGAGCTGGGAGCAGCTGCCTGAGCTCTCGAAGCCCAGCCAAGCCCAAGCGACTGCATTCCCCAGCTCAGCTCCAGCCACTGCCCCCTTGTCACCATTGAGGGAGGGATCCTCAGTGAGCTCGAGAAGGGCCCTGAGCGCAAGGTTACACCTTTCCCTGCACTCACTCCGCAGGTACTTTGGGGGAGCGCCAGAGCAGCCGGCTGGCAGGAACATGGCAGCTCCCCGGGGGCTGCTTGTGGCCTCTGACACCCAATTCCTCAGGGCTTCCCACCAGCCCAGCCCCTCAGAGTCTCCCCCAGCCCGGCCAGCCTGCCCGGCAGCAGAGGCGCAGCCCCACAGCAGCTCCAGAGGAGCCCGATCAAGAGGCACCGCGGAGCCCTCAGCAATCCGGCCAGCAGCACACGGGCAGGAGGACACAGACAGCGGTTCCTGGCTGGCACAGGGCTTGTGGCCATCTCCAGGCTCCGGCCTCGCAGGGATGCCCACAGCTCCGGCCCCCGCCCACGCGCTCTCTCGGCAGTGCAAAGGCTTCCGCAGGACCACCGAGGGCCGAGGGGCTTCTGGCCATTTTCCCTGCAAGGCTGCACGCCTGGGCAGCTTGCTGAGCACAAAGCACCCTTTTCCCCCTCTTCCCCTGTGCACCCAGGGCAGCAAAAGAAAAATCCTGGGAGTCTGTGTATTGTAACACATATCCTATATTTATATACTGAAGAAAAGAAAGAAGAAAAGAAGAATCCTTTAGAAGAAGAAAATCCCCGCTGGCTCAGTTGGCCCCAGCAGGCAGAGTGTCCCAGATCAGCTCTCCGCAGAGCTCCAGCAGCGCAGCCAGCCCAGGCCCGACAGTCGAGGCCGTGTCTTCCGTGCCCTGCGGAGCTGATCTCGCAGCTTCCGCAGGATGGAGTACGGAGCTCTCTGGACTGCCCGGAGGACCAAGGCTGTTTCAATGGCCAGGTTTCTGATGGCAGGGCTGCTGTCATCTGCCGTGTCTTCAAGGGCTGCAAGACAGAGGAACACGGGGCCATAGCCCTGATCAGCAGGGACCCGAGGAGAGCCCCCTGCCAGGGCCAGCCCAGCCCGCTCTTGCCATGGCCACGAGGGAGCAGGGACCAAGGGGATTGAAACATTAATTTTGAAGAATTACAGACTTTAACTGGATATTGCTGAAGTAAGACAGATAGACTTCCCCTTTGATAAGCAGAAGCCGGATTTAAGGAACTGATAAATCACGGGGCCTGTCAACTTATGTTTGTGTGTTCTGACTAATCAATAGGCTTCAAGAAGGACAATCAATTCAGAAATCAAATACTCCTGGGAAAACGGGATTCAGTCGTCACGCAACGCTAAAAGGTTAAAAAGTCAAAGCGAAGAAGACTCACTTACTTCATCATTTTGAGACCCCGCCCCATAAAAAAGACCACCGACCCATTTCAAAGAACAAACCACGCATGCTTAATAGCTTTTGGCTAATTACCATAGGAAGCGGGGAATGGGAGGTACTAAAGTCATGAATATACATTTGTGTTTTGGGTATTCAATCCTTCTGTACATAAGAAGACCCTGTGATCTTCTGTGAGCGCGCGTGTGTTCCGGAGCTATCCCGCACGCTGCCCGGCGTCGTAATTAAACATACACTTTCTAACTCTAAACTGCTGGAGAGTCTTTTGTCCGTCATTGTTGGATATCGGCATTAGGGCGATAGTCCTATTTTTTTTAATAATTCAATAGAACACCCCAAATTGCCCAATTTGGACCCCAAATTTCCAAGAATTAGCTGTACAGAGCCAAAAATTCACAAAAATTTCCTTTATGGGCCCCAAAACTCCACTATAGAGATGCCAAGACTCCCCCAGACCCCCTTACATCCCATGTAGAGAACCCCAGATCCCCTATAGGGTCCCCCAGGCGCCCCCGGACCCTCTATCGAGCCCCTATATATCCCCTCAGACCCCCCCCGGGGACCTCCAGACCCCCCCAGACCCCCCAAATCCCCCACAGACACCCAGACCCCATTTAGGGACGCCCCGACCCCCTTTACGGACCCCGCTGGACCCTCTACAGAGCCCCCAGACCCCGATAGAGCCCCGAGACCCGCCCAGCTCCCTTTAGGGATCCCCAGACCGCCCTAAAGCCCCTACAGACCGCCCCAAATCTCCTGCAGATCCCCCATAAAATCCTCTAAGGAGACTTCCAGGTCCCCCCAGACCCCTATAGATCCCCTAGAGATCCCCTATAGATCCCCCATTGCCCCACCGTAGGTCTCGGACACGCCGGAGCCGGCTCGGGGGACCCGGAATAAAGATGGCGGCGCCCGGGAGAGCCACCTCTGGGTAATGTACGCATGCGCTCGAGGAACGCGCCAGCAGATGGGCGGAGCCCAAGGGAAAAGAGGCGTGGCCAATTAAAGGGCGGGGAACGAATGGAACGAGGCGGGGTCAGAGAAGGGCGGGAACTGGGAGGGGAAAGGGGCGGGGTCCGGGAAACGGCGGGAATTCTGAGGGGAAATGGGCGGGGTCAGGGGAACGCGCGGTCCTAAAAGGGCCCGGTTTGGCTTAAAATCACCCAAAAGACCCTAAAATCTCCGGCACCGAGACCGAGACCGACACCAGAAACGGCACCGAGACCGAGACCGACACCGGAACCGAGACCGGCACCGCTCCGGGACCCGCACTGTGGGACCGACACCGAAACCGGCACCAGAACTGGTACCGGAACCAAGACTGAGACCGACACCGGCACTGGGACCGGCGCCGGGAGTGCTTCGGAACCGGCACCGGCACCAGGACTGCTCCAGGACTGCGGCCAGAACCCAGACCGGGAGCGCTCCGGGATCGAGACCGAGACCGGCACCGGAACCAGCACCGAGACTGGCACCGCTCCGGGACCAAGACTGGGATTGGCACTGGGAGCACTCCGGGACCAAAAACGGCACCGGCACCGCTCCGACACCGAGATTGAGACCAGGACTGAAACTGGAACCGGCACTGGCACCGAGACTGGCACCGCTCCGGGATCGAGATCGGCACCGCGACCGGAATCAGCACCGGGAGCGCTCCGGGACCGAGACTGAGACCGAGGCCGAAACAGGGACCGGGATCGGACCCGGAATCGCTCCGGGATCGGCTCCAGGATCGCTCCGGGACCGCCGCGTTCGCTCCGGGGAGTTTTGGCCGCGCCCCCGGGCGGGACTGGGAGGGACGGGGAGGTTGCCCTGGGCCGGGCGGGACCGCCTCGGTTCGCATCGTTCCGAGGCGGCCACCCCGGTCCAGATGATCCCAGTCTCTATGGTTCTGATCCAGATGGTCCAGCCTGTGAAATCCCAGTCCATGTGATCCCAGTCTGTAAAATCCCAGTCCATGTGACCAAGAACTCTCCAAGTTTGATTTACTCTCAAACCACATCCCACCCACCCAGCCCCACACAATCCCGATCCCAACATCCGCCCACAAAAATATCCCCAAACTCAGGAACCGCCCCCGGGATATTTGGGGCGAGCTCCCCCTCCCCGGGCACCTGCGGGATGGGGGCGATGATCCCGGCGGTGCCGCCAGTTCAGGGAGCGCTGGAGCCGCCGCTCCCTCCGCTCGTCTTCTCCTCCCGCTCCTGCTGCCGCTGCGCCTCTTCCTCCCTCCCTCCTCCTCCTCCCCCGGGCCCGGGCCCGGCCTGGGAGGGCGGGGCCAAGGAAAGGGCGGGAACTGGGAGGGGAAAGGGGCGGGGCCAAGGGGACGCGCGGTCCTAAAACCGCCCGGGTTCGCTTAAAATCGCCAGTTGTGCCGAAGATCCACCGTAAATCCACCAGGTTTAGCTTCAAATCATCCAAATGGGCCAAAAATCTCCGGGAACGGGACAAGATCAGCACCGGAACCCGCAGCAACACCAAGGCTGAGATCGTCACCGCAACTGAGACCGGCCCCGCACAGGCACCGGCACTGGGACCGACACCGAAACCGGCACCAGAACTGGTACCGGAACCAAGACTGAGACCACGACCGACAATGCGACCGGCGCCGGGAGCGCTCCGGAACCGGCCCCGGGAAGGCTCCAGGACCGCGGCCAGAACCGAGACCGGCAGCGCTCCGGGACAGACCGAGACCGGCACCGGAACCAGCTCCGAGACTGGCGCTGATCCGAAACCGAGACTGAGACCGAGCCCGAAACCGGGACGGGGATCGGACCCGGAATCGCTCCGGGATCGCTACGGGACCGCCGCGCTCGCTCCGGGGAGTTTTGGCCGCGTCCCCGAGCGGGACTGGGAGGGACTGGGAGGGACTGGGCGGTTCCCCGGGGCCGGGCGGGACCGCCTCGCTTCGCATCGTTCCGATGCAGCCATCCCAGTCCATGTGATCCCAGTTCGTATGATCCCAGCCTCCATGGTTCTGATCCAGATGGTCCAGCCTGTGAAATCCCAGTCCATGTGATCCCAGTCTGCACAATCCCAGTCTGCACAGTGCCAGTCTCTAAAATCGATGCTGTTTTACACCACAACAACACAGATTCTGATCTTCAGAAGGCTGAAAATGACTCCTTTAGTTTTTCGAATGTGTCTCCCTTAGTATTTTACACAGACCAATCTGATTGGTGACAAAAAGACAAACCTCGTCAATCACATTGGTCAGAGCAGAGGGACATCAAGAAGAAGTCCCTCCTAGGAAAAGGAATGAAAAACAATGCTACAGTTCTTAGAAAAACACTCCTCTTGTTTACAGAAAATTCCCTGAGAAAAGAATTTCACAAAACCAAAAGATCTCAGGCACGAAAGCAGGGCTACAATCTCTCTTGGCTTTTGCAGTACAAAGAGAGGGAGAAGAGAAAATAATTAAGGTCTAATCAAAAGGATAATCGGCAAGGTGACTTCCCAACACGGAACACAGGGAATGTGGGTCACCGGGGCTCTGCCCAGTGTGGCTCCTCCAGTGGGGGCTGGAGCTGGAGCCGAGCTCGAAGCTCTTTCTGCACTGGGGGCACTGGCAGGGCTTTTCTGATGGTGCCTTTGTTGGTGTTGGGTCAAGGCTGAGCTCTGTGAGAAGCTCTTCCCACACTGGGGACACTCTTGGGGCCCTCCCTCGTGTGGATGCGCCGGTGGATGATGAGGTTGGGGTTGTGCCTGAAGCCCTTCCTGCAGTGGGGGCAGCGGAAGGGCCTCTCCTCTGTGTGTGTCTGCTGGTGTTCAAGGAGCTTGCTGCTGACCCGAAACCCCTTCCCACACTGGCAACACTTGTAAGGCCTCTCCCCAGTGTGGATCCTCTGGTGGATAATCAGGTTGGGTGTGTGCCTAAAGCTCTTCCCACATTCCCCACATTCGTAGGGCCGTTCTCCTGTGTGGATCCTCTGGTGGCTGATCAGGCGGCACCGCCAGCTAAAGCTCTTCCCACATTCCCCACACTCAAAGGTTCGTTCCCCAGCGTGGGTCATCTGGTGATGGATCCGGTTGGACCCCATGCTGAAGCTCTTCCCACATTTCTCACTCTCATTGAGTCGTTCCCTGGTGTGGATCTTCTGGTGCTGGATGAGGTGTGAGCTCCGCTTGAAGCCCTTCCTGCAGTCGGGGCAGTGGAAGGGCCTCTCCTCTGCATGTGTCTGCTGATGTTCAAGCAGCAGGGTGCTGGTCACAAACCCCTTCCCGCACTGGCAACACTTGTAGGGCCTCTCCCCAGTGTGGATCCTCTGGTGGAACCTCAGGCTGCCGCTCTGCCTGAAGCCCTTCCCACACTCCCCACACTTGTACGGCCTTTCCCCAGTGTGGATGTTCTGGTGGTGGATCAGGTGGATTCTCTGGCTGAAGCTCTTCCCACATTCCCCACATTCGTAGGGCCGTTCTCCTGTGTGGATCCTCTGGTGGCTGATCAGACGGCACCGCCAGCTAAAGGTCTTCCCGCACTCCCCACACTCATAGGGTCGTTCCCCGGGGTGGGTCCTCTGGTGATGGATCCGGTTGGACCTCACGCTGAAGCTCTTCGCACATTCCTCGCTCTCATCGAGTCGTTCCCTGGTGTGGATCTTCTGGTGCTGGATGAGGTGTGAGCTCCGCTTGAAGCCCTTCCTGCAGTCAGGGCAATGGAAGGGCCTCTCCTCCGTGTGCGTGCTCTGGTGCACGAGGAGATAAGTGCTGGTCTGAAACCTCTTCCTGCATTGATCACACTCGTAGGGCCTCTCCCCACTGTGGGTCATCTGGTGACGGATCAGGTGGGATTTATGGCTGAAGCTCTTCCCACATTCCCCACACTCATACGGCTTTTCTCCGGTGTGGATCCTCTGGTGGCAGATCAGGTGGCACCGTCGGCTGAAGCTCTTCCCACACTCCCCACACTCGTAGGGTCTCTCCCCAGTGTGGGTCCTCTGGTGGCGGAGCAGGTCGCTCTGCCAGCGGAAGCTCTTCCCACACTCGGAGCACTTGTGGGGCTTCTCCCGATCACGAAGCTGCTCGTGGACCACCAGCTCTGAGCTCTGGCTCCATCTCCGGCCGCCTTCCCGGCCCGGCCTGGCTCTTTCCTCCTCACATCCTCGCCAGCTGCGTTTGCAGCCCCTCCTCCTCAGGGATCTCCGGCCCTTTTCCTCCCCGTTGCATTCCTGCGCCGTGGAGCCGCTCAAAACGGCCTCTGCCACGAGCTTCTGCCGCAGGGATTTGTCCTCCCTGCTCTCCATGCTCGGCTCCTTGTCTGGGGGAGGAAGGACAAGGACAGGATGGGATTTGCCTCCGTGTCACAGGGAAGGGGAAGGAGATCTCCCGTCTGCTCGGTGCCCGCCCTCCCCGGGCTGCGGCGAGTCCCAGGAACCCAAAAAGCTCCCCCCTCTTCTGTCTCCCCACCTACGGATACTGGGAGTGACCGGGCTCATACTGGGACTGACCAGTGTTATAAATGCATATTATAAACTTGGCTTTTTGCAAGATGTGTTCTATATGGTTAAGAATATTGTGTAATGATATAAGTTTTTTTAGTTCTGCTATTTGTAAAGAAAATTAGGCATAGAGGTACTAGATGATATAGTATGCTTAAACTGTCTGTTTGGTCGGGATAACATCTAGTGAACATGTAAAGGAGACTCTGCTATTGAGATACCAACTATCAGCATCTACCATCTGAAGAAAGTACGGACCAAGGCTCAACCTGGAGGTGATAAGGAAGACACAGCCAAGAAACACGCATGCCCTAAAACAGCGGACCCAAGGAGGGACCATGCAAAACAGTTCCCGGAATATGGAAACTAGTTTATGGAAAAATATGAACATTCAACAGGTTGATACAATGGCAATGGCATTTAAAGAATGACTCTGATACAGCAGAGTGTGGACTTGGCTAAATGCCAAGTCAACCGGCCAAACGTACTTAGCTTTTTTTTTTTATCTCCTAACTGACTCATTTTCTATTAAACCTATTTCTGAAAATTTACATAGAAAGTGAACCTTGTTTTTCACAGACTGGGCTCATACTGGGACTGACCGGGCTCATACTGGGAGCAGCCACTGCCGGCACCGGGACACCCCAAAAACACCTCCCGGGGAGCCCCCGATGTCCCCCCGAGGGGCATCTGCTGCTCGGCTTTGGATCCCCGCGAGCTCCAAACATCCCCCCAACAAACCCCAAACCCAGGGACCCCCCGGGATATTTGGGGCGAGCTCCCCCTCCCCGGCCACCTGCGGGATGGGGGGCGATGATCCCGGCGGTGCCGCCAGTTCAGGGAGCGCTGGAGCCGCCGCTCCCTCCGCTCGTCTTCTCCTCCCGCTCCTGCTGCCGCTGCGCCTCTTCCTCCCTCCCTCCTCCTCCTCCCCCGGGCCCGGGCCCGGCCTGGGAGGGCGGGGCCAAGGAAAGGGCGGGAACTGGGAGGGGAAAGGGGCGGGGCCAAGGGGACGCGCGGTCCTAAAACCGCCCGGGTTCGCTTAAAATCGCCAGTTGTGCCGAAGATCCACCGTAAATCCACCAGGTTTAGCTTCAAATCATCCAAATGGGCCAAAAATCTCCGGGAACGGGACCGGGACCGGGACCGAGACAAGATCAGCACCGGAACCCGGAGCAACACCAAGGCTGAGACCGTCACCGCAACTGAGACCGGCCCCGCACAGGCACCGGCACTGGGACCGACACCGAAACCGGCACCAGAACTGGTACCGGAACCAAGACTGAGACCACGACCGACAATGCGACCGGCGCCGGGAGCGCTCCGGAACCGGCCCCGGGAAGGCTCCAGGACCGCGGCCAGAACCGAGACCGGCAGCGCTCCGGGACAGACCGAGACCGGCACCTGAACCAGCTCCGAGACTGGCGCTGATCCGAGACCGAGCCCGAAACCGGGACGGGGATCGGACCCGGAATCGCTCCGGGATCGCTCCGGGACCGCCGCGCTCGCTCCGGGGAGTTTTGGCCGCGCCTCCGGGCGGGACCGAGCTGGGAGACTCGGAGCTTCCCAAGGCTGAAAATGACTCCTTTAGTTTTTCGGAATGTGTCTCCTTTAGTATTTTACACAGACCAATCTGATTGGTGACAAAAAGACAAACCTCGTCAATCACATTGGTCAGACCAGAGGGACATCAAGAAGTCCCTCCTAGGAAAAGGAATGAAAAACAATGCTACAGTTCTTAGAAAAACACTCCTCTTGTTTACAGAAAATTCCCTGAGAAAAGAATTTCACAAAACCAAAAGATCTCAGGCACGAAAGCAGGGCTACAATCTCTCTTGGCTTTTGCAGTACAAAGAGAGGGAGAAGAGAAAATAATTAAGGTCTAATCAAAAGGATAATCGGCAAGGTGACTTCCCAACACGGAACACAGGGAATGTGGGTCACCGGGGCTCTGCCCAGTGTGGCTCCTCCAGTGGGGGCTGGAGCTGGAGCCGAGCTCGAAGCTCTTTCTGCACTGGGGGCACTGGCAGGGCTTTCCTGATGGTGCCTTTGTTGGTGTTGGGTCAAGGCTGAGCTCTGTGAGAAGCTCTTCCCACACTGGGGACACTCTTGGGGCCTCTCCCCGGTGTGGATGCGCCGGTGGATGATGAGGTTGGAGTTGTGCCTGAAGCCCTTCCCGCAGTCGGGGCAGCGGAAGGGCCTCTCCTCTGTGTGTGTCTGCTGGTGTTCAAGGAGCTTGCTGCTGACCCGAAACCCCTTCCCACACTGGCAACACTTGTAGGGCCTCTCCCCAGTGTGGATTTTTAGGTGCAAGCTCAGGCTGGCTCTGTGGCTGAAGCCCTTCCCACATTCCCCACACTTGTACGGCCTTTCCCCAGTGTGGATGTTCTGGTGCTGGATCAGGTTGATTTTCTGGCTGAAGCTCTTCCCACATTCCCCACACTCGTAGGGCCGTTCCCCGGTGTGGGTCCTTTGGTGGAGGATCAGGTGGGAGCTCCGGCTGAAGCTCATCCCACATTCCCCACACTTGTAGGGCCTTTCCCCAGTGTGGATTCTATAGTGAAAGATCAGCCTGGACCTCAGACTGAAGCTCTTCCCACATTCCCCACACTCATAGGGTCTCTCCCCAGTGTGGATCTTTTGGTGTAGCCTCAGGTTGGCTCTCTGCCTGAAGCCCTTCCCACATTCCCCGCACGTGTACGGCCTTTCCCCAGTGTGGATGTTCTGATGCTCAGTCAGGGTGGCTCTCTCTGTGAAGCTCTTCCCACATTCCCCACACTCGTAGGGTCGTTCCCCTGTGTGGAACATCTGGTGGCGGAGTAGGCTGGACCTCTGGCTGAAGCTCATCCCACATTCCCCACACTCGTAGGGCTTCTCCCCAGTGTGGATCCTTTGGTGGAAGTTCAGGTTGGCTCTGTACCTGAAGCCCTTCCCACATTCCCCACACTTGTACGGCCTTTCCCCAGTGTGGATGTTCTGGTGCTGGATCAGGTTGATTCTCTGGCTGAAGCTCTTCCCACATTCCCCACACTCGTAGGGTCGTTCACCTGTGTGAATCCTTTGGTGGCAGATCAGGCGGTTGGCCTGGCTGAAGCTCTTCCCACACTCGGAGCACTTGTGGGGCTTCTCCCCATCACGAAGCTGCTCGTGGACCACCAGCTCTGAGCTCTGGCTCCATCTCCGGCCGCCTTCCCGGCCCGGCCTGGCTCTTTCCTCCTCACATCCTCGCCAGCTGCGTTTGCAGCCCCTCCTCCTCAGGGATCTCCGGCCCTTTTCCACCCCGTTGCATTCCTGCGCCATGGAGCCGCTCAAAACGGCCTCTGCCACGAGCTTCTGCCGCGGGGATTTGTCCTCCCTGCTCTCCATGCTCGGCTCCTTGTCTGGGGGAGGAAGGACAAGGACAGGATGGGATTTGCCTCCGTGTCACAGGGAAGGGGAAGGAGATCCCCCGTCTGCTCGGTGCCCGCCCTCCCCGGGCTGCGGCGAGTCCCAGGAACCCGAAAAGCTCCCCCCTCTTCTGTCTCCCACCTACGGATACTGGGACTGACCGGGCTTATACTGGGACTGACTGGGCTCATACTGGGACTGACCAGTGTTATAAATGCATATTATAAACTTGGCTTTTTGCAAGATGTGTTCTATATGGTTAAGAATATTGTGTAATGATATAAGTTTTTTTAGTTCTGCTATTAGTAAAGAAAATTAGGCATAGAGGTACTAGATGATATAGTATGCTTAAACTGTCTGTTTGGTCAGGATAACATCTAGTGAACATGTAAAGGAGACTCTGCTATTGAGATACCAACTATCAGCATCTACCATCTGAAGAAAGTATGGACCAAGGCTCAACCTGGAGGTGATAAGGAAGACACAGCCAAGAAACACGCATGCCCTAAAACAGCGGACCCAAGGAGGGACCATGCAAAACAGTTCCCGGAATATGGAAACTAGTTTATGGAAAAATATGAACATTCAACAGGTTGATACAATGGCAATGGCATTTAAAGAATGACTCTGATACAGCAGAGTGTGGACTTGGCTAAATGCCAAGTCAACCGGCCAAACGTACTTAGCTTTTTTTTTTTATCTCCTAACTGACTCATTTACTATTAAACCTATTTCTGAAAATTTACATAGAAAGTGAACCTTGTTTTTCACAGACTGGGCTCATACTGGGACTGACCAGGCTCATACTGGGAGCAGCCACTGCCGGCACCGGGACACCCCAAAAACACCTCCCGGGGAGCCCCCGATGTCCCCCCGAGGGGCATCTGCTGCTCGGCTTTGGATCCCCGCGAGCTTCAAACATCCCCCCAACAAACCCCAAACCCAGGGACCCCCCGGGATATTTGGGGCGAGCTCCCCCTCCCCGGCCACCTGCGGGATGGGGGGCGATGATCCCGGCGGTGCCGCCAGTTCAGGGAGCGCTGGAGCCGCCGCTCCCTCCGCTCGTCTTCTCCTCCCGCTCCTGCTGCCGCTGCGCCTCTTCCTCCCTCCCTCCTCCTCCTCCCCCGGGCCCGGGCCCGGCCTGGGAGGGCGGGGCCAAGGAAAGGGCGGGAACTGGGAGGGGAAAGGGGCGGGGCCAAGGGGACGCGCGATCCTAAAACCGCCCGGGTTCGCTTAAAATCGCCAGTTGTGCCGAAAATCCACCGTAAATCCACCAGGTTTAGCTTCACATCATCCAAATGGGCCAAAAATCTCCGGGAACGGGACCGGGACCGGGACCGAGACAAGATCAGCACCGGAACCTGCAGCAACACCAAGGCTGAGACGGTCACCGCAACTGAGACCGGCCCCGCACAGGCACCGGCACTGGGATCGACACCGAGACCGAGACCAAAACCGGCACCAGAACTGGTACCGGGACCAAGACTGAGACCACGACCGACAATGCGACCGGCGCCGGGAGCGCTCCGGAACCGGCCCCGGGAAGGCTCCAGGACCGCGGCCAGAACCGAGACCGGCAGCGCTCCGGGACAGACCGAGACCGGCACCGGAACCAGCTCCGAGACTGGCGCTGATCCGAAACCGAGACTGAGACCGAGCCCGAAACCGGGAGGGGGATCGGACCCGGAATCGCTCCGGGATCGCTACGGGACCGCCGCGCTCGCTCCGGGGAGTTTTGGCCGCGCCGCCGGGCGGGACCGAGCTAGGAGACTCGGAGCTTCAGAAGGCTGAAAATGACTCCTTTAGTTTTTCGGAATGTGTCTCCCTTAGTATTTTACACAGACCAATCTGATCGGTGACAAAAAGACAAACCTCGTCAATCACATTGGTCAGAGCAGAGGGACATCAAGAAGTCCCTCCTAGGAAAAGGAATGAAAAACAATGCTACAGTTTTTAGAGAAACACTCCTCTTGTTTACAGAAAATTCCCTGAGAAAAGAATTTCATAAAACCAAAAGATCTCAGGCACGAAAGCAGGGCTACAATCTCTCTTGGCTTTTGCAGTACAAAGAGAGGGAGAAGAGAAAATAATTAAGGTCTAATCAAAAGCATAATCGGCAAGGTGACTTCCCAACACGGAACACAGGGAATGTGGGTCACCGGGGCTCTGCCCAATGTGGCTCCTCCAGTGGGGGCTGGAGCTGGAGCCGAGCTCGAAGCTCTTTCTGCACTGGGGGCACTGGCAGGGCTTTCCTGATGGTGCCTTTGTTGGTGTTGGGTCAAGGCTGAGCTCTGTGAGAAGCTCTTCCCACACTGGGGACACTCTTGGGGCCTCTCCCCAGTGTGGATGCGCCGGTGGATGATGAGGTTGGAGTTGTGCCTGAAGCCCTTCCCGCAGTCGGGGCAGCGGAAGGGCCTCTCCTCTGTGTGTGTCTGCTGGTGTTCAAGGAGCTTGCTGCTGACCCGAAACCCCTTCCCACACTGGCAACACCTGTAGGGCCTCTCCCCAGTGTGGATTTTTAGGTGCAAGCTCAGGCTGGCTCTGTGGCTGAAGCCCTTCCCACATTCCCCACACTTGTACGGCCTTTCCCCAGTGTGGATGTTCTGGTGCTGGATCAGGTTGATTTTCTGGCTGAAGCTCTTCCCACATTCCCCACACTCGTAGGGCCGTTCCCCGGTGTGGGTCCTTTGGTGGAGGATCAGGTGGGAGCTCCGGCTGAAGCTCATCCCACATTCCCCACACTTGTAGGGCCTTTCCCCAGTGTGGATTCTATAGTGAAAGATCAGCCTGGACCTCAGACTGAAGCTCTTCCCACATTCCCCACACTCATAGGGTCTCTCTCCGGTGTGGATGCTTTGGTGGCTGATCAGACTTGAACTCTGGATGAAACTCTTCCCACATTCCCTACACTCATAGGGCCTCTCCCCAGTGTGGATCTTTTGGTGTAGCCTCAGGTTGGCTCTCTGCCTGAAGCCCTTCCCACATTCCCCGCACGTGTACGGCCTTTCCCCAGTGTGGATGTTCTGATGCTCAGTCAGGGTGGCTCTCTCTGTGAAGCTCTTCCCACATTCCCCACACTCGTAGGGTCGTTCCCCTGTGTGGAACATCTGGTGGCGGAGTAGGCTGGACCTCTGGCTGAAGCTCATCCCACATTCCCCACACTCGTAGGGCTTCTCCCCAGTGTGGATCCTTTGGTGGAAGTTCAGGTTGGCTCTGTACCTGAAGCCCTTCCCACACTCCCCACACTTGTACGGCCTTTCCCCAGTGTGGATGTTCTGGTGCTGGATCAGGTTGATTCTCTGGCTGAAGCTCTTCCCACATTCCCCACACTCGTAGGGTCGTTCACCTGTGTGAATCCTTTGGTGGCAGATCAGGCTGTTGGCCTGGCTGAAGCTCTTCCCACACTCGGAGCACTTGTGGGGCTTCTCCCCATCACGAAGCTGCTCATGGACCACCAGCTCTGAGCTCTGGCTCCATCTCCGGCCGCCTTCCCGGCCCGGCCTGGCTCTTTCCTCCTCACATCCTCGCCAGCTGCGTTTGCAGCCCCTCCTCCTCAGGGATCTCCGGCCCTTTTCCTCCCCGTTGCATTCCTGCGCCGTGGAGCCGCTCAAAACGGCCTCTGCCACGAGCTTCTGCCGCGGGGATTTGTCCTCCCTGCTCTCCATGCTCGGCTCCTTGTCTGGGGGAGGAAGGACAAGGACAGGATGGGATTTGCCTCCGTGTCACAGGGAAGGGGAAGGAGATCCCCCGTCTGCTCGGTGCCCGCCCTCCCCGGGCTGCGGCGAGTGCCAGGAACCCGAAAAGCTCCCCCCTCTTCTGTCTCCCCACCTACAGATACTGGGAGTGACTGGGCTTATACTAGGAGCAGCCACTTCCAGCACCGCGACTCCCGAACCCTCTTCCCGGCCATCCCGCCCCTCCAGCCCCTAACGGGGTCCCGGCAATCCCACGCGTTCCCCCCCCTCTCGGGGTCCCCGCTTTGCGGTTCGGGGCTCTCCTCTCTCTGGGCTCCCGCTCAGGGAAGCGGCGGCTCTCCCGGGCTCCCCAAACCCGGTGTTCCCCCGCCCCGGCTCTGCCGACACCGGGACACCCCAAAAACACCTCCCGGGGAGCCCCCGATGTCCCCCCGAGGGGCATCTGCTGCTCGGCTTTGGATCCCCGCGAGCTCCAAACATCCCCCCAACAAACCCCAAACCCAGGGACCCCCCGGGATATTTGGGGCGAGCTCCCCCTCCCCGGCCACCTGCGGGATGGGGGGCGATGATCCCGGCGGTGCCGCCAGTTCAGGGAGCGCTGGAGCCGCCGCTCCCTCCGCTCGTCTTCTCCTCCCGCTCCTGCTGCCGCTGCGCCTCTTCCTCCCTCCCTCCTCCTCCTCCCCCGGGCCCGGGCCCGGCCTGGGAGGGCGGGGCCAAGGAAAGGGCGGGAACTGGGAGGGGAAAGGGGCGGGGTCAGGGACAGGGCGGGAATCGTGAGGGCAATGGGCGTGGCCGAGGGGACGCGCGGTCCTAAAAGGGCCCGGTTCGAACGAAAAGCATTCAAACGGTACTGAAATTGTCTAAAGAAGCCTAAAATCCACCCTTCAACCGATCAGGTTTGGCCTCAAATCACCCTAAGAGGCCTGCAATCCCCACAAAGTGGCCTAAAATCACCCAAAGGGCACTAAAAGCCACCCTATAGCCACAGGGTTTGGCCTGAAATCAGCCACTTGGGGATAAAATCATCCAAAGGGGTGTAAAACCAGCCAATGCGGCCTAAAATTGCCAAACGTGGTTTCAAACCCACACAAAATGGCCAAGAATCCCCTCAAATCTCCTAAAACGCTGTGAAATCCTCCCTGAAAATACCGGGTGTGGCCTAAAATCAACAAAATGTACCTGAAGTCCACCCTAAAATCTAACAGATTTCAACTAAATTCACCCAAATGGGACTAAGCCCCACCGAAATGGGCCTAAAAACCATTCAAAGGGATCAGAAATCCACCCTAAAACTGCCCAGTTTATCTTAAAATCACTCAAATGGGACTAAACCCCACCAGATTTTGCCTAAAATCAGACAAAGGGGCCAAAAATCCACACTAAAAGGCTCAAAACCCCACCCTAAACCTGCCCAGTTTGGCCTAAAATTACCCAAACCCGCCTAAAATCTCCGGGACCTGGACCCAGACCAAAATCAGCAGCAGAAGCGGCACCAGCACCAGGAGTGAGACCGAGACCGGATCCGAGACTGGCTCCGAGAGCGGCACCGCTGCAGGACCGGGACCGGAACCGACAGCAGCACCCGCAGCGGCGCTGCACAGGCACCGGGACTGCGGCCGAGACCGGGACGGAAACCGGCACCAGAGCTGCCACCGGGACAAGACTGAGACCGGGACCGCAACCGGCAAAAAACGGCCCAAAAGTCACCAAACACGCCCCTAAAGAGACCGACAGTGCCTGAAAGGTGCCGGAAAATGGCCACAAAATGGCCCCCAAATGACCAAAACCTGACTAGAAATGCCCCTGAATTACAAAACATGTCTCAAAATGATTCAAAGCGTGACCAAAAATGACCCAAGAGTGACAGAAAATTGCCCAAAATGCCGCAGGATGGGGGAGAGCCCGGAGAGACACAGAATTCCCAAAAATTTTTTTAAAAAATCACCCCAAAACTGCATAAAAAAGGAAAATTATTTTTAAAAAATCCTGAAAAAAGCCTCAAAATAGCTCAGAAAAGAAAAAAACCCAGAAAATGCCTGCAAAACTTCCAGTAATAGTCCCAAATTTTCCCAGACTCCCCAGAATTTCCCAAATTCCCCAAAATTCCCCAGAAATTCAACCAAACTCCATCAAAAATCACCCAGAAAATGAAAAAAACCAAGCCAAACAAACCCTTCAAATGCTCAGAAATATTTTTTAAAATCCCTCAAAACTCCACAAAAATTCCCTGAAAACTCCCCAACTCCTCAGATTTCTCAAAATTCCCAACATATACCCCAAAGAAGCCCCCAAATAACAACAGAAAACAGTCTGAAAATGCAAAAACACCACCCCAAAGTTCCTAAAAATATTTTTAAGATCCCCGAAAGCACCCAGAAAGTCCCCCAAAATCCAAAGAAAATTTCCTGAAACTTCCACAAACTCACAGAATTCCTGAAATCCTTGACAATTGCCAAAATTTCCTACACGTGCTCTCGATGAAGTGGTGCAGCAGGCAGGACTTGCTCGTGCCGGTGCTGCAGATCACCAATAACTGCCGGAACTTCCCACGTTTGGTATCAAAATTCCCCAAAATCCCCTCTTGAGAGCCCAAAATTCCAAAGTTTGGACTCAGAATCTCCTCTGGGGACCCCAAAACTCCTGAAAATCCCCTTTAGAGATCCTAAAATTCCCACACTTGGACCCAAAGTCCCTGCTTTTGGATCCAAAATTCCCCCAAAATTCCCCTCAAAATTCCCAATAGAGGCCCCAAAATTCAAAAAAGTTCCCAATAGAAAACCCCAAATTGCCCCATTTGGACCTCTACATTTCCAAGAATTCCCTGTACAGAGCCCAAAATTCCCTCCAAGGATCCCAAAATTTCCCTACAGAGATCCCAAGACCCTCCCCAAACCCTCTATATGCTCCCCCAGGCTCCTATAGAAGCCCTATAGACCCACCCCAAACCCCTTTTAGGGACCCCCGCAGATCCCCTATAGACCCCCCAGACCCCCCCTAAATCCCCTATAGAGACCCCCAGACCCCTTCCCAATCCCCTGTGGGACCCTCCCCCCCAGCCCCTTTTAGGAAGCCCCAAGCCCTCCCCAAATCCCCTGCAGAGACCCTGAGATCCACTAAATGGACCCTCAGACCCCTTCCAGGGACCCCCAGGCCCTCCCAAAATCCCCTAGGGAGACCCCCAGATCCCCTGGAGAGACCCCCAGGCCACGCTGAACCCTCTCGAGATCCCCTATATATCCCCTGGAGCCCCCTCAGAGCCCCTTTGGGGACCCTCAGACCGCCCCAAAACCCCACACAGGGACCCACGGACACCCCCACACCTCCCCGGAGCCGCTACAGGCTCCCCCAGAACCCCGACAGACTCCCCAAGCCCCGGAAAGGCCACCCAGACCCCAATAATCCCCAAAAGAGACCCCCAGAGCCCCGGACTTAGGGACGCCCCGAGCCCCTTTACGGACCCCTACGGACCCTCTATAGACCCCTCAGACCCCTATGGAGCCCCTATGGCCCCCCAAACCCCCTTTAGGGACGCCCAGACCGCCCTAAATCCCCTATGGACCCCCTTAAACCCCTTACAGACCACCCACTAAACCCCCTAAAGACACCCCCAGGTCCCCCCAGACCCCTAGAGATCCCCTAGAGATCCCCTAGAGATCCCCTATAGATCCCCCATTGCCCCACCGTAGGTCTCGGACACGCCGGAGCCGGCTCGGGGGACCAGGAACAAAGATGGCGGCGCCTGGGGGAGCCACTCCTGGGTCATCTGCGCATGCGCTGGACGGAACGCGCCAGCAGATGGGCGGAGCCCAAGGGAAAAGAGGCGTGGCCAATGAAAGGGCGGGGAACGAACGGAACGAGGCGGGGTCAGAGAAAGGGCGGGAACTGGGAGGGGAAAGGGGCGGGGCCAAGGGGACGCGCGGCCCTAAAACCGCCGGGTTTGCCCTGAAATCACCCAAAATGCGCCTAAAACTCTCCAAAGGGGCCTCAAATCCACCCTAAACCCGATCAGGTTTGGCCTCAAATTATCCAAATGGGATTAAAATCCCCACAAAGTGGCCTAAAATTACCCAAAGGGCACTAAAATGCACCCTAAATCTCCATGGTTTGGCCTCAAATCAGCCCAATGGGGTTAAAAGAATCCAAAGGGCTCTAAAATCCGACCAAGGGGCCTAAAATTGAACAAACTGGTTTAAAAAAAACTCACACAAAATAGCCTGAAATCACTCCTAAATCTCCCAAATGGGTGTAAAATCCAAACTGAACGTACCCGGTTTGGCCTAAAATCAACCAAAAAGATCTAAAATCACCCAACATGGCCTGAAAGCCACACAAAAGGACCTAAAATCACCAGAGAAGGACTTTGTTTGACATGAAATTATCCAAAGAGGCTGAAAATCCACTCATAAGGGCCAAAAATAACCAAAAAGAAGGGGCCTAAAACCTCCCACGCACACCTAAGATCCACCCATGTGGGGCGAAAATCATTCAAAGGGACTTAAAATCCATCAAAAATATCCCAGTTTATCATAAAATCACCCAAATGAGGCGAAACCAGACCCAAATGGGCGTAAAATCATCCAAAGGGATAAAAAATCCACCCTAAAGCCCACCAGATTTGGCCTCAAACCACCCAAAGTTATCTAAAATCCACCCAACACGGAACACAGGGAATGTGGGTCACCGGGGCCCTGCCCAATGTGGCTCCTCCAGTGGGGGCTGGAGCTGGAGCCGAGCTCGAAGCTCTTTCTGCACTGGGGGCACTGGCAGGGCTTTCCTGATGGTGCCTTTGTTGGTGTTGGGTCAAGGCTGAGCTCTGTGAGAAGCTCTTCCCACACTGGGGACACTCTTGGGGCCCTCCCTGGTGTGGATGCGCCGGTGGATGATGAGGTTGGAGTTGTGCCTGAAGCCCTTCCCGCAGTGGGGGCAGCGGAAGGGCCTCTCCTCTGTGTGTGTCTGCTGGTGTTCAAGGAGCTTGCTGCTGACCCGAAACCCCTTCCCACACTGGCAACACTTGTAGGGCCTCTCCCCAGTGTGGATCTTTTGGTGCAAGCTCAGGCTGGCTCTGTGGCTGAAGCCCTTCCCACATTCCCCACACTTGTACGGCCTTTCCCCAGTGTGGATGTTCTGGTGCTGGATCAGGTTGATTCTGTGGCCGAAGCTCTGCCCACATTCACCACTCCTGCTCTGGCCATCTGTGAGGTGATGATGTAACTGGAGAAGCTCCAGTCCAGAGGAGGAGCTATGAAACCTGGTTCTGGGGTGGAGTGGCGACATGGACTAAATTCACGCTCTTTTGATGCAGGGCATGCCCTGAAGTTGGATGGGCTGCCTGCATCTCCCAGCTGAGCATCACCTTCCGTCTCCTGCTGCCGCTCAGCAGCTTTTCACCAATCCAGGGGTTGGGATGTATTTGTTGCATCAGCAACTCATCAAAGAAAACTTGTTTTGCAGTCACAAGTACGTTTCAG
Source organism: Chamaea fasciata (assembly GCF_029207755.1). NCBI lineage: Eukaryota > Metazoa > Chordata > Aves > Passeriformes > Sylviidae > Chamaea > Chamaea fasciata. Next base: position 351,129 of record NW_027094155.1, on the reverse strand, counting down.
ATTGTTTTATTCCCGAGCATCCCTGACAACTAATCACTGAGCTTTTGTTGTGCCTGAAGGCAAGTGAAGCAGCAGCACGGTGGCCGAGGCTGGGACGCGCGACCACCGTGCCAATTGCCCGGAGCGCCGTCAGGCAGTGCCGGGATCCCGGCTGCGGTTCTGGTCCCCACAACGGAGGAATCGCAGCCCCTGCCTCAGAGCCTGTCAGAAAGGCACCCAAGTGAGAGCAGAGGGAGGGCACCCTTCCAGTCTCTCTTGGGCATGGCCACAAAGCAGCCCCTGCTTCTCCTTCCTGCGCCCGTCTTTGGGGTGTGCTGATGGCAGCGCCAGCCAGGTTGTGCTCTGTGTTCCAAAGGCTGTGGAGAGCGGGCATGAAAAGTGCTGCGTGCACAGCGGAGAGTCCTGGAAGGTGCTGGCAAGAGCGTCCTGCGGGAACAGGGCTCTGGTCTCTGGCCGGGAACAGCCTGGTTTTGCTGCTGTGAGCGCAGGCAGGAGTGGAGGCAGGTGAAGAGGCAGCGGGCGGCTTGTGTTTGTAGAGGGCCTGGGGCTGCATGTGCGAACCTCCACCTGGAATCACACTGGGGGGAATACGAGCTAGAGCTGGAGCGCCTGGCCAGAAAGGACCAGAAGGAATTCAGCCTTGCCAGGGTTTCTTAGGAGTGTGTTGGTGTTCCCCAGGAAAGTTCCCAATGTGGGGAAACGCCTCTGGGGAAAAGAGACTTGCTTCTCAAGGAAAGCGCTTTCCATGGAGCTCCCAGTGAGGAAGGTGCAAGTGTCCCCCTTTAGCTGTCTGTGGTCCTTTCAGTCCTTGAGGCCCCTGGCACTTGGCAGATGGAGAAGGGAAGGGAGAAGGCTGTGAAGAGCAGGTTTGGAATCCACCTGAACCTGCAGAGACCAAGGCAAGCACCTGCAGCAGGGTGTGTTACCCCCACTGTGGACAGAGGTGTGAGCAGGAGCATCTCTGAACAGCTGCGAGCCCCAAAGCTGTCTTGGAGAGCTGTGAATTCAAAGGCCTTCATGCACACACGTCTCACATCTTACCTGTCTGCTGTGTTTCAACTCTTGGCAATATGCATTTCTGTCTTGCTCGCTGGAAGCGGCTCCGGCCCAGAGGGCCAGCACCGAGCTGGGCTGTGTGGGCCAGGCGGCACGGAGAGTCTTGGCTGATCTTGCTGTGTCCCTGGCCTCAGAAAAGGCTTGGAAGGTTTGCCTCCCAAGGCGCCCTCTCATCGGCTCTTCCTGTGCATCTTGGAGAGAACAAGGCAGACGTTTCTGGCAGCTGGGCATTAGCAGGCCTTCAAATGGGGGCGTGTTGTGGAGCAGGCCCAGCTGAGACACCCTGAGAGGAGGCCAGCGCTCCTTGCCCCTCTCCGCAGACACGTGAGCCTTGTCTGCTTTCGGGATGACCACGGCTGTGTCAGGGGGTGCTGCTACGTGGACACGAGACAGCTGGTCCTGTCCCGCCGGGTCCCAGCAGCGCCTCGCAGCAGTCCTGCATCCCCGTCAGGATGCTGGCCAAGAGAGGTCCTGCAAGCTGAGGCAGCTGATTTGAAGCTTGTGCGGGTGCCTACGGGTCAAGGCCAAGGGTGTTCCCTCAGGATAGAGCAGTGCTGAGGGGTCTCTAGAATTCAAAGAAATCAGCAGACAAATGCATCGTCCGCCAGAAGCTCTTTTATTGGCAGGAGGGAAGGGGTCTGCACTCCACCACAAGGCTTCTTTGCCTCGTCTAAATTTCAGTGGTTTTATGTAGGAATTCTATTAAAAATACCATCCATCTTTACACTGCTGAGGTGATTGGATAGGCAGGGGGTTTACAAAGAAATCCATTGTGTCAGATTCCTAGACTTGAAGCTAATGTCCACCTGCTGGCCAGGATCGGTCTCAGCGCACCAAAGCAGCTCGTCTTCCTCATCCCTTGCCTGCACAGGGCTGATTCTGTGGCCGCCCTTAGGTCTTCTGGAAGGTTATGTCTAAAGCTTTTTGTCAAGTCACTCTCCTGTCATGCTAGGCTTCCAGGTTTTTCTTATGTTAACTGGTGCTAAGTACTTAAGGATATCTGTGCTAAGTACTCTTTGCTTCTCTAAATTGCCTGTGCTTCCTTCCATCAAACAAAGGCCTTGTTTCATTCCTAAATGTGCCTGATGCCGCCCAGGTCTTTTGGCACCGCTTGCTTTCCTGTGGCAGGTTCTACCTCCCCCGAGAGTAAAGAGGGAGCTGGAGAAGGAGCTTGCCAGGCTGCTCTCCATCCTTTAGCAGCAGTCCTGGTGAAGTGGACAAGTCCCAGCTGAGCGCAAACGTGCAAATGGAAGAGCCGTGCGCAGGAAGGGTCGGCGGGAAGAATGATCCAGGAACCGATGGCCTGGCAGCCTGAGCTCGCTACCGGGGAAGGCCTTGGAGCACATCGTCCTGAGTGCCATCCCACGGCACGTGCGGGGAACCAGGGGGTCTGCTGGAAGACGGGAAAGCTCTGCTGAGGGATGGGGACACCTGGGGGACTTGGCAGGGTGCTGGCGAAGGAGTTGTCTGGAAGGTGAGAGGTTGAGGCTGGAATTGGAGTCAGTTTGAAGGCAGCATCTGTGGTTTAGCACAGCTTTGGTTATGGAGGACAGAAGGAATAGCTGGGACTTTTTCTGTTCGTGGTCCTGCTTCTCGTGCAGAGAAGAGGGGAGAGCTGTACTTTCTCGGCCACTTAGGTATCTGTAGCAGGATAGGGAGGATTAGTCCTCCTGCAGTCTACTCATTTGTTTGGGCTACTTTTGTAACACTGAGTGGACTTTCACTTGCTGGAGAGCCTTTATTCCTTAAGAGAATTAGGTTCTTATCATCATCCCTTCAGAGAAAAATGTTCGAAACCAAAGCAAGGCCTTTCTTTTGCCCCTGTGTAGTCTTATGTTTTGTACAGTGACATTCAATGGATGACCTTAAGGCAAATGTGTTGCTGCTTTGAGATGGCAAGGAAACTTCCAAACCTATCACCTTCTCGGGCCATTCCCATGAATTTAGGAAGTTTGCAACTTTTTGGAACTACTTGAGTTGAGCAATGGGACGTAAAGCTTTCCTGAACTGAGCATTCTTAAATGCCGGATCCTTCTATGCCTTCGCTGCCAGGGTGATTTTGTGCTGCAGGAAATTACTCCAATGAGAAAACAATTTCAGCATGGAGTAACAGCTTCTGACAAGAGACCAAGTGTTGCCAGCAGCTGCTCCAGGTGCTCCTGCTAACATCCCCTGGAGGAAGGAGCACAGCCCCCAATGCACCTGGGCTTTGGCTGCCCTGTGGCAGAGAAGCCCCCCGGGGCACAGGTCTCTGGGGCAGGAGATGACACCAGCACTGCCAGGGCTCAGGGGGTGGCAGCTCTGCTTGTGCGGGGACTCTGCCACACCTGCCGGTTTCAGCGCTCCCCTGGCCCCAGGGGTCAGAGCAGCGCTGGTGCCCTGGCCCACACGTTCCTCGTCTGTGTCACACCTGCGGGTTTAGGACGGCCACCGGCCGAGACGTGTCCCAAGGAGGCCGTGCCACCTTCTGTGCAAGGCCCCGTGCCCTTCCCGCTGCGGCTGTGTCGGCAGCCCTGGGGGCTCCTTCTGCTGCCCTGAGCCCGCAGAGCAGGGCAGCGTTTGCCCGTGGTTTGAGGCGCTCCGAAAGATCCTGTCTTAGGGCTGTCTTAGACGCTTGGGGCGAGGGATTCCTTCCAACCCGGGCCACTTTGGCTGGGCTGGGGGCGGCCCCAGGGCAGGTGGCAGTGTGTGCATTGGCCCTTTGTGACACGGTGCAGCAGCGTGGTCACTCACCGTGGCATGGAACGGCACAGGGTGTCCAAGGAGCCTTCGTGACACATGGTGACACAGGTGCTGGTGGTGATGCAGCTGTGCCACTGTGCTCGGAGCACGTGACGGGACAGGACAGGATAGAGCGGTGTCGTGAGGAGCCCCCTCACAGCACACTCGTTCGTGTCTGACCCGGAGCTTTTCCGAGGCGTTATTCCTGCCGCCGGTTGACCTCAAGGCCAAAGCACAATCCTTGACCAAGAGTCACCCGTCCTTGTGGCAGGAGCCCTCGAGAGCAGAGTGCAGGACTTGCTGTCCTGAACTCTTCCCAGCACTTCAGTTGTGTCGGTGCCTTCCAGGCACCGCTGCAGGACTTGCTGACTCGGAGCTTTTCCGAGGCATCTCTCCTGCAAGTCCCCATCAGTCCAGTCGCTGACATGGAGCAGAGATCCCCAAGAGTGCCCAAATTGGCCAGCGTGGAAGAGGAAGGTCCTGGAGCTGCCCCAGTAGAGGAGACTGGGCTCAGAGGATACTCTGAGGACCTCTTCAAAACCAAGTCCAGTGCTGCCCTGCTGGATATGCTTGTAGAGGAGGGATTTTCCAAGCCAAAGCAAGTAAGAAGCCTGTGACCAGGGTCTGATCCTCCCAGGAACTGCTTGGCCTCCCAAGCCACCCCTGCTGGTCCCTGTAACCCTCCCAGGCCACCCAGTGTGCGGAAAGGGAAGCACTTCTCTGGGGAAGCTGGGGACATTTCTCCCTCTGGCAGCTTTCCAAGTCTTCCCGTGCCTTCTCCAGGCGCCTGCCATGGTCAGGTACATCCACCAGTGGCTCCTGGCCAATGAGTACTCTGGGCACAAGCTGTTCAGGACCCTGCTGGATCTCACCGAGGCACAGCCTGCTGACGTGGTGATGACTCTCCTGCGTGTGGCCCCATCGTGTGACAGGTATGGGGCCCACCTGCCCAGAGGGCTCAGGGCTCCCCAGCCCATCATCCTGTACAGCCTGTCCCAGGTGTCTGAGCAAAGGAGAAATCCAGGGCCCTCCGGCTGCTCCCTTCTCCAGCTCTGGCATGGCAGGCCCCGAGCCTGCTGCCGTGCTCCCTCCCTGCCCCTCGGGGGTCTGTCCCCACAGGGCTGGGCTGCCTGCATGCTGCTGGCAAGGGCCAGTGGGCAGAGGCAGAGCTGGCAGCCAGCTCAGCTCCCCCCTGCAGCCCAGGCCACGGTGCTGTGTCCGAGGCCCCCCTGAGACAGAGTTCTGACCCTGCAGAGCTGCTTTGTCCATGTGGAAGGTCATCCTGTGCTCCCCCAGCACTGCGAAGCCGGCGCAGATGATGCTCCTCCGTGTGCTGGAGGACTGGCCAGAGCACAGCACGTGCACCTCGGATGGGGACAAAACTGGTGTCTTTGCCCTGGCTGTGAGTTTCTGGAACTGGCCCCAGCTCACCCCACGGCTGCCTTTCCAGCAGCTCTCCACCCTCCTTCCCCCACCGCATCTCCCTGCCTCAGGCGCTGGGATGAAGCCTGGCCTAGGGGCAGCTTCAGGGGCACCGGGCCCGGTGCTCCCCCTGCGTCTCCCCTGGCCTCTCCGTGCCACGCTGGGGCCCTGCCACACCAACACCTCAGCACTGTGTCGGGGGGATTCGTCCTTTGCAGGCAACTGCGGTGATGTGGAAGATCCTCCAGGAGCACTATGTCCCACTCGAAGTGAGGCTGTGTTTCCCCCGCCTACTTGTGCATCTGCTCTTCCAAGTGTTCTCCAGCACTTTGGATCCACCAGAGGAGATCGATACCTTCTGGAAGGCATGCCAGGAGCGAGACGGCCTTGCCACCAGCCCCAACAGGTGCTCCATCCCAGTCCTCCTGTCCCTGCCACATCTCCAGGGCAGGAGCCAGTGCTCCCAGCGTGACCTGGGCTTTGCTCTGCACATAGGTTTGCAGCGTGGACCCTCAAGTCCCTGCTCTGCCAAATGCGCTGTGAGAATGTGGTGGTGGCAATGGAACGCCAGCGTGGCTGGGACAAGCTGCTCCATGCTGACACCCACCACTATGCTTTGGGTCTGCTGGCCAGGTGAGACCCCCTTGACGCCGCCGCCCCCAGAATCTGTGCTCTGTGCTCGGGGTCCCCCACAGAGTCTCTGTGGTGATGAGCCAGAGGGCCTTGTCACCCCGGAACACCAAGCAGACTGGCAAAGGCTGGGAGAGGCGGGTGCCCACAAGGAGCCACCTCCCAAATGCCTGAGGTCCCCGTGCAGGATGGTGCTGAAAGAGCCGACCTCTGGGAGTCACTCCTGGGAAAGGTCTGTCCCCCTGGTTCACAGTGTTGGTTACTTTTTCTCCTGCCAGGCAGATGTCTTCTGTCTCCAAACCCTTGTGTTCCTGGATCATTCACTACCTGCTCCAGCTGCTCAGCACACGGCAGCCACGCTGGGATCTGCCCGCCCTGGTGTTCCTTGTGGAGGTGAGCCTGAAGGCCAGCGCTGCCTGGCTGAGCTGCCTCCCAGCTCTGTGCCCTCTCGTAGCCGCAGCTGCCTGGGACGGTGCCCGCGCCCTGTGCTGCTGCTGCTGCTGCTGCCTGGGCCCGGCCCTGTGCGGGTCTGGGCTGCTGTCGGCCGGGACCCCTGTCACTGCCCTGTGCCTTTCAGGTCCTCCAGTGCCTCAACTTGAGTAAGTGCAGCGGCATCGCTCTGGAGATCCTGTCCAAGAACCTGCGGAGCGAGTGCAGGGAGAGGCGTCTCTTGGCACTCAGAGGCCTCGTGGTGCTGGGCAAGAATCGCCTGATGGTGAGAAGGGGGCAGCGGCTGAGGCTGTGCGGGCAGCGTGGGGCTGGGGAAGGCAGTTGCTTGAGCTTGCCTTAGTTTTGGGTGCTGAGACAGCTGCTCCCAGCTCTCCTGCCTCCCACTTCAGCTGCCCGAGTGCTTCCACACAGGCCTTTGGCCTCTGAGCCCTGTGGCAGCAGGCTGGGCTTACACAGACTTGTGTTCCACACAGGCTAAAGAAATGTGGAACCTGACTGAAAGCCTCATCGAGCTCCTGCAGGAAAGTGATGGCGACATCATCAGGATGACCATTGTTCTACTGAAATATTTGTTTCTGTACAATGGCGTCCTGATACCCAGCCCCATCGCCCTGAGACTGGCTGAGGCGCTCCTGCCGCTCTTTGACAACGTAAGGCTCTGTGCCCCCAGCCACGGCCACCGAGTGCCGCATGGACACTTTGTGCCATGTGGATTTGCAGGCTGGTGCCCAGGTCAGCCAGAAGCAGCCCGTGATGAGGTCTTTTTTCCTTCCTTTCATACAGGATGATAGCCAGGTGCAGCTGTGCGCTATGTTTGCCTTTCAAGACATGATGGTTTCGTTAACGGAAGAGGGAAGAAAGGTGCTAAAGTCACATGTGCGCCAGAGCCTGCTCCCACTCTCCTTCCACTGCCATGACCAGAACAAGTGTGTGCTTGAGGTGAGCACTTGTGAGCTGCTGCTTCCCCCTGGGCAGGGGCTCGGCTGCCTCCTGCCCTGGAGCCTTGCAGGCTGGAGCCTCTTGCAGGCCTTGGCACAGGGACACTCCTGTGCCCTGAACTGTGGGGCCATCTGCGGCTCTCTGCTGCTCTCCAGGCCGCCCGGGAAACGCTGCATTCTTCAGCCAGATTCCTGAGGAGGAGGGATCTTGAACAGATGCTGCAGGTGGATCAGACGTGGAGGTTCGGCGAAGGACTGGTAAGGGACTGAAAGCCGCGGCCTCAGCCCGAAGAAGGCCCCCGAGTGCGGTGCCCACGGAGCCCCGGCCCAGCGGGGCCGCGGGGCGGGGCGGCACCGCGCCTCCCCGGGCAGCAGCCGGCCCTCTGTCCCCTGCAGAGCCCGGCGCCGGCGCCCGCTGGCCGGGCCTCGGGGCTGTGCGGGCAGGGGAGGCCGGGGCTGGGCGCGGCCAGAGCCCGGCCAGGGGCTGAGCCCGTGCCAACCCTTTCCTCCCTGCTGCCGCTCTCTCCAGCTGGCAGACGACAGGAGCCGAGCGGCCGAGCACCTGCGCCGGGCCCTGCCCTACCTGGAGCACCCACAGGAGCCCCTGCGAGAGGCGGCCATCAGGTTCATGGGTGAGCCACGAGCCCGAGCCCCCATCCCCGGCCCGCCGCAGCTCGGCCCCGGCCCCGGCTGCTGGCCCGGCTGCGGCGGCATCCGCGCCCGGCGCCGTGGAGCCGCGCCTGCCCTCGGGGCCGCTGCCGCCCTCTGGCAGCCGTGCCCTGGGGCGGCAGCGTGCGGCAAGGGCCCGGGCCGAGCCCCGCCGGGGCAGGAGGCCGTGTGGCCACAGGGCTGGCAGCGCCGCCGGCAGGGCGCCGTGCCGCTGGGGCCCTGACAGGCTCTGTGTTCCCAGGGATGGCCGGGCGGCACCTGAGGGGAAGGAAGGAAGAGCTCGAGCTCATCTGTGCGGGTGAGTGGGGGCAGCGGGCTGTCAGCGGGGGCTGCTGGGGGAAGCCGCACGCTCTGGCCCGGCTGCGGAGGGCTGTGCTCCCTGTGCGGACGAGGGGTGGTGAGGGCGGAGCACACGGAGAATTCGGGGACACGTCGGGGATTCATGGCCAGCAGCTTTGGGCTGATCCTGAATTATTAAAAAAAATAGGAATATCGCCCTAATGCCGATATCCAACAATGATGGACAAAAGACTCTCCAGCAGTTTAGAGTTAGAAAGTGTATGTTTAATTACGACGCCGGGCAGCGTGCGGGATAGCTCCCGAACACACGCGCGCTCACAGAAGATCACAGGGTCTTTTGATGTACAGAAGGATTGAATACCCAAAACACAAATGTATATTCATGACTTTAGTACCTCCCATTCCCCGCTCCCTATGGTAATTAGCCAAAAGCTATTAAGCATGCGTGGTTTGTTCTTTGAAATGGGTCGGTGGTCTTTTTTATGGGGCGGGGTCTCAAAATGATGAAGTAAGTGAGTCTTCTTCGCTTTGACTTTTTAACCTTTTAGCGTTGCGTGACGACTGAATCCTGTTTTCCCAGGAGTATTTGATTTCTGAATTCATTGTCCTTCTTGAAGCCTATTGATTAGTCAGAATACACAAACATAAGTTGACAGGCCCCATGATTTATCAGTTCCTTAAATCCGGCTTCTGCTTATCAAAAGGGAAGTCTATCTGTCTTACTTCAGCAATATCCAGTTAAAGTCTGTAATTCTTCAAAATTAATGTTTCAATCCCCTTGGTCCCTGCTCCCTCGTGGCCATGGCAAGAGCGGGCTGGGCTGGCCCTGGCAGGGGGCTCTCCTCGGGTCCCTGCTGATCAGGGCTATGGCCCCGTGTTCCTCTGTCTTGCAGCCCTTGAAAACACGGCAGATGACAGCAGCCCTGCCATCAGAAACCTGGCCATTGAAACAGCCTTGGTCCTCCAGGCAGTCCAGAGAGCTCCGTACTCCATCCTGCGGAAGCTGCGAGATCAGCTCCGCAGGGCACGGAAGACACGGCCTCGACTGTCGGGCCTGGGCTGGCTGCGCTGCTGGAGCTCTGCGGAGAGCTGATCTGGGACACTCTGCCTGCTGGGGTCAACTGAGCCAGCGGGGATTTTCTTCTTCTACAGGATTCTTCTTTTCTTCTTTTTTTTCTTCAGTATATAAATATAGGGTATGTGTTACAATACACAGACTCCCAGGATTTTTCTTTTGCTGCCCTGGGTGCACAGGGGAAGAGGGGGAAAAGGGTGCTTTGTGCTCAGCAAGCTGCCCAGGCGTGCAGCCTTGCAGGGAAAATGGCCAGAAGCCCCTCGGCCCTCGGTGGTCCTGCGGAAGCCTTTGCACTGCCGAGAGAGCGCGTGGGCGGGGGCCGGAGCTGTGGGCATCCCTGCGAGGCCGGAGCCTGGAGATGGCCACAAGCCCTGTGCCAGCCAGGAACCGCCGTCTGTGTCCTCCTGCCCGTGTGCTGCTGGCCGGATTGCTGAGGGCTCCGCGGTGCCTCTTGATCGGGCTCCTCTGGAGCTGCTGTGGGGCTGCGCCTCTGCTGCCGGGCAGGCTGGCCGGGCTGGGGGAGACTCTGAGGGGCTGGGCTGGTGGGAAGCCCTGAGGAATTGGGTGTCAGAGGCCACAAGCAGCCCCTGGGGAGCTGCCATGTTCCTGCCAGCCGGCTGCTCTGGCGCTCCCCCAAAGTACCTGCGGAGTGAGTGCAGGGAAAGGTGTAACCTTGCGCTCAGGGCCCTTCTCGAGCTCACTGAGGATCCCTCCCTCAATGGTGACAAGGGGGCAGTGGCTGGAGCTGAGCTGGGGAATGCAGTCGCTTGGGCTTGGCTGGGCTTCGAGAGCTCAGGCAGCTGCTCCCAGCTCTTCTGCCTCCTGGCTCAGCTGCCCGAGTACCTCGGGACAGGCCTTTGGCCTCTGGGCCCTCTTGGCACCAGGGCGGCGTTTCACGACTTGTGTTCCTCACAGGCCAAAAAAGTGTGGCCCCTGACTGAACATTTTGTGGAGCTCCTGCGGGACACAGATGAACAGTCAGTCAGGATGACGGCCGTGATGCTCAGCTTTGCAGTTTTGGACAAGGACATGCTGAGACCCAGCCCTGTCGCCCTGCAGCTGGTTGCGGTGCTCCTGCCACTCTCTGACCATGCAAGGCTCTGTGCCCCCAGCCACGGCCACTGTGTGCCCACCAAACACTTGGTGCCCTGTGGGTTTGCAGGCTCACGCCCAGCGGAGCCCCGAGCAGCCGATGCTGAGGTCTTTTTTTCTTCCTTTCATAGAGGATAACGGCCAGGTGCAGCTGCTGTCCACACTGCTCTTCTGAAAATTGGTGACTGTTTGCAGGGCCCCTGGGAGGGAATATTGGGGTTCCTGGCAGCAGGATCCTTGTGCAGCTTCAGGCTGGGGTGGGCAGCACTTCCATCTGCAGCTTCCATGTGCTGCTCCGGCAGCTGCTGCTGCTGCTGGGGACCCTGAGGGAAGAGGCCACAGGAGGGATGGAAATGCTGCACGGACAGCAGCAGCCAGGGCCAGGAATGAGCTTTGCCTTCCTGGCTGCTGAAATGAGGCTCCTTTAGTGCAAGAGGAGGCAAAGGCAAAATCAATTTCAACAATTCAAGGAAAACTGTAGAAAATTGGAAGCCTCTCAAAATGTCACACATTCATCTGGGAGCTCTTCAGCGTTGGTTCTTGTAAAAAGCCTTTCCCGTTTTCCCTTGGCTCTGAGATTCTGGGAGCCACCGCTGGGCTTCAGAGTTCAACTGATTTTTATTTTCCAGGTTTTTAAACAGGGCTCGGAATTGGGCATCTCTTGCCACTTTTTCTGCTCAGAACCTTGAGAAAGGTTCTCTGCTCCTGTGAGCCACATCTTGAAGGGTGGTTGGCAACCATGGAATGCTCTGGGAAAGCACTTGATTGACTTCAGGGCCAGGCTGGAGAGCTCAGCCTGAGGAAAGAACTGTTCCAGATGCCTCTGTCCATGTCCAGCTCCTCACAGCTGAGTCCCTGAACACCCTGGGTGGTTTATAGGGATTGATTTTCCCCTCCTGTTCACTTGGAGGTGATTTTGCCATCCTTTAGAGGAACATCTGACCAGCCCCTGCCCCCATTCCATTTTATTCTCTCCACTTTGAAGCTGGACTGCTGGGTTTGACATGTAAATTGGTAGTGTCTCCCCGTTCTTCCCTCCAGCCCTCCATTGTGACTTGTATTAAACACTGCAAACGGCCTCATTTGTCTGGTGGGGAAGATGTGAGGTGGAGAAAGTTAACAGCATTTATTTTCATGAACCTTGTGCTAGTAAAGAAAAATGAGGTTGGTCATTTTGGTGTGGTGCTGAGTGTTGGGATTTGGGAGTTTATTTCTTGCTATTGTTCTTATTATTTATTAGTGTTACTTTTCACTGGTCAGATTTTTAAATCTTAGACACGATTAACCAAGGCTGGATGTAAGTCATTAGGAAAATTCCCTTGCACTTTCCACTGGGATTAAACGGTTCAGTGGACTCCAAGTTGCCAGTGGATTCTAAAGATGGGAAACCCTGTTAGTGGTGGGTTTGGTGTGGTTTGGAGCTGGGGAAGGCTCTCACCCCCTCCCGGAGGTGCCCCAAGCCCGCTCTGCTGCCACGTCTGCACTCGCGGCCCCTCACGGCTGCCCTGCCCTGGGGACACGGTGGGACCCCGCTGCTGCCGGGGCTGAGGCTCCTCACGGCCCCTCAAACCCCTCCTGGCTACACAGAACCTCTCCTGGCCCCCGACAGCCCTTCATGGCCCTTCATTGCCCCTCCCGGCCCCTCAGGGCCCCTCCCGGCGCCAGGCATGGAGCTCCTCCCGAAGGAGAAGGGGCCGGGCCCTGCTGGTTCTCCTTTTATTTCGGTCGTTTCGCAGCCGTGAGGAAAGAAAGGCTGAAATGGAGCCTTTGCCCCGCGGTTCCCTCCGGGTCAACTGCGGCCAAAGCTCCGTGCCGGCGCTGGCCCCAGCACCAGCATCCCCGCAGCCCCGCCGGCCTTTGCTGTCCCCCCGTGTCCATTCCCTGTCCCCGAGGCCCGCCCGGCTCTGGCAGCAGCAGGAGCCGCAGCGCAGCGGGCGCCGGCCCGGCCCCGCCGGGGCTCCCGGGCAGGAGCAGCAGCAGCGCCGGCCCCTTCCCACCTGCTCCTGCCTCGCCTTCCAAGGCCTTTGTCCGGCTCCACTGCGGCCTGGAGCAACGCTCACCCGCCAACAGCCCAGACTGCTCAGGGCCCGCCTGTGCTGCCCCGACCCAGCCTCCAGAGAAAGGAAGGGTCGGCTTCCAGCGCTGTTTTCAGCACTGTTTCACTCCGCCCGAGGTGACGGCAGGAGGCTGCTGCTGCCTTTGCCTTGGCAATTGGAGATCGCGGCTGCTGCTGCACCCCTCTGGCTGCCGACTGGATTTTATCAGGACAACTGCAATTGCCTTTTTCCATCCTTGCTACCCGCTGTGCTTTTGTGACAGTGAACTCAGTCTTTCTGTTGCCGGCACCGGGCAAAGAAGAGATTGAAATGCTCCCAAGTCCCCGGGCACTAAGTCGAGGGGAATTAAAGCCACACAGGCCACATTTGCAGCGCTCCAACACAGCCCTGCTGCTGGTGCTGCTGAAATAGAATCAACTTAGAGAGGCCATCACAAAAATTGCCGCTGGGGTGTCAAACACAATGCAAAAATGCACCCGGAGAAAGAAAAACCAGAACTTCTTGGCTCACTTCATTGCTTCCTGCGAGCAGCAGAAAAGGGAGATGCCCAGAGGTATTTCCAGCTGCTGCTGATCCCAGCTGGAGCTCTCTGCAGAGTCCCAGCAGGAACCTGAGCCCAGCCCGGGGAGCTCACACAGTGTCAGGGAGATTCTGTCTCTGGATTCAGTCAGGGTTGCATTCCCCAACAAGTGCTGGTGCCACCTCCTGTTTTCTAGGATTAAAACAGTAACAAGGAAAACCTTACCAATGGCACAACTCCCCAGTCCACAAGGAAAAAAGAAAGGACAAATCGTAAAGTTTTCCAAACATTTGTGCTGCTTTGCTGCAAAAGTCGTGCTGCACTCAGTATGGAAATCCAGGAGAAGCTGCAGTTGGTGGCACATCTTGTGCCAGCAGCTCGACCTCGTTCTCCACCAAAGGTTCTTGAAAAGAGCAGCTGGGACTGTGGTGAAGGTTGCTGGAAAACTGCAACAGCTTTCCAGAAGTGAAATGAAAACGCAAGAAATAAACCAAGACGTTTTCCTCTATTTATTTCTATGCTTCCCTTTTCCGTGTTGCACTACTTCTCCGTGCCATTAATTCCAAATGGATCTCAGCTCTCAGATCGATGACTTAGTGAGTTTTAGACCCTCGAAAATACCATGAGCCGTACACAGAGTTTGCCTTCCCCTGTTTTTGCTGCAAAGTAACGCTGGAGACATAAACGTCGTGCTTGGGTCGGGCACGAATCCTACAAGCAGGGAATGTGTCCTGACAGTGTCTGAGCCTCAGCAGGGACAATGCACAGCAGCGACCGAGGGAATTCCTCTGCCACGGCGCAGGAGTCAGGCCTCTGGATGTGGGCTCAGCACGGCCAAGTTGCCGTGTTTGGAGCGGCTCGGGGGCTGCCCCCGGGGAGCGCGGGGCTGGAGCGTGGAACGGACACGCGGACAAACGGCCCCAGGGCTCCAGTTGCAGCGGCGGCAGCGGCAGCAGCAGCGGCAGCAGCGAGTCTACGGCGTCTACGGCGTCTACGACCCGTCCCCGTCCCTCTCTTGTTCCTCCTCTCCCTCTCCCGCTGTCCCGCACTCAGCCTCGGTGTCCCGCAGCCTCTCCCGGTGTCCCTTTCCCGACTCCCCCGGCCCCTCTCGGCGTCCCCGTCCCGGCCTCTCCCTCTCCCCCCGCAGGGCTGGGCCACGCCCCGGGCCCGCCCCCGGCCCCGGGCGTCCCGCCGCGGTCTGGGCTCCGCCCGGCTCTGGCGGTGCTGGCTGTGGCGGTGCTGGGCGGGCATCAGTGCCTGGGGCCAGGGCGGCATCGCTGCGCTTTGGCTGCGCCTATCCCGAGCCCGGCCCCGGCCCCGGCCCCGGCCCCGGCCCCGGCCCCGGCCCCGGCCCCGGCCCCGGCCCCGGCTCCTCCCGGGCCCCGCTAAGGACACACGCGGCGCGGCCGCTCCCGCCGCCTCCGCCGCGGCTTCCCCGGCCCGAGCTCCGCCGCTCGGCAGCGCAGCCGCCGGCCTCGAGCCGCCGGGGCCCGGGGCGGGTGGGGATGGCCGGCCCGGGGCGCTCGGGGGGCGCTCGGGGGCCGTGTCTGGCCCCGGGCCGAGCGCTGAGGGCCGCGTGTCGCCCGCAGGGGAGGCGCGGGAGGCCCTGCAGGACCGGTACCGGCTGCGTTCGCTGCTGGGGCGCGGAGGCTTCGGCAGCGTCTACTCGGGGACGCGGCTCTCGGACGGCGCCCCGGTGAGCGGCGGGGCTGGCGGCGGGCGGAGGAGGAGGAGGAGGGCGGAGGAGGAGGAGGAGAAGATCGGGGCGCGGCGGGGCAGGCGGCGAGCTGAGCCCGCTGCTGGCCTTTGCTCGCAGGTGGCCATCAAATGCGTGCCCCGGGCCCGCGTCCAGCACTGGGGCGAGCTGGTGAGTGAGCGGGGCCGGCGGGAGAAGCTGGGGCCCGGCAGGGGAAGAGCCGGCGGGAGCCCTGCAGGGAGAGCGGGCGTGGGCTGAGCGGGGGGCCCAGAGCACCCGGGGCTGGGTGAGGGGTTCCCGAGCCCTGGCACAGCCTCAGCCCCACTGATGGCATCGTGGTCCTTCGGCAGCCCAACGGCGCCCGTGCGCCCCTGGAAATTGTGCTGCTGGACAGGGTGTCCTCTGGATGTGGTGGCATCATTCAGCTGCTGGAGTGGGTTGAGCTCCCCGACAGCTTTCTGTTGGTGCTGGAGCGTCCGGAGCGGTGCCAGGACCTCTCGGGTTTCCTGGCGGAGCGGAGGTTCCTGCCGGAGGAGGAGGCGCGGGGGCTGTTCCGCCAGGTGCTGGAGGCCGTGCGACACTGCACCAGCTGCGGGGTCCTGCACCGCGACATCAAGCCCGAGAACATCCTGCTCGACCTGGCCACCGGGCAGCTCAAACTGATCGACTTTGGCTGTGGCGCCTTCCTCCAAGACACAGCCTACAGGCAATTTGCAGGTGAGCCCTCTCAGGGGATGTTCCTGGGCATCTCACGGCCCAGCCTGGCTGTAGCACCGCGGCTTCCCCCTCTCGCTGCTAGGAGCAGCGTTATTTCTTGAGCCAAGTTGCTTTTGGGTGGAGGCGGGAGGGGGCCAGCCCCCACACGCCCAGGGATGCCGGGGTGAGGCTTTAGGAGTTGCAGCATCCCCTGATGAACTCCGTCTGTGTTCCATAGGAACCCTGCCCTACAGCCCACCAGAGTGGATCCACCACCAACGCTACCACGGCGAGGCAGCGACGATCTGGTCCCTGGGCCTCCTGCTGTACCACCTGGTCATGGGGAAGCACCCGTTCAGGAGGGGCCAGCAGTTCATCTGGGGGCGCATCTTGTTCCCACGATGGCTCTCTCAAGGTGGGTCCTCATCTCTGGGCACAGGGGAATCCCGGTGCTGGGAGACAGCAGCAGGCTGATGAGCACCCTGCTCTGGCAGCTGCTGAGGAGGTGGCACATGTCCTGCTCTCCTCCAAACAGAGAATCCATGGGGAAGTTTAGGCACAGCTCTGGGCACACCCAGCATGGCCTGGGCACGGGAATGGAGGGGCAAAGCAGACGGGATCCTTCTCCAACTGACTGCTGGTTTCTGGTTTCTCTCTTCAGAGTGCCAAAATGTTATCAGGAGGTGTTTGTCCATGCAACCCTTGGACAGGCCATCCTTAGAAGACCTCTTCAGTGATCCTTGGCTGCAGGGTGTTCATCTGCCCCAGAAGATGGGAGAGGTCCATGTGCACAGTTTGATCCAAAGACCCGACAGGTAAGAGCTCCACACATCTCATGGCAATCAGTGCTAAAGAAAACCAGAGTGTTTTTGTCCTGCCTGTAGCTCTGAGCAGGGATGACCAGATGGGAACATCTGTGCTGGGGCGGAGCTGGAGACCTGGTGTAGCAAGCACTGGTGGCCACCATCCACCCTAGTTATGCTTGTCCTGGTTCGTTGGTGGCTGGGGCCCTGGGCAGAGCACTGACAGCCTGGTCTGGCCCCCAGGGAAGGAGGAGCCCCTGGAGAAGCTGTATCAGGTGGGGCTGCTGCTGGAGACACCAAGGACAACCCCAAGGATGCCAAGCTCTTCCTCGACCTGGCCACCGGCAGCTGAAGATGATCGACTTGGATTCTGGCACCTTCTTCAGACACGCTCCCTGGGGCCCAATTTGCAGGTGAGTCCACAGCTGGGGGGATGCTCCCAGATGTGGGCATGGCACGGCCTGGCCGGGCACCAAAGGTTCCTCCCTTTGCTGGGGCAGACGCCACAGATTCTTCACTCGGCCGTCAAGCTGCCTTTTGGCTCTGCGCAGCTGCTGAGGGCTGGATGTGCCGTGGCCGGCTGCAGGCTGGGCACGTGTCCTGCCCTCCTGCTCTGCCCCCAAAGGCAGCAGTGATGGGCAGCTTTGGGCCCAGCTCTGAGCACGGCCAGCGTGGCCTGGGCACTGCGGGCGCTCGGGACGAGGGGACAGGAGCCTTCGGCTGACGGGCACTTTCTGGTTTCTCTCCTTCCAGCCGGGCTCTGCGGGTGCTGAGGCTGCTCTGGGCTCTGCCAGGGCTCTGCTGGGCTCAGCCCCAGGCACGGCTGGGCTGGCTCTGCCCTCACATTGCTCTGACAGCTTTGCATCAGACCAGCCCATTCGGAGCCCACCGAGTGAGCTTTCTGCTTTTGCAGGTGAGTGAGACTCTCCTGCAGGCCAAGAGATTGCAGTGAGGGATCCACATCCAATTGGCAAGAACCCAAGCACTCCACAGTTCCAGCTGAACGCCTGGATCTCCACAGGATGTTTTGTCTGCCCCGCTCTTCATTCCTTTTTTGGCTGGAATCGTGCAACTGCCCTTTCTTCCTCCTCCAGAAGTGCCACAAGTGAGCAAAACCTGGCGAGTGGACGGCGTTCCTAAGGCAGTGCAGTCTGGAGCGGATGGATGAAGAATTGCCCTTCTGCACTTCCCAAGCAGAGCAAAAAGCTGTAAGTGGGACTTTGCGTCTTTACGAAACCCCTGACAATTTCAAAGGGAATGTGCAGCTCATTCACAGGGTGAGAAGGAAGGTCGTCTTGTAAAGGATTTGGGGTTTGGCAAAGTTTAGATTCCCAGTCCTGCTTGGAGCTGGCGGGGCACAAAGCAATTTCCTATTGCTTCAATCACAATTTAAAATAATACTGGAAACAAACCACAAAATCTTTTTTAAAAGGCTGCTGAGGTCAGCAGGATGGATCCATGCCATCAGCACATTTATGGAGTAAATAACGGAGATCTCATTTGAAAAAGTTCAGTTATCTCTTTATCCAAAGCTATAAAGTATTTTTACTACGCTGCACTTGGGTTTTGTTTTTATCTTCCACTTTTTTTCTGTGTTGTTTTTAATTTTCTTTTTTTTTTTCTTTCCTTAATAGAAAACTTGTCCTAGGGAAGGAATGTCCTTTGCTGCTGGTTCCCGTGTGGAGCAGCTCCCCAGGCAGAGCCCGGCAGCTCCTGGCCCTGCAGGGCTGAGGCTTTTCCCCGTTGCTGGGCACAGACTGATGGAGCAGCACTGCTGAACACGGGGACACACAGAGGGAGCAGGAGCAGCTGCCTGTGTCCACCTGCAGCTCCAAGGCCCAAACTCTGAGCAGACAGGGCTGGAAGAGACTGGCAGGCTCCCTGTTTGCTGTGCTGCCCCACTTGTGCCCGGCCCAGCTCTGCGGGAGGCAGAGGGAGAACAAGGGGCAGCTCCGGCCAGCCCCCAGCACAGGAACACCTCCGGCCCCGGGCCTCGGGGCACTGTCAGCACCCGCTGCTCCGGCCACAGCTTCTGCTGGCCCTGACGGCGACAACCAAACTGTGCCTGATCCCCAGGGAGCAGCAGCAGGGCCTGGATCCGATCCCTCAGTCTGGGGCAGGGCTGGACAAACGACCCCCACAGCAGCAGCAGCAGCAGCAGCACATGGAGCTGACTTTGAGCACAGCCCCCGCCACTGTTCCCTCCCGTGGGCAGCGGTGTCACAGCAGCCTGAGGCACCCGGGAGCCCTCAGGGCCCGCAGGGACTTGAGATGGCAGCCCTGGGCTCCTGGGGGTTGTGCAAGGAACAGAGGTGAGGACTCCCTCTCCACGTGGAGCTTCCAGATGGAAAAGGCTGCTGTGAGCAGGCAGCTGCAAGGGCAGAGGAAGGAGGGTCTCGACCCCTGGATCTGTGCCACTTCCACAGTCCTGGGCAGCAGCCACCGAGCCCCGGGGGAACAGAGGGCACAGCAAGAGGGACAAAAGCAGGCAAGGTCAGAGACTGGAGAGAGCCGGACCTGGGAGCAGGAGCAGCTGCTTCATCGCACTCTTGGAGAAAGCTCTCGGCTGTTTCTAAGCGCTGAAAGGCGTGAAGGGCAGAGAGGAGGGGACACCAAACAATGCTCCTGTTTGCACACCCTCCCCTCTCAGTGTCCCAGAAGGAATTGGATGAACTGTATTCTTCTCTCTGAGTCGTCTCGTTCAGCGTGAGCAGCTTAGCACCAGGAGCTGAAGGAGCTGAAGCCTTAGGCCACAAGAGCTGACCAAGAGGGAACTTTTTGACCAAAGTAATGCTGCTAACATGGACCTGACTGAATCCAGCAGATAAAATCATGGGAATACAGAATCCTTTAAGTTGGGAAAGACCTGGGAGCTCATCAAGTCCCAGTGTTAAGCCAGCAGTGTCAAGCCCAGCACTAAAGCCTGAAGTGCCAAGGCCTGGACAAGAGGCCTGACTGAGGCCTGAACAAGCGGCCCTGAGCCAAAGGTGACCTCTCGATGAACCTTCCAGCCAAAGGTTATCTTTGTATCTGCTCGTTAACAAAATACGCACCGTCATTAGCGTTGTAATAGATGCATCCTCTCCTTAGTGAAACATGTATTGACCTTTCTGTATTTAGAAGCCAGACAAGGCCATGAAGTCTGACATCTGGCCTTGTTCGGGGCTGTAGGGTCAAAGGCAACTCCCCTGGTTCCTCCTTGGGCCCTGGCCAGGCTTTGGGAGAAACCCAAGAGGAGGATGCAAGCAGATGTTCCTGCACTAGGAGTGCTGCTGGCAGTTTGTTTATTCAGCACTATCAAAGCTGGGCCCTCTCCCAGCCAGGCTGGAGCCTCACCTGTGGCTGGAGGCAGCTGCAGGAATTCCCAGTGTCCGGGAGAGGCTCTGCAGTCCTTGGCTGTGACAGCTTCCCCAGCTGCTGTGTGGGTGTGGGCGATGGGAAAGGCTGAGGGTAACTGGTGATGGATCTTTCTCAATCACTGCGGGCAATCCGTGGTAGTGACGGCTGGCTGCATTGCTGAGCTGCTCCTTCTGTGCTCCTTTGCTGCTTTGAACTGTAGTAAATTTCACTGATTCCTTCAGGTGGTGTCTGTGTCCTTGGTGCTGAGCCTGCCCACTGCGAAAACAAAATTGGCATAGCTTGGCCGGATCAGCACAAAATGACACTTTTTAAATGTAAAGGTGAGGAATCAGTCCTATCCGAAATTCCCGGATGGGAAGCCCTTCCCTAGAGTTCTCTGGCTCTGGAGTGGGCTGAGGTGGGAACAGATTTTTGACAGGGGCCACTGTATTAGAGGGTGTAAAGTACCCCACACTGGCTCTGAAATGGCTCACTACTCAGCCTGAGTGGGTACCACAGTGGTCTCTTGAAAAGGAGAGACTTAGATGCCCTAAAAACCCTGGTACAGGAACAACTGGCTCAAGGACACATAGAGCCATCTATGAGCCCTTGGAACACCCCAGTATTTGTTATAAAAAAGAAATCTGCTCAGTGGAGGTTACTCCATGACCTGAGAAAAACCAATTCCACGATGGAGAGAATGGGCACATTGCAGCCTGGTGTGCCATCGATGTCCCACAATGCTGCCTGCCTCCTGGGACATCCTGATTGTGGACTTAAAGGGCTGTTTTTTCACTATTCCATTACCCCCAGATGATACCCCAAAGTTTGCCTTGACCGTGCCTTCTATTAATAACGCTGCACCAGTGCAACGTTACCAGTGGAAAGAACTTTCCCAAGGCGTGGGAAACAGCCCCACGATGTGTCAGTGGGGTGTTGCTCAGGTACTCTGATCAGTGAGAGAACAGTTTCCAGGGGCATACTGTTACCATGGCCTGGATGACATTTTGATTGCACCCCAAACCAGAAAAGAACTCTCACTGATTCAGCCAAGCCTGTTGCAAGCGTTCAAACCACTTGGGCTGCAAGTAGCACCAGAGAAAGTGCAGCAGCAACCACCCTGGAAATATTGGGGACTCAAAATAATGAACCAGACCATACAGCCACAAACAATTCCGTTTTCAACCAAAATTCTGACTCTAAACGATGCACAAAAACTCTTGGGTACCATCAACTGGGTCAGACCTTACCTAGGACTGACTGACTCTCAACTAGCACCTTTATTTGACCTCCTAAAGGGTGACTCTGAATTAACTTCCCCCAGAAAATTAATCCTAGAGGCAGAAGCTGCTGTTGAAACAGCAGAGCAAGCTATCACCAACAGACAAGTCCACCGGATATGCCCAGAGGTGTGGATCACTGTGTTTATTCTCATTGTTAGTTTTCATCCTACTGGTGTTCTTGGGCAGTGGAATCCACGCTGGCCTGATCCTTTGCACATTCCAGAATGAATGCTTCCACCTCATCAAGCAAAAAAGACGGCACCCACCGTCTTTGAACTAACTGCACAGTTAATTATCAAATGTTGTCGCAGGTGTTTACAGTTGAATGCTACGGATGCTTCAAAAGTTGTCTTGTCTCCGTGACACAAGAGCAATTCTAATGGTGTTTTGCTAACAGTACAGCCTTGCAAAGTGCTTTGCAAGGACACTGGAACGCTTTGGGCACCTGCCCGACGTGTCTGTCCTACCTTACGTCCTGTCCAAGACCACCAGCAGCATTCTCCTGGTGGCCCCTCCACAGACGGTGTGGAGCCGTGTGTGGAACAGTGCTGAAAACAGCTTGTTCACCGACCTCGTGGAGAGCTGGGACTCTTAGAGTGACGGTGCATTTAAGGATTCTGTTTGTTTACAAACTGGTTTTCTGTTTACAGAGTGGTTTTTTCTGTTTACAAATTGTTTTTCTGTTAATTGTTAATCTTGTTAATTCTGTTAATTGGTTTTTCTCAGGGTTTTAAAAGTTGAACGTTTTCTTGTTTTAGTGTTAAGTTGTAGTTTGGAACCATAAGCAGTTAACCTGTAACATGCCAGCCCGGAAGATTGTGATCTCGCCTGACAGCTCCTGGGAGTGAGTGCTGCAGCTCCAGTGGTACATGGGACACATCACTGGCTGAGCAGAATTAAGTTTGTCAAAACCTCCTTCCAATTAAACCCATGCTGTCTTGTGTTACCCTGTCTGCAAAAGGGCCCTTGCAAATGGGATAACGGAAAACAATCTGCATTTTAATAAAAGCAAAGGCAGGAGATGTAGCAGGGTCCAGCTGGTTCACAGCTGGGCATAATGAGTCTGATCATAACAGACCCAACTGGGCTGACCTGGCTTGTTCTAGAAGTCCCTGGGGGAACAAAGAGCTCAGCCAAGCCCATCCAAGCCCTGGCTGCAGACACACCCCTGGCCAGAGATGTGGGCAGTGCAGAGATTCCCAACCAGTTGGCTTTCCAAGCCCGGGAAATTCAAACTCACCATAAAAGGGAGCTTGGAACAATAAATTTTGGCTGTTGGTCAGAACTCAAGAAGATACTGTGTGGTGTGTCTGTCTCCAACCCACCAGCCTCGTGTTACACTATGTCTAAATCTATGTTTCTATCTATATCTCTATCTTTATATGTGAAACCGTAATAATAATGTGCAGTAATGCTGACAATACTGATTTGCCACCTTTGGCTGCTCAGGGATGTGACACTAAATACCCTACAGAAAAGCATTGGCCACGACTCAAATGTCAGTGCTAAACTTTGTGAGACTGCTTGCAAGGAATAAAGGAGGAAGGGATGAAATTGGCGATTTTTATGGGGTTTGCTGATACTGTGGTGTGGAATGCTTTGTCTGTTACTGTGAAAATACAGTGATTTGGACTGCTGGTGTTTTCATGTACCAGACTATTCACAAGCTGCAGGATCATCAAACAGACAAAGGGGCAGTTGAAGGAGCAGGTGAAAAAATGAGGAGATGGGAACCTGTCCTGATGGAGAACCCATCCCACAGATGTTCTCCATACCCTTAACAATGGACCCAGAGGGGAAATGGAAACCCCTGGATGTGCACAGCTGCGCCCAGTTTGCGAATACAACCGTGCACAGTGAGACTTTGACTTCTGGGGAAATTGTTCTGGGTGTGATGGCCCCTGACAGGGCCACCCCAGAGGCTGCAGGGCTGGACCTTCATGCGTTAGAATTAATTAGGACAAATCAGAAGCAAATGAGAGTTATCAATACAGGAATAGGAACTCAGATTTCTCCAGGACACTGGAGGTTTGAGAACTGCTCACTGGAGCTTGGCCTTGAAAAGCGTTGATGTCATGGGAGAAGGAATTGATGCAGATTGTCAAGGAGAAATCAAAGTCATCCTTTGAAACAATAGTGAACAGAGTGGATTATTTAAGCCTATGGCGTGGCAGCAATTACTGATATTGCAGTTTGAAAAACAGTTGTGAAGAGAGGAGATCCACAGTGTCACTGCGGTGCCCTGGCTCCACAAGGCCCTGCAGGCTCCCAGGGCACCTTTGGTTCTATGGGGCCCGCAGGGTTTAGCTGGCGGGCAGGGTCAGCACCAAAGAGACACGCACCAACTTAAGGAAGCCCAAGCCCACCGCGGGGGGACCCGCCTCCCGCCGGGGCTCTGCCGGCACCGCCACCGGGACCCCCAAAAACACCTCCCGGGGACCCCCCATGTCCCCTTGAGGGGCATCTGCGCCTCAGCTCTGGAGCCCTGCCAGATCCAAACATCAAGCTGCCCGGCCCCGACAGAAAAAAGCCCCGGGAGCCATAAATATATTTTCTGTGAGCTCCAAACATCCCTCCCCACTTCAAAAAAACCGCCCAGGATATTTGGGGCGCGCTCCCCCTCCCCGGTCACCCGCAGGATACGGGGGCGATGGTCCCGGGGCGAAGGAGCTGCAGATCCAGAGAGCAGTGAAGTCACGCAGTGCCTCCTCTGCCGGCTCCAGCTCCTCCATCCCTCCTCTTCCTCCTCCTCTGTCCCTCCTCCTCCTCCTCCTCCTCCTCCGTCCGTGCGGCCGCGGGCCGGGAGCTCTCGGGTGAGCGGGGCCGGGCCGGGACACGGTGGGAAAGGGGTGGGTCACCCCCAAACCGAGCTGGGGGCAGCGGAGGTTTGGGGGAACAATGGGAAAGGGGTGAGAGGGGGGGATAGGGGGAGGTGGGACAGCGGGAAGGGAGTTCCCAGTCGGGGTCCCCCAGTAAACCCCAGGACTCCCAAGCCCTGTCCCAGCGCCCACAGTTCCCTCCACAGCCCCGGCTGAGTGGGGGGCTCAGCCCAGGACCCGTCATTGTCTGGGGCTCCCTCGAGTGCAGCAAATGGGAGAGTGCCCCCCAGGGTGGATTTTTGGGGGTCTCCCCACCATCACGGCTTTAAGAACCCCCGACAGTCAGGCGCCGCTTTAACTCCCCTTGGCAGGGCGACACCACTCCCGTTGATTCCGGTAGTGGAGCCCCCATGGGGGGCTTGGGGGTCCCGGGAGGGTCTGGGGGTCCCGGGGGGGTCTGGGGCTACCTGGGTGATGCCGATGGTGGTGATGAGGACCCCGTGCCAAGTATAAACCTTCTCAAGGGGGCTTGGGGGCGTGTTGGGAGGTCCCATGGGAATTTTGATGTCCTGAGAGGGTTTAGGGGGTTCGTACGGGGCATTTGCAATCTTGGGGAGTTTTTGGAGGGCCCCAGGGATGTTTTTGGGGTTCCAGGGGAGGTTGGGGTGTCACGGGGAGATTGGAGGTTCCCAGGGAGGGGCTGGGGGGTACCTGGGCAGGGCAGGTGACAGAGCTGGGACCCCGTGCCGGGTCCGAACCTTCTCACTGGGCAGCGTCAGCGTGTTCAGGGAGATCCTGGGGGACCCCGAGGGTCACCCCAATTCCCAGGGGACCCAAAATACTAAGGGCTCCCCTGAACTCCCTCACCCCTGGATCTGCTGCAGGCAGGGGGACACCAGCACTCGGCCCCTGCCCCCACTATCATGGGGGGGCTGTGGAAGAAACCAGGGGGGCACAGACAGGTCAGGGTGGAACCCCAGAGTCCTGGAGGAGGGGACATGGGGACAATCCCAGGAATCCCCATGAGGGGCTTAGGGGGGACCCAGGAGGATTTGGGGGCGGACTGGTGGGGTCATGGGGGCATTTCCAGGAGTCTTGGGAGGGGGGGAAGAACAGGGTGAGCCCCCAGGATGGGTTTGGGCAGAACCGGATTGGAGCTTCCAGACGCTGAATCCGATGAGGAGAATGACCACGATGGCAGCGATGACGGACACAACGACCACCAGGGTGAGATTCCTGCTGGATTCCGGCTCTGGGAAGCACGGGATGGTGAGGAGGGGCAGGGGAACCTCCATCCCACTGCGCCACATTCCCAAACTCCCAGTTACCACATTCCACATTCCCCGCCTCAGCCCAGGAGAAGATGCCGGGCTCCGGCATTCCGGGATGCTCCACCCGGCACCGGTGCTGCTCCCGCTCCTCCGGCAGCGCCTCGATCCTGGCCCGGGGGGGAAGGCGCCGTCACTGTTGGGAATGATCCCGGATTTCATCCCCCTTCATCCAGCTGATCCCCGTGGTGCTGGGGTAACATCTCTACGTGTGGCAGGACAACATTGGGAAACAAAGGTTTACTTAACCGAAACAAAGAGGTGGACAAAGGTGGAAGGGGGAGATAACGCCGGTAAAAGACAAAGCTTGAGGCAGCTGCGTGCTTTTCTTTCTCCGGCGTTCGGGGAGACGCGTGTCTGCCGCTCCTCGAGGATCTCAGCCGCCGCAGAGCACGCCGAGCAGAGAACGGCTGTTGCTGGCTGGAGGAGTTTCACTGTGGCCAAAGGGATCCAGTCCTGGGAAATCTACTATCACCAGTTCGGCCTGAATCCTGAGTTTTCCCTGCCACCTGCGGGAGCTGGTCCAGGCCCTGCCTCGCCTTCGGCTCCTTCGGCGCTGCTCCTCTTGCTGCAGCGTGACCCTGCACCCCCTGCGCTGCCGGGACATCCTGCCCCTGCCTGCCGGGACACCCTGCCATCCCAGCGACCAGCCCGGGACTTTTCCACTGTTTCAGCTTGGTGCTCTGAGGATCCTGCGGGGACAGCGAAACCAAACTGCCCTGGGTTTTGTGAAACAAAGCCCTCGAGGTTCTTGGTACTGTTGTCGTTTGTCATTAATGCTGTAGTTGTTTGGTGGGGGGGGAGTTTTTTGTGTTTGTTTGCTTTGTATTACATACTAGTAGAGAACTGCTATTCCTATTTCCCAAATCTTTGCCAAAGAGCCTCTGATTGTAATTTTACCTGGCAGATACCTGTTTTCCCAAACCAAGACAAGGAGGAAGGACAAATCTCACTCCCTCCACTTCCAAGGAGTGTATATTGTGTGTTGTATACTCCCTTGGGGTGTTTGCCACCTTTCCTGAGGGTGAACTTGTAGGATTTGTTGCAAACTTATTCACAAGAAATGTTGTGTGTACCTATTAGAGTTTTAGAGTGAGTTAGGGATTTGGCAAAGGTGAATTGTTTAAGTTGAAAATAATTTTTGGGTGTAACAGATCAACCCCTGCATACTACAGATAAAAATACTTGCAAGAACCTTTCCCTTTTTCATTTATCATTATGCACACTGCTTCACTGGAAAAGGCCTCACAGGATGTGTTTGGAGAGGAGCCAGCTTTTCCATTAAACAACAAGGAATATTTGACTTTTGAAAGAAAGAGACAAAAACATGCCATTTTTTTAATGGCACGTTCTTAGTTATCAGATTAACAACATTTTTGGAGGGGTATTCAAGCAAGTATTAAGCGTAAAACATACAAATAAACGTACTCTTACTTTCAGCAATCCTTTAAGAACTGTCAAACACAGTAGACTCAAAGTGAGGGCCTGGCAGTGACTCTGTAAGAAGAAATGGTTTATAAAACAGGGTAAAAAAGTGGGAGCTGGCTGCTGAAGATTGATAGCAGAGATTGTTTTTGGCTTGGTTGTCGCACTAGTGATTCCACGTGGTATATTTTGATGCTTTTCAGTTTAGATTGCTGTACAAGTATGAAGTTAAGGCATTAAAAAAAACCCCTCAAATTTGTCTCTTCAACGGGCTCTAGTACAATTACGTGGTAGTAAATGCATCAACAAATATTGGTTTTAGTTATTTTTTGAAATAGCTCTTAAAAAGCATCCCACATCTTGAGAATTCATTGGAGCCTTCCTTAATTGTTTGGCATTTCAGTGTGTGTAGGCAGTAGAGCATGTGAGCAGCTGCGGCCACGTTCGTGCAGTCAGTTTTGCAAATACATGAAAAAACTTGCTCATGGGAGAGTCACAGCCCACTTGTGTTTACAACCTGAGACTGGTACAGTGAGTAAAAACAAGCTGGGATACTTGTAGGAACAACAAAAACCCAGGAAACCTTGAGAAATCTTTGGAATCAAAATTATTGTGTGTTTATGGCCAATGCAGTGCTAAGAGAGCCAGGACATGTGGCATGTTAATGTTTGGGTTCGGTTTTTTAGTGTCCACTTAAAATTAGAAACGTGGCTCAGATTTTTCAATACAGATCTCTTAGGTACTGGAGGTAGTTAAGTGTGTCATACTAAACACTCTTGGAGTTGAAAATGTTGCTTTGTGTGAGTATTTATATTTTCTGAAACTCAGCTGTGCATGCTTTTTGTTCGCCGTTGAAATGCTGTAACCACATCTGAATTGAAATGGGTCGGTTCAAAGGAGCTGATACAATTTTATCTGTTTGCTCATCTAACTTAGAGCAAGAAATAGGCACAGACTCTGGACTGAGGGATGTTCACTAGTATGTTTGAAAATTTGTGTTTGATAATTGAAGTTAAATATCATGAGAAAACCTCATAAACAGGGGTGAAATTCAACATGTAAAGTGCTTGTTTTCCTTTGTGGCCTTGTGTGAACTGTCTTGCAGATCAAACTTCTAACTCCTTCTATGTGAGTTAGCATTAGCAGTAAGTGGCAAAGTCCATCCTGTTGTTAAGAATTTGGATACTGTGTAGGGTAAATCCACCTTTTCCCCCTATTGTTTGGCCTCTCTTCTTACCATTTCTGTAATCATCCATGATTGAGTAAATCCCCAAGAGCATTTTGTGGTAGTGATGCAAGCACACTTGCCATTTTGTGAGTGTGTGATAAATACGTATTAAATGGTACCAAATGAGCTTAGCAGAGATAATAGGTTGTGTGCTTTTCTCTAGAGGCAAGAACACCGGGTGTGGCCTGGTGTTGGGATTGTGGATCACAGGAATCAGTCGATGACCTCAGTTTTAAAACACCAGTCTGGCTGCATTTGGTCTGCTCTTCTCTCATCTGGAATCTCTGCCGTCTGTGCAACTACAAACCCTTGGTTTATAAATTTCCTTAAAACATTACAAATCTCATACTGATCTAAGACTGCTCCTGCGAGGAAAGGTTTATTAAAGAAACAAATCTTACGTGAGAAGAGTGCAGAGAAGAGATGCATTTTGCCATAGCTGTATGGCTGAACCTATGGGGGTGGACAGAAATTCTGAATCTTTTCTTCCGGCCCCTGTGTTGGAGGAAGGGTTAGGTTGGAATCCTGCAGTTTTCTAAAGTAGTGTCTTGGAAGAGAGAGGAATGAGTCCCAGACTGAGCCTTCCTTTAGGAGAGGAAGTGCAGGTCCTGAGGTGGATATCTGCAAGGAGTTTTAGTAGTGTTACTAGACAGAATATGTATATTTTAAAACAAAGATAACTGTGTTCTGATGGATTCCCTGTATAATACTTCCCAGGTGTTGATGGTACGGTTCATAATCTGGACCTGTGCAACTGTAGTTGCTTTTCTTGACAGTCTCAGTTCCAATTCTTCGTTATTGGCTTTTATAGCAACTGGAGAGAGCCAAGTGGCAGAGCAGTTTCCTGTGGATGGATGCTGAAAATGTCTGAGAAGAGATTGCTAGTTGGGTTTGAGTTGTTCTTTCAGTTATTCTGTAGAAGATATCTCCTTTGAAAAATGCAGCTGGGTGAGTGGAGTTTCTCCAGGGTGATCTGGCCTGGGCTGTGGCTGTGGGTCACTGCTTATACTGGCTCCAGCTGCTCAGAGCACCGAGGAGAATTTGGGGTTCAGGCTGGCAGCACACAGGTCCTGCAGGGAGGGCAGGAGTAAGATTCCTGGTGTTTTCTGATCTTCTGCCTGATAGCTGGGCAGGGTGAGTTTTCAGGCCTCTCCTGCTTGGAATACAAGCTTGGGGTATAAGATATTGTTAAGTAGGACACTCCACAAGCCACCATGCTTGTCTGCTTCTCTGCTTTCTTGCAGGGAGCAAATACAGCTGTTCTTTACAGATGGCTTTGCTACTACCCTTCATATTGGGCCGTGATCTGTTCATTCATTGACATTGGTAGAGGTTTGGTTGTGGGTGAGTTCTTTGGAGAACAATTACTATCCCAAATGACAGACAAAACCAAAATAATGAATTCTCCCACAAAATTGTGCCTCTACGAACATAACTATAAAATGCAGTGATTACTGCTGCTGCTGCTCACTCGATGACTTGTGTGAAAGTTGGATGTTGGCTCATGGGGCACAGTTTTATTAAAAGTGTATTGGGAGTTGTGGGAAGGTTCCAGGGGGTTAAATGTGGATTTTATTTTGTCTGTTTGTTTTCCAGTAATGGTGATTTTAGTCTTTGTAGTATCTGGGAAGCATTAAGTTGTCAGGTGCCTTGAACTGTGTTAATCCTCTCTGGCTGGAACAATTAGGCACTGAGAATCCCAAATGGCGAATGGTTTTGGTTACTGTGCTTCTCAAGTACTCATAAGAGAGCTTCAGGTGCACAGTCAGGAAAAACAGGAATTGCAAAGTTTAAAGTTTTCATTCTTCTCTCTCTGTTGCTGATGTTTTTGCAGATTTGACAGTGTTTTGAAGAGGCCAGAAAGGTGAACACGCACACCCTCCTCACTGTGTTTGGTTGTGTCTTGTTATCCAATTAGATATTGAAGTCAGTATTTGGATTATTAATTGTTTAGCCAGGAGCAGAACCCTGAAATATATGAATTCCCTTCTTTGTATAAATGTTTTTCTAAAGATGTTTGCTGGATAAATATTGTGTTTTATTTTCATTAAGATGAGATTATGGAATCAAATTTAGAAGGAGGAAGATAATTTGCTCAGGGTAGCCCCATTTTCTTCTTAAAATGGTACTTGGGCATTATTTGTAATGGTATTTTTCAAGTACTGTCTGGATAAAATGTACTAAGGAAACAGCATGGCGCTGTCTGTAGCAGTGCCTCAAACTCATTAAAAATCTACACTTAAGGGAAAGAAATAGGAAACAGTAGGCAAGCTGAGATCAGAAGTTATTGATCGCTTTGATCTCACCAAAAATCAGTGGGGGTTTTGACTTGTATGTTATTAGTAGCAGGAACTGACTTTAGCTAAATAAAATTAGCTGGTTTTGGGGAAAAACCCCAAAACCAGGTGGTGGTGAAAAGTGGCCAAGTGAAGAAAAAAGTGTAAGTTATTCTGGCCTAAAGAAGGAGGGTTTGTGGTCAGTGGGAACAAGGAAATAACCTTCACTTTTTCCTTTTGAAAAGTGCCTTTTTCATTACTAGTGCAAGTGCTTTACCTTGAGGTGTGACCTTTGCGGTGAGCAGTTTTCTGAAACATCTTCCATGTGATGTGCCCTGTGGCACTGGCAATGAAAACGCAGTGTATTTTTAAATACTCTTAAAATAGGGATTGCTAAATTACTTCTCTGAAAGCATCTTCCCTTCAGTTCACCAGAAGTTACCAATTTGAGCAGTCAGGTGTACTGTATTGCTGTTTCTGCTTAGTGTTCTTAGTTCTCCAAACTGAAATGCCATTTGAAGGCATTGTGTGTTGCTCAGTAATGTTAGTGTTGTTCTAATGTCATAATCTCTGTGTGGAAAGCGAGAAATGTCCGAACTGGAGATAAGTGGTCTAACAGACAGCAGAAGATCAACCTCTCAACTCAGTATGTGCCTTTCACATATTTGGCTTATTTTTGCTCCTATTGTGCAGCCACTGCTTAAAGTTGTGTCAGGCTGCTGTGGTCAAGCTCCTTTTTTGTTTAGGGTTCACCTGGTTACCTGACATCAAAGCAATTTCATTCTGGGATGTTGGATGTTGGTTTTTTAGTATGTGGAATACCAAGGTCGGCATGAGCTGCAGAAGTGAGCTGCCTTGGAGCAGAGCATTGAGTCCCAGTCTTGCAGATGTGCAAGTTGCACTCACAATTTTGGCTCCTTAGGTTCAGAAACGATTCTGTGGAAAGTTCTGCCCAGTGTTCTGCTATTTAGAGTATCTGTGTGGAGAACTCTAAGGAGCCCTGGTCTTGGAATGGGTTATTCAGTTATCCTTTAAGTATTGCTGGAGTGCTGCTCGAAGAGCTGGCTGTGCTAGAAATGGCACTCTGCAACAGCGCAAAAGTGATCCATAACACAAGTAACCCTTTGAGACAATGTGATAAAGGAAAATACTGAATCTGTGTGTTCAAGATCATTCAGTTGTAGAGTTTAGTGGAGTTCTCACGTCTGCAGTGCTGATTTATAGGCATCGTCTGTGGCGAAAGGCAAAGTCATCACAGACGTTAAGTGCAGCATATGGTTCTGTATAATAAAATTCAACTCGTGCTCTCCGCTTTAGCCTCTACCATATGGTTTTGACTTAATTTGTAGCCATTTGTTATGCCAGGTAAGTTTAAGAAAAAGTTACACAGTGATTTATCATTTGAAGAAAACCTCCATGTTTCCTACCCTGTCATTAATGAACTTGGATCAATTATTTGATCAGTCTACCAAAGTTGTTTGGGTTTACCTATTAAACAGTTAAACAGCTATTAAATAGCTATTAAACAGTTCTGTTAAAGGTGTCAATAGCGCAAATAAGCATATGGTTTAGCTAGTCAGAGACAATCTGATATAGAAAACTTTGTATGTGATTCTCGTGACAGGATAAAAGAGTAACTTGGAGTTTGTTTGGTAGTAAAAGTACGTAATATTTTTTTAGAATAACCGTGTGGGGGCTGAGCGTGTGTGTTTAAATACTTATACATGTCTACTCTGAGAAATGAGGGGTCAGACGTGTCTCTCCAGGGCTTTGAACATAATTCAGGTAATAGTTCCATGTTGTACCCCATCTTATTTTGAATGCCTAGGTCCAAGTGAATCTTTCAGTTCTGTAATGTAAATGGTGACATTTGAGTATTTTTGTTAACTATCGTACATGAAAATATGATGCTGAAGAAGTAAGAGTTGCCTCATTAGGCTGAAATATGGGCGTCCATTGGTCTAGCAAAGTTTCTGTGCTTATGAAATACAAGAAATGTATTTTTCTTTTTCTCCTGTTAGCAAGAGATTCTGTTAGTGATTCCTTCATGGATCTTTAGGGGGGTGCAGGTTGTCCTGACTGCTCTGCTTTCTGACAAATTAATTTGGTGTGCTTTACCTTTGGTGGAAGATTAAAGGGGAAAATACTCTGGTATATCAGATTTTCCTTGGAGGCAACTCGTGACTTAGTAGTTTGGAACAAATGCTTTCCATGTGGAATAGGCAGTAAAGGGCTCCTCTGTAAGTGTGAGTGATAGTGAAAGAGTGCTTGTCACCTGATGCTTTGTTCCTTTAAGTATTGTGCCTTTAGGGTATTTTATATTCTGTGTAAATGTGTACAGAAATGCTTTTAGAGCAACAAGTTTGTGTTAATATGAGCCTAAAAGAAAAGTCCTTACCTGGTGTAAATTTGATGTTTGTTGGTGGCTGTAAGGTAACACAGCTAGATGCGGTGTAATACAGGACGAACACGCTTTCACAGGTGCTGGTTAGATTCTCCTTTATTTCATTTAGAATCTTCCTGACTGACAAGACAGGATTTCTTCACCGTGGCTTTTTATTTAGCATTTATTACATATTGACTGGCACTTTTCACTTAAAACAGCAGTGTTAGCTGGGCCCTTGTAACTGTATGAACATCTCAAATGTGAAGAGTTGAATCCAGTGCTTTGAACAGATAGCCAGAGCGCTGAGTGCCAGAGGTGGTGCTAATGTGGGCAATGGCTTCCTGTATGCCTGGAGCCAGATTTTATCTTTATACTTTGTATTGGGATTTATAAAATGTGACTGAGCAGTGTTTTTCTGGATTTGATCCATTTGGAAGGCAATTTTTCTTCTGAGCACGTCCCCGTGTGTTGTTTTTGGAATTTTAAGATGCCTGTCCTAGTGGGAAGTCAGTAATAAGCATCATGAGAAAAACCCAACCCTGTTCTTCAAATTAATTCACAAGCCCACTGGAACTCCTTGAGTTTGATGGAAAAGTGACATTAGTCAACAAAAATTACATTCTAGTCTCACAGCTCATGTATCTTTTGGCACACTGCCATGTGCATCCTGCCTGCTGCACAGCAATATTGGGAACATCTGGAAATAAATTCGTGGGTAAAAGTGAAAATTAATTATGTGCCTACCTCATCTCTACATGCAGTAAATGATGATATGGAAGTATTCTCTCTGTTAAATGCTAGGCAGGTACTGGATTAGGTGAAGACAAAATGGAAGGAAATTGAATGTTTTGGTACTACCAAGGAGCTCGAGCTCAAAGGCTTGCCAGTCCTGGGAAAGAATAAACATCAGCAGTGGGGCTGCTCCAGTGCATAAGTGCTTCCCAGGAGTAGAAATACTGAAAACTGTACTTGGAACCTTGAAAACGAATAATATCACCCTGATGCGAGTTCTGTTCTTAGTCTGTAGATGAATATGCCTGAGTAGCTCAAGGGGTAATTCAAACTGGATGACTGAAGGATGGGGTTGCATGGAGGAGCTCTTGGGGTAACATTCAAATGCTGTGGTTAGCTCTGTCTCGTGTTTATCTGTATTTTCTTCCTTCACTACCTTGAAATACCAAATATTCCCTGTGGTCTAATGAGATGCTGCTGTCCTAACTTCCCTATGTTTGCTGTTGAGTAATATTTTGATTGTCATCATTTCAACAAAGAAAGATGTCGAGGCAAAGAAAGGCCCTCAAAATGAATAATGAGCTGTCTTTCTATTAAGTTCATGTTGAACACTTAATATTATTCATTCTCTATGCTCCAGCTGTGCTTGTAATGTTGTCTGATAGTGAAGTATGAGCTTCATACGTAAGAACATGAGACTCTTGCAGTGTGGGAGCACAAGCTCTCCTGAGACCAGATCAGGGTGTGGAGGTTCTGGTGGCTTTTTTTTTTTTTAGAGCTTTTTTTGATATGTGGAGTTTCAGAGAAGTTTTCAGTGACTCTTTTGAGCTCTGACAGAAGAGGGAGTATCTGGCTTTACTTTTCAAGACAAAGCAATAAGCTCAAAATGCGTATGTGTACTTTGTTAACAATACCTACTGAAATTTCCCCAAGTGCTTTGATTGAACATCACGTGTAGCAAGCTACAGAAAGAGAATGATTCATTACTTTTATTGCTTTTGACTAAAAAGGGGAGATAGAAAAGGGTGTGTTTTATTCATTGATCATTGAGAATTGTATTGGCATGGGTAGAACCATTTTTAATCTTTTGTCTCTGTTCCTTTATTAGGCAACAGCTGCAGTCGTTTGAAGTAAATTGTCCATTAAAGCACTCTTTTGGCTTTTGACAAATTGCATCGAACTGCCTCCTTCGGGGAGACACAGCCCTGAGTAGTTGTGCAAGTTTATTCTTGTTGCCAGAGGCAGAAATTGCCTGAATTTCAGAAGCTGCATGCACAGAGGGCAGCAGAAATAAGCAAAGGGAAGCTTTATTTCTGGTCAAGTGCAAGTAGAGACATAAGAAGCCTGTCCTTGTTTGGTTTGATGGCACAAAATTGCATTTTCACTCATATTTGTTTCCAACACTTGTCAATCTGTAATAATCTGAGTAACTGTTAGAACCATGGAAACATTCTTGGATGAGTATCAGACCCGTGCTTGTGTGTCTCTCCCCTGGGATAGTCCCCCTTACCTGGAAAATGAGGAACTCAAACAGGGGCAGCAGTGGGAGGAAAGTTGAGATGAGGAATTTAGAGATAGAACAGAGGCAGTCAGTTCTGTAAGCTTACAGTTGTCAAAAGTCACTGCTGACTTTAAAGCGTGCACCTTGGACACCTACTGTAGAGTACATGTAAAATATTCACATTGCTCAAGCAATTAATTTACTATCAAATGGATATGTCTTATAAGCTCAGAATGTAACCTTAATTAGCACAGGAAATTTAGTCAAAATGTTCTATTCTTATGAAAATTTTATTGCCTGATCTCATTAGTCTGTTTTGTCTCATTTCTATGTTCATTTAATGGATTGGAAGCCTGTGTTTTCCCTAGATATGCTTTTAAGAGAAGCAATATCAGTTCAGCTCTTGTTCTTCCTGCAGTCTGTGCACGGGCAGGGACACTGACCAGGGCATCTCAGCTCTGCAGAATGACTGAGTAGGAATTTCGTGAGTGTTGATAAGTAGTCAATCTACAAGAGGTCAGCTGTGATTAGGGCTGTGAGGAAAAACTGCAGAGGGGAGGAAAGACAACTTGAGCATGTGGCACAGGTAGAGTTTGAGCTGAGAACAAAGTGCCAAATGAACAAGCCAGAACGAGTAAAATTGTAGGTTTTGGAGGAGAGCAGAGTCATGTCTGTACCTTGTGCATTTGCCAGTCATTGCTGGTAGTAGGATCTGGCTGCCATCAAACAATGGGTATATTCTTTCAAGAAAAGTGTCTTTCTTTGATATTTAAATTTTTTTGTGCTTGGGGAAGATGGTTGCTCCACCTTTTAGCAGGTAGTATCTTGTGTGCAGGTGTGTGTCCAAAGCAATAAAAACAACCTGAGTAACCCTTTTAGGAGGCAGAGATGCAAACAGAGCTTGACAGAGTTATCTGCCTCAGGCTTTCTTAGCAAAGAAAATCTCCCTCAGGGGGCCCTAGGGGCAATTAACAGGAGAAAAAAAAAATACCCCAAACCAAACAAAATTAAAAAAAAAAACAGGACCCAGATGTAATTCATTCTCGCAACAAATATTTACAAAATCCTCAGCCTCAAAAAGGTGTTTAGACAGTGGAATGTTTTCTTATTTACGTTGAAAAAACTGCATGCAGAAGAGAAAAAGCCTTACTGGCCCTTAATAGACTTCCTTAAGAAATATTTGATCATGTGAGACAAGATGGGACAGTCTTTGTTGGTTTTTGTCGGATTTCTGTGAAAAACAGAAAAACTCATGGGGTTTTTTGAAATGGACTCTAATGAAAAAGTGTACTATTGTCCACAGAGTCTGTCCAAAAGCTGAAGGCAGCTGCATCATGGAGATGGTTGTGGTTGGAAGACACTTCTGGAGGTGGCTGAGTCCAA
The DNA here is from genome assembly GCF_029207755.1 of Chamaea fasciata. NCBI lineage: Eukaryota > Metazoa > Chordata > Aves > Passeriformes > Sylviidae > Chamaea > Chamaea fasciata. Next base: position 315,304 of record NW_027094155.1, on the reverse strand, counting down.
CTGCTCTGCTTGGAGCAAGTTAACTGGGGCAGGTTGCTCAATGCTGTGTCCAGCTGGGTTTTGAATATATCTATACTTTGAATATAGCAGCAAGTTTGGGACTTGACAATCGTCCTGATGCTTAAGGAAGTTCTGTCTCTGATACAGTCTGTCTGACCACTTCTCCAGCCTGGAGAGGTGTCTTTGAAAGTCAGCACCACCAGCTTTTCTATCAGCCAATCTTCCTAGTTTGGTATCTCCAAAGTGGTGAAGGCCCATGTGATGCCATCATCAAGGTGGTTAGTGAAGGACGGCAATATTTGCCCCAGTATTTGCCCCTGGGCTCTACCACTGCTGGCCTTTGTGCTGCTGACAACAACCCTTTGAACCCAGCAGCTGAGCCAGTTTTCAATCCAGCTTACCCAGTCTGAACTTCAGCCGTTTGTTTGTCCTCTTTGCACATTTTACCTTGGCAGTAGAGATTGTTGTTGTGTAACTTCACTGTCGGCATCAAATTAGAGGTTGAAATGCATCCTCTACTTTTAGCAAGTTTAGAGGTAGGTGCCATTGTATAACAGGATTTCTTCAGCCCCTCAGGAAAGGAATTTTAATGAATGCTTTAAGTGATATTTAAGGAGTGTGAACTTTGGCAACTTCTTGAACATTTTCAAGTGGTTTAAACACATCCATACTGACTTGTGTTTTCGGAACTCGCACTTGAAATGTACTAAAGTATAACAGCCTGAGAAGCACAAGTTGAGGATCAGTAGTGATGAAATAATTTTAATAGGCAGGAGTATTTATTTAGCAGCAAACCTAAGGGCTCAGCAGTTACACTAATGTGTAGTGGAAAACCTCAGTTCCTAAAATATCCGATGATGTTCAGAAGTTGACTGTCCTGAAATCATTTCTGGAGTGCAGAAGCACAAAGCTGTTGAATACTCTCTTGTTCATGTAGAAGATATAGTTTTTAAAGTTTACAGTAGTCACAAATGCGGTGTTAAAGTATTTTTTCTTCATACTTTCCAACAAATATTATCTTAAATGACTTGAAACCGCAACTGAAGAGCAAAAGGGAAATTAGGAGGCTGGGAAAGAGAGGTACACCTTTTCAAGTGTTTCTTTTTTTGTTTCTTTCAGTCACTTTTTAAGCATTAGTCGATAGCTCCATAATCTTCTCATTTATTGTAGCAGCAGTATTTTTTAGGCCAAGGAACAAGTTAAATAAAGATGAAACTGTCAGCTAGAGGGCTTGGGTTGGGCAGCTGAAAGCTATTGGAAAGGAGGGTTGTTTGGTTGTTCATCTTCTGGAATAGAAAATGGATTAGGGAAGTACGCCTGAGATGCGGCGTACTGAATTTCCATGAAGGAGCAAAGGTAGGGAAGATCTAAACCAGGGACAATTCTGCACAGGAAGGAAGAGGATAAATCAAGGTAGTTTAATTGCTGCTTCAGTGTTGGTTGTTCTCTCTCTGTTAGCAGAAGCAGGGGTGGGTTTTCCAGTTGACTTGCTTTGACTGACTGAGAGCCACTCACACTGTGGCTAAGTGCCACTGCTCATTAAAGATGGGTCTGCAGTTCCTGAAGGAGTGAGGAGTGTTGCACTTCAGTCAATGTTGTCACTTACCTAGAACTCATTTTTAAATGTTCTTGCTAGTAGTAAAGAGCAAAAACGGTGAACAGAAGGCTGGTGAGGTATTTTCAAGACATTCAGGTGCTCAGTCTGACACAGACTAGCATTGATTTGGTCTCTGTCCTTTTACTTTGGGCTGTTGCTTTTGGGTTTTATTTTACTACTCCTCTGATCAAGTGAAAAAGTATCCCATCTCTGCTGGTAAACACTTCCACATCTCCATTAGACCGCCTGTAACGTGGTTTCCAAACTGCAGTGCTGTATTTTAGTCTCCTCACTTAAAAGTTAAGGTTATTATCATAGAAATATTTTATTCCTGAGGGGTTCTGGAATGAAGGGGTTTTTTTTGCAAAACTCTTCTCGTTAGTAAGCATTGATGTTGATATGATATTTTATGAAATTGATCATGATAATGATTGGTAATGTAAAACTAACCAGGTATTGTTTCACGTGGGCCCACTAGTATTTTTGTATAAACCCTTAACTGTTGTGTTTGGCATAAAAGCACCTTCACCCTTCTCTTTCTTTCAAGTCCACTCTGGCAAAGGTTTATTATCAGAGAGTCTGCAGTGCTTAAGAACACAAGGAAAAATTTCGGTCTTCTGGAAGAAACAGCCTGTTAGCAATCCACATTTTTGAAGAAGTTGAGGTAAATATGAAGATCAGTTTTTGAAGTCTTTCAAATTATAGCCATCGGATAACATCTTCTTTCTTGTGCTCTTGAGTATATTTTTACATTGAGTAGAATTCAAATCATATTCTTAATTTGGCAAAGGCAGGCATGGCTGGGACAGTAACTGGCTGCTGGAATAGTAAGAAGAATACATACAGTAGAAGTACTGCTTCTCTGACTAGAGGGTTGCTTTATTAAACCTTTTCTTAAGTATCTCCTTTAATTAAAATTGTTCTAGCAGAGTGTTTACTTAGATTTGGTACCTAATTCTGCTGTAATTGTTCATTTGTATGAAAATTTTGAAAACATATGTTTAAATCTGACCAAATAAAACAATTGTAATTATTCTTATACAACCATCAGCTGATGATGATCTTAACTTCCAGAGATGGGATCATAAGCCTAATGTGCCGCAGTTTGTCTGCTTCCATCTTTGTCTCCTTTTGTATAGAACACCAGGGCACAGGAAAAAGATTAAAGACATGGAAATAACTCCATGAAGTTGTGCTTTCCTGAATGTAGTGATGTGCTGCTTATTCATGGAGTGGAAGGTTGAGCCAGATGTGGGTATCTGAAGTGTCTGGGTTGTTTGTGCAAATAGCTAGAATGGCATTTGTTGAAGTGCCCCCATCAAGGTTCAGAGAAATTCTGTACTTGAAGTAAGCCATTTATTTGGTCTCTTAATACCTGGCTTGAAAACCCTTAGATATATTTAATATAAAAACTGAAGGTCCTATATGTGATAACTTGAAAACCATCTGCCATCTATATAGCTGGGACAAGAAACTTCAATACTTCATTTTCATGGTCATAGTTGCAAACCAGGCAGAGAATGCACAGTCACTGCCCTTTTTGGTTAACAATGCTAATTTCAGGCGTCTTGATGTATTCTGTGACGGCGTCGAGAAAATTATCCTTAAAAAGGCAGTTACTGCCAAGTTAATGGTGAATATTCAAGATTCAGTATGCTCCTTTCTTGATATTACTTTGATTAGGTACCATGGTCAAAATTTTTTCATTTGTTTCCATACTCAATTTGGGAAATTGTTCAATTGCCCAAATTTCTGGGGGGCTGAAATATATATTGCAGTGAAAGGTACTTTGTGAAAGTTGCAAAATGTAGAAGAAGCTGGTCATTTTGGGCATGGAGTACGAAACTGAAGACTTGGGGCGTCTGCCTTCCCCTTTATTTGCTGCTGTTAAGGCTTTTGGTGGGGTTTTAGTCTCAGGGTAGGGAGGCGGCAGCTGACTGGGAATAACACAAACCCAGGCAAAGAACTTCTCAGAGCAGTGCTGCAGCTGAGCCTGTCTATCCATGGAATAACAGAATAATATTTCTGTCCATCCACAGAAATAACAAAGTGTGCATTTTTCTTATTAGAGAGTCAGGTTACTGTAAAGACTGATAATCATAGTAGTTTTAAATTTGAGCTTTTATGAGATTAATTTGTTAATTTATGTCCTCTGTAAGTATCCAGTAGCACTGAGCTGAGGTCGTACAGACAGCACTGATGACTCTGGTCCTCATTAGTCCTTAGCCTGTGAGGTCAAAGCAATGATGCTTGGAGGCAATTTTGCAAGAGAAGTTTGAGATGAAAGAGTTGTTTCCAGCTTTGGGCAGGGAGAGCCAGTCCTGTGCTCTTGCATCCCCCAATGCTCACTGTGAAAGTAAACACTGTGCAGTGGAAGATCACTTTTTTCAGAGTGCTTAGTGCAGTTGGAAATACTTCTGAAAGATGTTTTCTGAGCTAAGAGTGGAAGCAGGGTTTTACTTATATGAAGATTATTAGTGCTCTGTTATATCATCACAAAATAGAGTGATGCTGCCCTGCAGGCCAGAGCTTTTCCAAACTGTGCTGTGTCCATGCTGCAGGGCTGCTTAGATAGGAGTAGTATTTAGCAGTAAATGTGTTGTGGATTTCTGTATATGAAAATCTATTTCATGTGCCTTCATTCTACTCTTTACAGGTGCTAGTACTGAATCTGAAACAAACACAATACCCAAATGAACCAAAAAATCAACCAAACAAAAAAACCAACAACAAAAAATCCCCCAAACCAACCAACTAAAAACCAACCAAAAGAAAAAAAATCCCTCAAATCAACCAACCAAAAAACCAACCAAACAAAAAGCCAACCAAATGAAAGAACAACCAAAAAAAGAAAAAAATCCCCCAAACCAACCAAATGAAAAAACAACCAAAAAAGGAAAAAAAATCCCCCAAACCAACCAAATGAAAAAACAACCAACCGCAATCCTCAAATCAACCAAAAAACCCCCCAACAAAACAAAACAAAAATAGTCCCCAACCAACCATAAAACCAAGAAACCAAAACCCACCCAAATAAAGTCCACAAACCAAAAAATACCCCAACCAAAATCCCCAAAACGAGCAAATGAAAAACCAACCAAAGAAAATCCCAAACCAACGAAACAAAATCCCAACCGTACAAAAAAGCCACCAGACAAATCCCGCCCCCACAAAAAACAAACAAGGTGAAAAATTCCAGTGAAGAAATTACCTTAAGGGATGAAGACTTTTCTGTGAGCTCATCTTCCTTTGTGTAATGTTCCTCAAATAGATGATTTGTAATGAAGTAAACAGGTGGTGCTTGACCCTCCCTTTTTGGACCGAGTTGAGAATATTCAAGCATTTACATTTTTATTCACTAGAACTAAACCTGAAATAAGGCACATCACTCCTTGATAAGAATTTCACGTTAAGAGTCAACATTGGATGAGATCCTAGTGGTGAAACTGAATGTTAGCATGTGTTTAGGCTTTCAGCCTGGGTATCTGGAGATGGAACTCTGCTTTTTCTAGTTTGTAAAGGCTGGTACCCTGAAAAGGCTTTCAAGAAAGGAGAAGTTATACTTATAAAATGCCTAATCGATTAAAGGCTCAAAGGCCGTATGGCAATTCCCATGTAGAGAGGAGCAAATTTTACTTTGATAAAAATGATAGTGCTAATGAACAGTAACCCATGAATGACAGCAAAGATTAGTCCCTTTTAATCAACCCAATAAACACTGGAATTGAACACTCCCAGACTCAGTTCAAAGATGAGTGGCTCTCCTATATCTTGCTGTCATCTCATTTAAAAAAAGGCATTTTGTAGCTTGCAGGGAAGATGGATTTGAGGATTCATGCCTATTGTTTATTGCAAATATAATCTGTATGCACGTATCGGCCGTTGTACCTAATGCTGGTGCGTGATGCCCTGTGGTTATTCCCTAGTGGATTCCTCTGCTGAGATTAAGGTTTAGAGAGAATATTCCAGCAATTTGTGGTCCCCTGCCAGGTTAGTAATTTAAGGAGTGAGCTTCCTGAGCTCGTTGTAGGAGAGGAGTCGTCTTATTCCTTCCAAAACGAACCAAATAGCTATCTGTCTAGTAGTAGTCTATTTGTATCTTTGGCAGCTCCGTTTTTTAATTTCAAGCATTTGTTCAGCTCTTATTTAAGATGATCTTCAGGAGTGAAGTGATTGTTTAGTTAACTTCATGATATTGTGGATGAAGCCTTTGGAAGACAGTTGTCTCAGTCTGAGAACAGATAAAAGCTTCTCAATAATGAGGAGAAATAACAAGGCTCAGCATGCTGGAGTGCCTCATATCAACAGCAGCTGATGTATTATGAAACAATTTACCTTCTGTAATGTCTCTGGAGGGCCGTTTTGTGCTGTGACTGACAACTGGGGAGCCCTCTTGGTAAAGCTTTCAAAGAATGCCCTGGATGGCGTAGGACTTTTGTCTCCTGTGCAGAGAAACGATTCATTTATTCCGGTGGAAGTATCATCTTCCCTCTGACCTCAGTGCATTCTGCATTAAACAGAATGATTTTTCTGGGGGAGCTGGAGCTGATTGCTTTCTATGAGGTTTGGAATGAACCTTTGCCAGCACCGTGTAGCTTATTACTGCTGCATCTGTGACTTTGGAAAGGCTGGGGAAGAAGGGAAAGGGAGAGAAGTGGTTTTGAGTATATCAAATGAGTGTTTTATTGATTTTCTAAGAAAGAGTGATGAAATTGTTGGCAAATCATTGTTCAAGCACTTGTGCAGTGTGGTTTCCCTGATATGCTGTGTTTTCTGTAGCAGAATCACAGGAGTCCTAAGTATATTCAATGACAAAATTACATTTATTATCAAGAAAACACTGTAAATTGTATTCTGCAGCCCTCGAGCCAAAAAAACCAGGCATGAACAAGGGTGTTATTCAAAAAGGCTGCTAAATAAAGAGATGAGAGTAATTAAATAGTTAAGTCTGAAACATACAGGTATTAAAAGAAATGCATTGCTGTTTTACTTAGAGGGGGGAAAAGCAAACATGAGGAACTTTAAAACTGAGGTAGAGGCGACATCTAAGACACAAAAATCCTTGAAAATTTTGAACAGATTTTGGTAGATAGCACAAGTTATGTACACAAAGTGGTAAGAGGTAATTCAAAGGTCACATATAGGCCTGGCTTTCAACTTCATTTGTGGTTAAACTTTGCTAATTTTGTGTACTTGGTAAAAGCAGGGGTGGAATGACAGACTGCAGAAATAGCCTGGGAGATCAGAGTGGGCAACCACCCTAAACTGATATCATGTGGAAAGAAACACCTGGATTTTCTGTTCAGATCAGTCACAAACAATTATGTTTCGTGTCAATGTTGATGGAGGAGGTGAAGAATCTGGTTCTGGTCCTCTGGACTCACACTAAATGAATTTTTGATTTACTTTTCTTAGCTTTCAGTGTAAATGTAGGGTTTTTGAATATTTATGAGATACTTATCAAGTTTGTGTTGTGGAAGATGCTCTAAAAACTCTATTATTGTTTCATCAAATCATTAAACTATTTGCAGGTGATAGTAAGGATTAACTGAATGATTGACTTATCCCTGTTTTACAGACACAGCACCTAATATTTACTTCATTTTTTTTTTTTTAATCAAGAACCGAAATAGGAGGGGAAGGAGGAGAAGAAAAATAATCCCCGCCTGATCCTTTGCAGTCAGTAATTCCATGTTCATTTTTCAGCCCTGATTTCTTTGCCCCACCCCATTATTTGGTTCATTGTTTCAATGTGTCCTATTTCCTTCTATTTTCTCCTTGATGCAAACTGCCAGGCTGAAATAATAACTAGGCAAGTAGATTACACTATAAAAATATTCTCATTACGAGATTATGGTTAACTCCCAACCACAGTTCACATCACGGAAACATCACCAAGAACAGGAATTGATTCAGCCTCTGGAACAAGCCATCATATAAAATGCCACGGGCTTTTCTCAGCCCATAAAGTAAAGCAGAAAGAATGCAGAGACAGAAATGATTTGTCTGGAGGGTTTAGGATGATGGAAACAGTTCCAACAGCTCTTAGGGTGTGGTTGTTTTCCAGTTTACTGGTCACCTTTTCCTCACACTTACGACATGTAATTTTGGTTCTTGTCCACTAAAGACAGTGCCTGGTTTGGTGTTCTGAGTTCTGGGATATGTGCATGCACTGAACCTAAGTGTTATGGGGCTTGCCTGCCTTTGCTCTGTCTGGGGGATAGTTAATATTGCCTTTGTAGCCCAGTTTCCTGTTTCTTCAAAGTTTTATTTTGCTTTATTTATTTGTTAATAATACTTGACCATAAGTATTTGATCACTTAAGTGCACTATCAAGGCTGGCAAAAGCAAATTGGATCTAGGGCACAAATAACCTGCGTTTCATTTGCGTACTCTCAGTGTAAAAAACAGTTCTCTTGTCCCCAACTTCCCTTTCACATGTTCAAGGCACTTTGTAGCTCTGTGGACCAAAAGGGTATGGCACCGTGTCAGGGTCCGCAAACATGTGCGGGGAACCTGATGGTTCGTTTTAGGGATCTCAGGGCGCAAAAGACACAGCGGGGGACAACTCAGTTTGCTCCATCCAAAATGCAGCTTTATTTAGTGCCAACCAATGCGATAGAGGGAGTTTGAAGGGAAATAAAGGATAGCGAGAAAAGAGAAAGAGGGAGTGGGTTATAGCTACCAACAGAGAGATGAAATCCTCATGGTCCAGCCAATAGATCCGTCTTCTTCTGTGGGGAGATCCCAAAGTCTGTGGTTAACTCAGGGGTCCTTATAGTCCTCTTTGAAGCAACAGGCAGTTGGCCAAACAGGTGGGGGAAATCACTGCAGTGTGTTCATTTAGAGAACTCAGAGCAGGTCAGCCGTCAGCAGGTACAGTGTCAACCAGAACGAGTCAGCAGGCGCAGTCACTTCACCGCGACTTGCCCGTTGTTTCTGCTCAGGTTCTGATGTTCCCATGTGGGTGCTGGGTTTTTCCATCAAACACACCTGCAGGCAGCACTCGGCCAACATCCCACCAACCTCAGCCAGGCCAGAACTCCTGTGTTGAGATTTTAGAGTCCCTTTTAGTGGTTTCAGTCTCTGTCCTTGGCGATGGTCGTGAGGCAGATGAGGGATCTTCCGACCGTCTCTTACACACCAGCACCTCCCATGTCAGTGATGTTGTGCTTCAACTCCTGTGCCAGTGTAAATATGTATTTTAATGTGTCATAACTATATAAATACATTTTAGTAGAGGTGGGGAGAGAGGCAAGGGAAGCAGCAGTTGGAGCAAAAGCTAGTGTCCTCCCGGTATTTTGAGGAGGAAGTTGGAGAATAATGTGTTTTCATAGAGCTTGGACACAAAATACTTGGTAGTTCACATGTGGAGGGTCTTGGCTGTTGCCATGCTTTTCACTTTTCCCTGTGGCCTTTTTAAAGTTTGACTTAGCTAAACTGAATTTAGGATTGGGAAAAAAACACTCCCATCCCAAAAAGACATCTTTTCCCAGATGAGAATTAGACTAAGTTCTTTGTTTGTATCCCAGAATTGCATTTGTTGTCATACCTAACAGAATTTATAATCATGGCTCTTGCTTTCAAGGGTGCACTGGTGTATGTGCAGGTGGGGAAATTATTACCTAGAAATATCAGAAGTAATTGGTGAAAATTTGAACCTCTAAGCTTAAAGAATTTTAAGACTTTTTTTCTTGTAGATGAAAAGAAAAAAGGTTTTCATTTCAGTTCGGTGAAAATATTGAATTTTGTGGAGTTTGGGACTCAGAGAAAATCTTGGTTCACTTAATTTTCGTTACATTTGGTATTTGTGTTAGCAGCTATGCTTGTGATGTTAGGAATAAGACATAATTTTTATTATGCACTGGAAATTTCTTTGAAATATATCTGTAGTGAAAATTGTTGCTGAAACCAAGAATGAATAAGCAACTTATTGCATTTGTCTGAAATTAATTCTTGGCTGTTGTAATCATGCAGATTAATAGATATGTTTGAGAGTGTTATGACAACATAATGAACCTAAGATCCCAGTAGCAATAAAACAGTAGTTCTGTTTAAAGAATAATTTCATGGTTTCTAGAGAGAGCCTGTTAATTTGAAAGCTTGCATTTAGCTGTGTTCATTTCCCTGCGGGCTGAATCCAAACTGTGAGCATGAATTAGTCATCAATGTTTTGAAAGGGAAGAGTAATACTTAGTTTATTACTGAATGCTTTTGAATGTAGAATTAGATCTTCAAGCAGAGTGCCAAATTTTCAATCTAATGTGAAGTTATTACTTGTAAAATCATATTTTGAAATAAGCTTGAGGAGCTTTGTTACTGTCAGAGGCTCCACCAGAGCGCCAGGTTTTCTTGACTCAAACTTATTAAAGGACTGAGGACTATCTCTGTAGGATTTAGAGATCTGCTCAGTTTTTCCATGTCCATCTTAATGTGTCTGTGAACCATTCTCTAATTGAGAGAATGGCTTGGAAAACTGGAGAATATACACAGTAGTAGAGTGTTGAAGGTGAACGAAATCAAATTTTAATAACTGCACTGAAAATCCTTTCCTTTTCGTAACCAGTGTGTTGACTGCTTTGCACACTGAAAAAAGATTTTTCATTTTTAGCCCACAGATATTTTTTCATAAGTACCCTGCCCACAAGCATCTAGACTAATATTCAATTACTGCTGTACTTATCTGGTGCTGGAATATTCAGTGTTCTGTAACCTAGAGGAAAATGTCATAGAGAACCAAAAAACCACAAAATTAACTTAAAAATAACATGATGACTCCTTAAATAGAGTAGAGCTGTTTATATTCACAATTATGGAGTTTCAAAATAAAATAGGAATGGTTGAGATAAAAACTAAAGAGTGTAAAAGGGCCAAATTAAGATGAAATAACTTCTTTTATTGAATCAAAAAGCAGGGTTTTGTAGCTGAAAACTGGAAGCAGTTTAAAACCCTGTGATTTCAACATAATAAGCGATAGCCTACAAATACTGGGAATGTATTTCCAAAGATTTTGTAATACTTCTCATTCCTGCTTAAAACATTGAAGAAAACTTGTGTGGCCTCAGGAATGGTCTCCCATGTCAGTGTCAGCAGATGTTTTCATCCTCACACGACCCGTCCGAGTTTCAGTTGTCTATAAAACAGGCTTAAAACAACCCTGGTGTGTCAGGATGCCCTTGGCCCTTCCTGTGACAGGGACAGCTTTGCTTCTGCAGCCCAGAAGAAAATGTGGTTGGCTGAAGGAGACGCTGGGTCTGTGTTTGCTTATGAGTGCAAAAGTGATGAAATTAAAGGTAATGTGGGTATTAATATACTTAGTACATGTTTCTCACTTAAATAATGTGAAATGACAGCCATGTGACAGGAATTTATTTTCTGATGCGTAATGATATTTCCAGCATATAAACCTTAGCAGGACGAGATTCGACAGTTTGATTTTTCTTTTCCATAAAACCAGTTTCTCAGGATTTTCAGGATCTCTGTTGGTCCTGCTCGGTGTGACATTGAGTCACTTGGATGTGGTGACCAATTGGACAGATGCTCTTTCCTGCTGTGCTGGCCTCTGGTCTCTGTTTTGATGCATTAGACTGAGGGTGAGAGAATTAACTGAGTGCCAGAAGTTTTATTTTGCATTTCTGATCACAGGGTTTTTTGAAATTTAGGGAAATCACCTGTACTTGGATTGTATCAGTGATTTTAGACTTAAGTATAGGTGACATGTTTCTACTGGGACCAAGAGCTGTTTCCTGTCTGCAGCAATTTTCCTTTAATTACACTTTCATACACTGTCTAAATAGAACCTACCGTCCTTCTAATCTATGTTTGGTTCAAGGCTTATATGATGAAAGGGTGTTTGACATCAAATACTGATGTGTGAAAATACCAAAACACAATGAATGCATGCCTTCCTATGCCTAAAAACCCTCAAAATCTAGCATGTAAACGTTAAATTCAAAAATTCTTTGGAGTCTTATCTGATCATACATTTGTTGCTATCGTATTGACATATATTTTGTGAAAGCTGGTGCTGGATATGTGGTATGCATGGGCTTTCCCATGGGTCTTTTCTAAATGTTTAGGTTTTGCAATAACTTTTCAAAACTTCATTCCTATGACAATGTCATTAGTACATACTATTGGGGGTGAAAAACAGCAAGGATCCAAACGTAGGGGGGAAAATATGGAAACTGCAGCTACAAAAAGATTTCTGCATCCAACAGTTAATGTGATTGCAGTGTTCTAGCCAGGCTTGTGCTCCACTTGCCACATACAGCTGTCTGCCTTTGAAAGGGAAATGTTCTGTCAGGTTTTTCCTTTATAGTAAGTTAAGCTACTCTGTGATCTTCTCTGCATTCAACAATTTTCTTATGAACCCTACTGAAAAGCCCAGTAAATCAGACCTGTAACTTGATATCTCTTTTTCCTCTTGTTCTACTAATTCCCCCTGTGAGCCATTCTAGGGTTCTTAATGCCTATGGAACAATTTCTTATTGAATGGTGGCTATCATCCTGCAACTGGCACCCTTTTAACTTGATCTGACTTTGATGTTTTTATTGTTCAAGCATTTTGCTGCAGCTCTGCAGTGCCTGTTGCTTGGAGCCAGTGATGTGGCTTGTGATGATTGTACAAAGGGGCCAGTGGGAGTGACATGGATGCTACAGTAAAGGAAGAGACAGTATTCTGCACGTGTTGGAGCAACTGAGACTTTTCTAGTTTGTGATGAGCTGTTAATCACGTTTTCTACGATGAAAAAAGCACTCAAGGTCATTTTCTTGATGACCCTGATGTCACAAGCCATATCAGTCATGCATTAGATGCAAATCCAGTAGTATGATACCTTTGCTGTAGTTTAGTTAATCTGTCTTCAGCTGGAATCTGCCAGAAATGTCATCTGCATAGTGTAACTCGGGTCAAATATTGAAAATTGCAGTAGTGGCACCTGGGCTCTGCATCCAGCTCTGATATTGTGCAAAGCACTTGTGAGGGCCTGCTCTGAATGCAACTGTGTTCCTTGCTGCTGCAAATTGCAATTCCATTAGCTCTCCTGAGAAGTCTTTTCCCTCTCTGTAATAGGAGATATCTCTGGCAAGTATTTATAACTGATTTGAGGTAACTAACTGGAGTGCTGGGATTCTTCTGATGTGGATGTCTACTTCTGTCTTTAACTGTTTTATAAATTACATAAAAGAGCGAAATTACATAAGCGGCTGCGCACCTGTGATGTGTGTCCCTCAGGGTACCTATTTCTTTAGAACACTAGGAAGACTAGAGAGAATTGAAATAAAACCAAACCTGAAGCAGGAAGTCCACTGCAGTTTAGGGTGTTCTTCACGAGATTGTTCAAGTCGAGCACAGCCATTCTCTTCAGCAGACACACGGGCAGGGGCTTCTTGGAGCGCTGCTCTGGCACCCATTCTTCGGAGTAGGGGATTGCAGGAAAAAAGAAGAGAAGCCCATCAGCTACTGAAGAGGAAGAGTCACTGACAGGAAGCAGTGGGTTAAGAAATGTGAGGGGGAAAAAAGGCAGAAAACATGAGGTGACAAATGTGAGAAATGGGAGTGAAAAAAGGAGGGAAGTGTGAGGGAAGAAAAGGGTAGGAAACCTGTGTGGGAAAGGCTGAGAAAACTGAGGGGAAAATGGTGAAGATGTGAGTGAAAATAGGAGAGGAAGGGGAGAGGAGGAAAAGGCAGCAAATATGATGGGAAAATTCTAAGAAAGGTGAGTGGAGAAGGGTGAGACACATAGGGGAAAAAATGGAGGGAAATGTGCAGGGAAGAGAGTGAGAAAGTTTACTGGCAAAGAGAGAGAAACAGGCAGCAAATGTGAGGGGAACATTGTGAGAATCCTGAGGGGAGCACTGTGAGAAACGAGAGGGCAGAAAAAGGCAGAAAACATGAAGGGAAAAAAAGGGTGGGACGTTTGATGGGAAAAGTGGCAGGAAACAAGAGTGAAAAAAGGGCACAAAATGCACAAGAAAAGTATTAGGGACATGAGGGGGAAAGAATGATAAATGTGAGGGGAAAAGTGGGAGAAATGGGAGAGGGAAACGCTGGGAAACACGAGGGCAAAAGTGAGAAACATGAGGAGACAACTTGGAGAAAAATGACTGAGGAAAGGAGAAAAGCATGAGGGGAGAAAAGGCCAGGGTAAGTAACGGAAAAATTGTGAGAATCATGAGAGAACAAAAGAGGAGGTAAGAGTGGGAAGGTGGGGAAATGTGAGAGGTAAAGTATGAGGAAAGGGAGCTGAAAAGGGTGGGGAAAATGAGTAAAACTTGGGCGGCAAACATGACAGGAAAACTGTGAGACTCGAGAGGGGGAAGGGGTGGAAATGTGAGAGGGAAAAGAACAGGAAATGTGAAGGGAGAAAAGGAGAGAAGGCAGGATTGGCATGACAGCTGAAATGATTCCTAACACATTCCCCCATGCATTTGCCCATTTATTGCACTAGCCCAGGGCTTCTCTGTATGTCCGTCTCCCCCTGTGCCTTGATTCCTGTTCGGAAGCAGCAGAAGTGCAGGATGTGCCCACCAGCAGGAGCTGCTCCAGGCTGGGAAGGGGCCAGGTGGTGCTGATTTCCAGAGGCTTCTGTGTCCCAGGTGAGGCCAGGGCAGGAGTGGGTTGAAAGGTGCTGCTGCTGCTCCTCTGTGCCAGAGAGCCCTGGCTGGGCAGGGCACGGCGCCCACTGCACTGCGGGCTCCTTCTCCTGCCACAGCTGGGCACACCTGGCAACAAATCATGACGACTTGTGGGGAAACCAAGGGCTTTGTGGAGGCTGCATTGCTCTGCACACACGCGGGCCACCTGCAGCACAGAGCTTTGGCCCCCAGAAATGTAAACCCGAGGGGAACAGCTGGAAACGGTTTCATTTTCACCTTTCAATAGAAGCGACTAAAATCAAAGTTACCAAGAAGGGCTCGATCCCTGGTGCCAGCTCGGTGTGAGAAAGGAGGCATGACTTTATTTCAGTGCTGGGTGCGTGGGGAATCACTTTCCTAACACGTGCTCAGCCAGAAATCTCACCTACTCATTTGTAACCATGGAAACAAGACCTACTCATTACTGTGCTGAAACTCACAGGTTAAGCATTCCCTCAAATTAGTTGACAAATTTAAATCACTTCTCAGAAGTTACTGACAGGAGAGTAGGGCTCTCTTGAGAGTCTCGGGTGGTCATTTGGGGAACATCCCATTCCTGCAATTCTCCTCCGATGCTCAAGAGCCTCCTGCAACCACTCTTTTTGCCTTGAATGCGTTCCAGCTACATTCTTAGGAGGACTATTCTATTCTCAAGGCTAAAGAAGCCACTTGCACACATCAATCACTGCACTGGGGGAATAGAGGGTTCAACACTGTTAATGGGAAGGGAATCCATGATTTGTTGCAGTTCAGCATTTTCTCAACCCTTTCTTTCTCTGGGAATTGCTCACAAGCATGTCCTCAATGCACCTTGAAAATGTTTTTGCTGACTGAAGCCACATTGTGTCTTTCCTTCAGCAATTCAGAAAGAAAACACAAATTGCCTACTGAAACCTTTCTACTCCCTTCCAAATCAGTTCACTGCTCAAGCACAAGCCCCATTCCCTCAGTGAGATAGGAGGTAATATTTTGCTTCAGCTGAAGGGTTATTAGAAGAAAGAAGGAAAGCTGTTGGTTCTAGGTGTTGTTGTTTACGGTTTGGATTTGTTCTAGTTAATTCGTTGGGTGTTGCTGTGAGCTGGGAGAGGGGCCAACTTGAAGACCAGACCAAAAGGGAAGTAGGGGAAGAGGGGAGGGGACAGAAAAGGAGGCGGTGGGGACAGAATACAAGTTTCCTTTTACCCAGCCAAAGGGAAAGGGGACACGGTTCACCTTGGGCTGGGCAAGGCAGTAAAAAGCAGCATTTTCTGTGTGTGTGTTGTGTGTGTGTTTGGCTCTTGGGAGAGGGAGATACACACCCAGCTCAGGGGAATCCTTCCTAAGAAACAGTTCCCTTTGGCTTTGAGGACTTTTTCCCCATTTAATTTCATCTAAGAGTTGGCTCCTTTCTAACACCCCTCTCCCAGCAGCTCAGGGCTGCATTGCACAGTGCTTGGTGTGTGCCAGAGAGCTCAAAGCAGGCTGGCCTGGCGCCCCGGAATATTTCTGCAGAACACTCTGCATTTCACCCCTTTGCTCTGGCTCAGTGCACAACTCCAGCACTGCAGGCGCTTCCTCCCAGAGCCGTGTAAGGCCCCGGCTCCTGCAGATGTGACCTGACAAGCTGTCCCTGCCTGCCGCTGGCCTCGCTTCCCCCGGCAGAAGCGCCGTGCCTGAAGGAGGCTGCCCTGTGCCGGAGCCTGCGGAGCAGCCCGGCTCCCTCCCCTGTGCCCAGAGCGCTGCACACACTGCTCGCCTTGGCCAGGAGTTAGAGGGCAGCCGGCACAAGGGTGGCAATCCTCAGCCAGGCCTGCAGCCCTCGGCTGTGGTTTGCCTTTCTCTGCTCCTGTGCACGCTCCGGACGGCCGATGCCACCGGTCTGTGCTGTGCCCAGCACGGCCACGCTTCCCCTCGGGAGCAGCCGGCTGCCAGCTGGGCTCTGAGAGCGCAGGATTCGCCCGGGGCCCCCAAGAGGCACCCAGGGCCGGGCTGCTGCCTCTTGCAGCTCCAAGGGCCTCCTTGCAGCTGCCGCTGCCCAGGCTCAGGCTGCTCCGGGCTCTGCCAGGGCTCTGCTGGGGCTCCAGCCTGGGCAAGGCGGGGCCTGGGCTCACCCTGCAGCCGCTGACAGCTCTGCACCAGCTCTGCGCCTTTCCCAGCAGCCTCCCTGATCTTTCTGCTGTCTCACTTGGGCAAAACTCTCCCCCAGACAAAGAGATTGCACTTCGGGATACAAATGCAAGTGGCAGCAACCCAAATGCTCTCGAGTCAGAGCTCAAGGCCTGCATCTGCACAGGGTATTTGGGCTGCCCCACTCGTCCTTTGGTTCTGCCTGCAAATGCCACTGCCCTTTCTGCCTCAAACACAAGTGCCACAGCTGGGTAAAACCCAGCCCCTGGGCCATATTCCAAAGGCACTGCGGTCCGGAGAGCATGACGAAAGAAGAGCCTACTCCCCCTTCAAACCGTACCAAAGAAGGCATCAATGTCACTTTCCACCTCTAAGCAAAAATGAACAGTTCAGAAGGAAATGTTGAGCATTCTCACAGGCTCAGAAGGAGGACAATCTTCAGAATGACTTGAGGTTTCAGAAACTTTATTTACAATCCTAGGCCAAAATACTACCCTACAATCCTAGGCTAAAATCCTACTCTACAATCCACTACAATGCTGGTGATGGAAGAAAAAGTTTTTAAGTGACTGGTCCATTCCTGTCAACTCCTTCCACCTCTTAAAGGTAAGGATGAGTGGCACCAGGCTGGATGTAGGCTTGGCTGATGTTACAAATGGATGCTGCACAAAGGAAAACAAAAAAGCCAAGAATGAACCATTACTTTCCAAGCTAAGAGCCCCAAAGGCAGGGTAATCTTTTTTTCAATGAAAAGGGGATTGAGTCAGAGTAGGTCTAAGGAGCAACAGTGGGACAACAGTGGCATAGCTTACTGCAAGAGCTGCTAAATGCCCCAGGCCTGGAAATACTTCAGGTCTGAGCATCCTGATCTCCTGAAAGACGCCCCTGCTCATTGCAGGGCACTTGGACCAGATGACCCTTACAGGTCCCTGCCAGCCCAGCCCAGTCTAGGATTCCTGGCTGTTCTCATTTGAACAGCACCAAGAGTGGAGGTGAGGAGGATGAGGCTCATCTGATGCCTGGCAGTTCAGTGCAGGAGGAGCCCGTCCCTGGGACACTGTTTCCCCTGCAGCCCCTTGGCATTTTACCTGCAGCAGCTCCTTGGCAGACCAGCGCCGCTCCTCGTCTCTCTGCAGGCAGCAGCTCAGGAAGTCACGCAGCAAAGGGGAGAGGAGCTTGGGCTGCTGCAGCTCTGGGATCCCTTTGGTGGCTATCAGGAATCGAGCCTGGAGAAAAAGGAAAGACGAGTCTCTCAGCTGCTTCTCTCACATCTGGAACTGCTCTCCCAGATCCCATTGTTTCAGCTGCACTCTGCAGTGGCTCTTTCTGCCGTGGCGCAGAGGCAGAGATGACTTTCCTGGACCAACAAAAAACCCAAAGCCTGATGCAGTCACAGCTTTTCCAGCATCCAGCAGATCTTGCCCTGGCAGCTGATTTCATTGACTGACCTCCTTAGTGGAAACTACATCAGCAAAAGCACATTTGCTTCTCTGAGGATTCACCTGACCAGCTTGACAGGCTAGTTGGAAGAGGGACTTTGCTCTACTAACCCACTCTAGTATTTCCAAGGAGTATTACATGAAAAGCATCTCTGCAGCACTTGTTGGTCCCTTAAGCACAGCTGCTATAAAAGTCATCAAGCTTTTTCCTTGGTTCTTGAAAACAATGGTAATTAAAAGGAAAGAAAGGAAATCCCTCAGTTAAGGCAAGTTTCCCTGTGAGAAGAATGGGGGTACACTTCTCTCCAAACCACTGCTTTAGAAACTTTGTTGGGTTTGGGTTTCTTTCCTTCATTTCAGGAAAGATAACAGCAGCTCTAAGATGCTTGTTTCCTGTTAGTAGGGCCATCTACACGGCCAAAAGAGCTGGAACGACTTCTAAGCCAAAGCCCAATGTTGCCTGAGAAGGGAGATTGTTTGCCTGGGCTAAGGCTTGAGTTCCCCCACGGATGCAACCAAAATCCCAGCAGATGCTGATGTGCTGCCGGGACATTTTCAGAAAGGGACCGTGGTGGAAGTAGTTCCAGCAGATGGCAATGGGATTTTGTCCAATGGCACATGGAACGTGGGATGGGGGAGAAAGACAGCGGGATTAGAGAGTATTTACACCTTACCATGAGAGGACCTTTATTCCCGTAAGGAGGTTCTCCTTCCACCATTTCAATGCCCACAATTCCAAAAGACCATATGTCTGCTTTGGGGCCATAGGACTCAGCTTTTGCAATTTCAGGCGCCATCCACCAAGCAGTCCCGGTCACCGATCTCCGTCTACTCTGCTCAGGGGTGAGTTGAGCAGAGAGGCCAAAATCAGCTGGGGAGAAAGCAAAAGACCATTTTTATTTTAATCCTGTGCAATTAGGAAAGTAAGGAAAAGAATTGCCCAGTTGAAGTTTGAGAATGTGCTGCTGAATCTCCTGGACAACTCTCCCTGCTCTGTTTCCTCAGGACTTTAGCCAAGGAAATATAGCATTGGCTGCTTCAAAAATCCCCACATTTTTTACACGGCCTCCAGCAGTGTCTTTTGTTCCCCTGAAGCTTTAGACTTGTAGCCCCCTCCCTCTGGAAGGGACACACACAGAGCAATGCCACTGTGGACGGCTCGATCCTTGCCATAGGTCTGTGCACGTTGCCACTGCGTGGTCAGCTCACAACAGGCTCCCTGCACTGCCACCAGCACCGTTTTGGGGGGGCTGGCACTCACTCAAAAGCAGCCCCACAGCCCACATATCCCTGGAACGCTGCACCTGCCCAAGAATATACTGACCCAGCTTGACAGAGCCATCTGTTTTGAGGAGGATGTTGAGGCTCTTCACATCTCGGTGTATCACGTGGTTGGAATGGAGAAAATGCAGTCCTTGCAGGCACTGAGAGAGAAACCAGAAACGGGAGGGCAAAAATCAGTGATGTGATTTTATCACACAAGAAAGGAAAGAGCTCTCCAAGATTCCCTTTGCAGGGGAATGAGGAGTAATGGCAGAAGACAGTGCCATTGAGGGCAAGAGCTCGCTGCTCCAACACAGGCAGGGCAGCACCTTTCTAAAGAAAGGCATGTCAGCTTGTCAAAGAGCAACAGCAACTGCTGGTGTAGACTCTGCCCTGCAAACCAGCCAGGATGACTGCTGCTGCAGTGCATGTGCTCAGAAGTACAGAGCATTCTGGCTGCACTGCTAACCTTTCCAGCTGAGGACTCAGAGAAATGAGTCTTTCTTCTTTGCTGCTCCTTTCAAACAGTGCCACCCCCACCTTTGCTTTTACAGGCAAGGAATGCAGTGCAGACAGGCCAAAGTTTAGAGAGGCAAGATGGAGAAGAGCAAATACAAGAACCAGAGTGAGAATGCAACCGCGGGAGAGAAGCAGACAAGAACAGAGTCCAGTGAGTGCAGGGGCACTGGCAGGCAGTTCGCTTGAGATGCTCTTGCTTGCCCAGAGCATACCAGCCACACAGAAACAAAGCCTGGCTCACGGAATTGCTCCTGTCCTGAGCCCCTTTCCCAGACAATACTGCCCAAGCCCTGGGACGCACAGATGGGATCCCTCACCTCTCGACTGATGGTTGCAACGTGGTGTTCACATATGCGAACCTCAGCGATGACATCATCCAGAGAGCCTCCATCCATGTACTCCATCACCAGCCAGAGTTCGTTGAGCACAAGGTAGCTGAAAGAAGGGAACAAGGCCATGCAGATGAACATGCATACATTGGTTTCTTTGCTTGACTCTTGTTTCCGGGTCCCTTTGTGACAAGGACAGAATTCAAGGAATAGACATGCCCTCCAGGCTGTGCATTGTTTGCAGTCTGTGCAGTCTCAAGGAGAACAGCACTTCTGTGAGAAAGGAGATATTTTAGATGGCCAGCAAGCCAAAAGTACAGTTTAGTATCAGCCAAGATGAAAAACCTGTCCCGCATGGTATTTCTGGAAAGGAGCACCTAGTGTTCCTGGCATGGCCAGCCCTGGAAAAGAGGGGCAACAATCCAAGGGAAATCCTCTCTAGCATGCTTCATCAGCATTGAAGAAACTTGAAAAAATCAATCCTGAGACAACATGGAGGCAGTGAGCTTACAAGGTATTGACTTAGTATGGGAGGGTTGATTCAGGTTTTTGGCCAGTGTTCCAACTCAGTGTTTGAAAGCCAGGGAAGACACATGCAGGCAAAATACACTCTCTTCCCATCCATTGGAGATGAGTAGAGAAATAATAATTAACTGATTATTAACAGCTCTATTTTCTGCCAGTGTCCAAAGTGGGGTTTTAACCTCGCATGCTTTTACTATGGAAACAAACCTTCATGGGAAGAGACCATGACCACTCACCTGTCTAAATAATCCACAACGTGGGGACTCTTATTCTTCTTCATGACCATGATTTCATTAAGCGCTTGTTGATTCCTGTTCAGTCCTTGAAGATTGATTTTCTTGATGGCCACCTAGAATGACACAGAAAATCAGTAACTTTAGAAGCTGGTGGAATGAGACCACAACACACATGGAGCGAGTGATTTTGCAATGCCACAGGTGAGCTCTGCCAAAGTGCCTTGCGATTAGACAAAGGAGTAATTAGGAACTGACATTCCTACAGCTCATTTCTCTGCTCCTTTGGGGGCCAGTTCCAGGACACCTGGCCACTGACCACAATTTGCCTTGTCCACTTGTTAAAAATGGTGTGTCAACTCTCATCCCCCAAAGCTCTGAGCACACTCTCTGTTTCTCTGTCCGTACTTCAGAGGAAGAAATGCGTGCCTTGGTACTCTGTGGATACATCTCGGGACCTAGGCAGGGCTTGGGGCTTTTAGGGACGCCTTGCAGATCTCTCCCTACATGCAGTTCCCAAGTGCAGCACTGCAGGTGCCTAAGGAACTGCCAGGAACATTCAGATGTATTTGCTGGCAGCCAAAAATGAGAATTCAGGACTCTGAAGCCGTAGCCCCAGAGAGCAGTGAGATGCCCCTTTGTTGGAGCAATTGAGAGCCAGGGAGAGCGTCCTTCTCTGAAAGGAACCGCTGCCCCCCTTGCCTTCCTTCAGGCAGCTGAGCAGGACAAAGACTGTCCCAAATGCAGCTGGCAGCCTGGCACCAGTCTGTGCTTCTTGTGCCTTTGCAGCACAGCTCTAGCCACAGCTGCAGCCACAGCTGACACGAGAGAGGAAAGCCCTGGAGAGCAGCAGAATCTGCAGGGGCTCTTGACATTTACCTGTCCTCCTGTGGCAGTGTCGATGGCTCTGCAAACCTCTCCAAAAGCCCTAGAAACAAAACAGCAGCAAAGAAAGGAGAAGCCATTTAGACCTTGGAGTGAAAGCCAGTCCAGACAGGAGATGTCTGCTGGAAATGCCTCCAACCTGCAGCATGCAGGAGGGCTCTGCCAGAAGGCAGATGATGCATTTTCCTCTCCAGTGCATGGGCACTGGGCCTGTTTCTGAAGCACTGGGCTTTAGTGCCTCAGCTCCAAAGGCCAGGTGATTCTTTCGTCTTGGATTTCAGTTTCTAAACTGGGCAGTTTTTATCCTGATCACACTATTTCCTTCAGCAAACTCTTGGGAAGAAATGTTCCTTCAAACAGTTATCTGCCTGCTACAAAAAGGGGTGCTTGCTGTTTCTGGCAATGAAATCCAAGTGTCTTTGACAATTCCTTCTGACCACACTTCCAAATTCTGGCTGGTACTGAGAGATGGGGCAGACTAACCCCAGTGTCTGAATATGTTTGCAGCTTGCCTGACTTCACCCTTGACAGATATTCCAGCAGCAGATCGTTGCCCCATGATTGTGTACAAGTAACTGTGGTTGGACTCACCCTCTGCCAACAATTTCCTCTTCAATGTATTTCCTTCGGGGATTTTCCATGCTCGCCATTTGCCCTGAGGGAAACAAAATGCAAGATGCTCACTTGAAAGCAGAGATCCCACTATCCAGGAGATACAAAAGGCAGCCCTGCTGGGGCTGTACAGTCTGGCCTTCTGAGTCCTTTGTGGCCAGCTGCGTAACAACAACAACTGCAAGAATTGCAACAAGACAGGCAGCTCTGCAGTACAAGCAGGCCAGCACTGATTTCTACAGTCCTTTGAAGAGATCTCTTGACAGCAAACAAAGCACAGGGAGATGCATTCCCAGGAGAGGAGGGCATCTTCCCCACCTTGCAGCACTTTACCAAAAGAATGCCTTTCCCTTTGTAAACCCAAGCAGCTCAAGCTCTAACCAATCCCAAGGGTCCTTCAGCAGCAGGACCCTCACCCTTGAGGAGCAGGCTGAGCTGGAAGACGCCCTTGCCCGTGGCCCACGTGAAGAACCACACTGCTTCTCCTCCCCCTGACAGCAGGGATCAGTCCCTGCCATTGCACTCGCCCTCTCAGCCCCGCACACGTGCCCACCTTCCCGCAGCGGGCAAGGGCAGCAAGGACAGCAGTGCTCCTCAGGTGCCGGTGGGACACGGACAGCTGCCCAGAGGAGATGCTGACCCTCTGTGAGCCCAGCCCAGGCCGTGCAGGAGCCGGCCCAGAGCAGGGGCTGCTGCCTCGGGGCAGCTCCGCGCTGCAGCGGCCGGCCGGCAGCGGGACTCTCCCAGCTAAGGAAGGCTCCAGCCTCGGCACTCACACCAGCCCTCAGGGCCAGGGCAGCCACCGCCACAAAGCTGCCAAAGCCCAGGCACCAGCACTGACAAGCAATGGCAAGAAGGCACGGCCACACCCAGCCCCTTCCAAGCTGCTGCCCCCACTGAGGACACGGCAGGATTGGCTTGGAGAGCAGACACACCCAGGTGCACGGCAGTGCCCTTTTGTGCCAACAGGTGACGGGAGACAGAGAGTCAGCTGGGCTCTCTTCTCAGCCCCACCAGCTCTCATCTGAGGGCACAGGACCGGCAGCTGCTCTGGGCAAGAAGCAGCTTCAATGACTTGTGCTGTAGAATCACAAAGGGCTTGATTTGTTTTCCTAGAGACTGATCTGAGCAGGGTTTGGGCCAGTGGGTAGCATTCTAACAGTCATGGGAATGACTGGGAATCAGGTAGGAAAAAGTGTCATGGATCTGAGGAATATACAGCAGAGGGGCTGAAGGCTCACTCCTGAGAAATGCCTACAGTGCACTTTTATCTGATCATGCCCCAGGCCTGTGTCTCTTGGATGTATCTTTCTAGGAACAAAACTAGGATATGAAATACAGATTGTAATAAAAAGATCTGTTTTTTTTCATTGGGGGCACAAAAAAACCAGCTCTTGCTCTCTGTTTCTGCTGTCACCTGATGTTCTTTCCAAAGAGTCCTCACTGACAAATATATAATATTCTCATTAAAAAACCTGCAGATGTAGTAGTGGTAAATAAGAACAGTCATCAAAATGACGCCACTGAGACTCATGGGGCAGAAGAGCTCCTTCAAGATGGAGAAAAAACCTCTACCCAAAAAAAATCTGGAAAAAACCCCAAACTAAAACCACAACCAAAAGACAAAATGCCAAAACCAATCAATTTCCGTGAAGGTTTTTTTTGCTCTGATGGCAGATGAGAAGTCAGGAGTCTAAGGAGAATTTAGGAAGCTAACTATTCTATCCAGTTTGGCCACTAGCACACAGGACTTGCCCAGATCATTTGCTAGCTCACAGCCTTCTGCTGATGCAAGGACAACCCCTGCTTCTGCCTTTAGCAGCTGGGGAAGCTCAGGCAAACCCCAGGCACGTCCAAGCTGCCCTCAGAGGCAGCAGGAACACCCAGAGCACTCTCTTGCTGCCTTGGAGCACAGCCTCTCCTGTGGGGAGCCCTAAATGCTCCTGGGACACCAAAGTGAGGAGGATCATTGGGTCCAGCTGTGCTGGCACGTTCACACAATACACTGTCCCTCAGAGAAGAAAGACACAAGACATACTCAGGAGCTCCAGGGACTCATCCTCATCATCCTCCATCTCCTGTTGCTGAGCAGAAGCCCTGTCAGTGCTGGAGATGAACGAACTGCCCGGCTTCCACTGCACAGCTTGGCCAGCACTAGTGCCTTCAGGTGACACTGCTGCTCCTGCAGGTTCAACAGAAGAGCCTGTGGAGATCTGAGACAACAAAGGAGTTGGTGTCAGAAAGAAAAGTGGCTGGCAGAGATTAGCCCCAGATCCCATTTCAAGTGCAAGCCCTTAGCAAGATGCTGTCAGCCACATGCAGGGCTCTGCCATGGGTTTGTTCTGATGTCCACTCCTCAAACTGGATGGCTCAAAGCCAAAGGCTGGTTTGACTGGAGTGCAAGGCCAGATTCATTGTCCATTTTCTCCAAAATGCATTTGCATGGATTTTCTGAAGGGTGACTGCCAAAATGACCATTCCGCTTTCTCCCAAGGACGCTTTTCCCCTTCTAAGGGCTGCAGACACACTTGCAGCTCTTTGTTCAAATGTTCTACCTTCTCCCATGGAGTCCTCTTTTCCTCCGGCATCTTCTGAACGTGCCCAACCGGCAGCGCTGCTGCTTGGGACAGTTTCTGTGCCTCACAGGAATCTTGGGGCTCCTTGCTGCCAGTCACTTGATGGAAATCTTTGCAGGCTGCCAGGCGAGATGTCAACACTTCCACCTCAAGTCAAAGAGAACAAAGCAGTCAGAGAGTCCAGCTTGTCCCTGCAGCCAAGAGTCATCGACTGTGAGGAAAGGGAGAGGACCAGATGCACAAGGGATACAGACAGCTTCTTTCCAGATCCATCTGGGTCACCGTGTTCACCTGCAAGAACACCTCAAGAAACAAGGAGAGCAGGAAGAGGCCAGCAGGAATGCATTCAGATGACTGCTGGCCAAAAGGCCAAAGCACTAGTGCCACTGTGCAGGGCAGCAGCTGAGATTCAGCAGAGCAGGGAGTGTCCTTCAGAGTGCCTGTGGCACGCACTGGAGCAGGATGGCACTCAGAGGCATCACCCCACCCCCCTGCTGCTCTGCAGGGGAAAGGCACGAAGGGCAGAAAGCACCAGGTTGGTGACTGCAGTGGCTATTGCTCATTCACTCACTTGTTTCTGTAGAGCCTCTCGCTTCTCAAGGAGGAGACCAATTTTCGCTCGGTCTTCTGCTAGAATCTCCATTTCTTCCTCCAGCCTCTTCTCCCATGCCTTGATCCTAGCCCGAGTTTTCTGCAGCTCTGCCTCCAACTTGTCTCCAAAGTTCCGTAAAGAACAGGAGACAGAACCTTCCATCAGGGGAGTGGCTACTACTCCTCCGCTTACATGGTTTTGTTGATTGCCCCTCTCCTGATGGAGTTTCCATTGATCCTCAGTTCTTCTGATGTCTTCCCTGCTCTTCCTCCTTGCTGCCATCGTGTCACTCGGAGGTTTGGGCGGCTCTGCTTGTGCCTCTGCCTCAACGTTCTGTACAAACAAATGCAGAGCAAGTGACTGGGAGATGCCATCAGGCTCAGCTTTTTCCTTTTTCAGCGTACAAATCATATTCATTCAGCCACTTCTTTCTGCTTCCCTGCCCACCTCTGCTTCCATTGTAACCCTCCTGTCCCAGTGCTGATCTCTGCAGATGCCAAGGCTCTGTGCTTTCAGTGCCTGGGGGACTCCTGGCCTCCTCAGTCCCAAGAGCTCCATTGAATTCCCCTCTCCCTGCCCTTCACTCTGTCCCACTGTGACACTAGCAGTACAATCAGCCTCCATCTGGGGCTGAAGCTCCAACAGCCTCTTTGGAAGCTGACAGGGAACGTGTCTTTTGCCACACAAGAGAAGAGTGGCCCCCCAAAGATTCATGGACAACACATCATCTCTTAGCAGCTCTTTAAAAGCCAAAAGACAGGTGGACTCCGAGTGCCTGTCAGCTCTGCTACTGACTGCTCTGCCTGAAGAGGCAAAAGAACAACCTGGCAACAAAGGCACCAAAATCCCTGTCTTCAAACAGCAACTCCACGTCCCCAGTGTGTCTCTGAAGTGCTCCCGGGTAAGCACAGCCAAGAAGCTCCCGGGGACAAACCACCCCAAAGAGCTTGTGTTCTCAGATCAAGACTTTTGGTGCCTGTGGGTACTTGGCACGTCTGTGGAGAGGGACAGGTGTCCCCAGACCACAGCGTCCCCTACGTATCCACCAAGGCTGAGCACAGTGCCTTTGACATGCTCCCTCCTCTGCACACAGGGAACCTTCCTGCTCCAGGCTGGCCCCTATCAGAATCCCAGCAAGCTGGGGCCTAAACACGGCAGCTCAAAGCCCATTTTCCAGCTGTCACTGGCTGAGGGGAATGGCTAGGTCTGGCAGGACTGCAGCACTCAGCATCCTCAGCCACCAACAGCAAGAGCTGGCTGCTCAGAAACTTGCAGCTCTGCCTCGCACTAAAGACAGCACCCTCCAGAAGTGGCACTTACTGGCTGGGAAAGTTCCGGCTGTGGTGTGACCACAGCTGGAGCCTTGTGGTCATTTGGCTCCTCTTCGGCTTCTTGTCCAGGAGCAGAGGAAGCCGGAGGAGAGTCTGCTCTTGGTTCTGGGATCTGTGGACAGACAGGAGCGTGAGACACAGGCCATGACCTATCATTTAGAACCTTCTTTCTCTTCAGCTCTAGAACCAGCTCGACTAAGCACAAATCATCAACTTGGAGAGCAAGGGGATTCTAAGTCACTCTGACTAAATTCTAATGGGCTGATTCAACTGGACACTGCTCCAAATTAGATATTCCCCCCTGACTACTATCAGGAAGCACATTCTCTCTGCAAAACTGATCTTTTAGTTCTTTTAAAGCTCTGGAATGGAAAATTAGGAAATAGGCAGTGATGCCTTTGCTCTTGCTGCAGCAGACATGGAAAGGGATTTTCTTGCAGCCTACTCAGCTGGCCCTCTACACTCTACTGCCACAGGCCAAGCTCACAGCTTGCTGCACAATTTTAAACACCAAGAACATCAAATGTTCTTTCCTTACTCACCTCAGGATCATCACCTCTGAATACCCGGCTCAGGTGACCTGCAGTGGGCAAGGGAAAATGAAGCAGATGCTTTGAGAAAACTGGAGACAACCATTTTTAGAAGACTTTCCAAGAAGGCCTCCCAGTCTACATTTTCAAAGTTGTCCTGCTCGACCCAGCAATGGAGGAATTGGCAAACTCTGCTGCCACAGACTCTCCCACGGAGGGAACGCAACCCCTGCAGGCTCCCTTGCAAATGCTGCCCGCACGGCCGTGGCTACACACACCCCCTTTTGAGCTGAACGTGTTGACAGGAGCTTTACCCAAGCAGCATCCCAATGGCCTTTCTGTTTCCAAATCAACTCAGTCACTAAGAAAGAGCAGGAAGACACAAAAACCAGGTTAGGTGACACCCAGGGAAAACCTCTACTTACCTGCCAGGTGAGTCAGGAAATAGCAGGAATAAGTAACTCCATAAACAGTGAAAACTGCAGCGGCGAGTTGCCCAATCATTGTGGCAACTGCTGTGCAAGTTTGCCAACTGTTCTCCAACACTATCAAAAAGCAAGTTTCCTGTCAGTGTGCACGTGGCCACTGACAGACGCCTCAAGCTGCAGGACGCTCCTGCACTGAGCAAGCTCAAGAGCTGCTCTGACACCCCTGAGGCCTTCCGGGCACCAAGGCAACCTTGCGATGTCACCATGACCACGTGGCAACCGTGCCCTGACATCACAAAGCAAAGCCCTGTGACGGTCTGTGAATCGATAGAGATGGATAGAGTGATATTTGTGTTGGTCTAGGCTGCATTTTTACCTTTCCACCCTCAGCTGCCTGTTTCAGCTCCTGTTTCTCCCCCTGTGCCCCCTGTGTCCCCTGTTGCTGTGCTGGGTCCGAGCTGGCGGCCGGGCCGGGCGGAGCAGCAGTTCCAGCCCCGGCTGTCCCTGGAGCGCTGGGAGCTGCCGGTGGCCCCAGGCACTGTCCCCTGAGCCAGTGCCATCTGCTGTCCTTGTCCAGGGGTGCTGCTCTGCAGGGGAGGAAGCAAGAACAGAGTGAAAGGCTTTGAAGATGGGGCGGCGGGAATCCCTCTGCTTAGATTTCTGTTTAAAGATATATGGACTGTAGCAGAGAGAGGAATAATTTCATGGATATTTATATATGCAAGTTACTATTTGTATAGGAATATTTCTGTATGTATCTTGGTATATTTATAAATGTATGCTACATATATATGTGTCTGTATATATGCATACATCTTTGTAATAACATATGTATATATGGATGTAAGTATATGTATATGTAAGTATGCTGTTCTATCTGTGTTTTCATTCTATTTCCCATGAATACAGTTGTGTAGGTATTTCTATTTATGCAGTTGGAGTTATATGGCTCTTTAATTAGGTATATTGGTATTCCTAGAAGTAAATAGATCTAGTTTTCTATTTACATCTGTGTATTGACTTCTGTATTTTGAGGTGGGTGTATCTGGGTGTATCTTTCTATTTAAACATGTTTGGAGATGTATAGTTGTGTCATTGTATCGATTGAGATCTTTGTAGACGACTGTATAGATAGAAATACTGATATTTTTGTATTCCTAGATGGGCTTTAGGCTTGAAGTAATATGTAATAAATTAAGTTGCTAAACACCTAATTGATCTTTGTGTCTAGTGAGTTGTTGTAGATGTTGGCAATAAATTAAGGTTTTCTTAACTGAAGTGGATATTTGTATATTTTTACATAGCATTGTTGTAAAAATTTAAAAAATCCCTTTTTTAATTTAAATTGAGATATATAGTTAAATTAAATACATAGTTGTATAGTGTCAGCGCCGGTGAAGCATTTTGTAATAAATGACATTTTCCATGTGAAATCAATTCTGGTGTATTTGTCGATCAGCAGTGCAGCTGTAGGAATCTGCAAGAAAATACAATTGTCAACTGCAATGGGTGTTTTGTGATTTGTGCTGTCCAGAGCAATGAGCAGTTGTAAATACTGGAGGATTTTGGCCATGGAAATCTCCATCCATGCCCAGCACATGCCTCACTTGCACTCAGGCTGCGCAAGGAAAGCACAGGTTTGGGATGGCAGCAGAGCCACACCTTGGCTGAGAACTCACTGCAAGGGCGGCTGAGAAAACTCCGGGACTCCACGGAGCCTTCAAGTCCAACCAGAGCCACCCAGGGAGGACAAATCCACCCGCCATGCCATGGGCAGCTCTTCAGGAAGCGCTCCAAGTGTCCCTCTGAAGGTCATCCTGGAGCCCAGGAGCAGAAGAAAAATGGGTCACAACCTTGCCTTGTTTTCATAGCCTGCATCTTCTGCAGAGGAGACAATGGGATGGACAGGAGGAAGGGGAGGGGAGGAATGACTGTGTTAACCCAGTCTGCCTTGCTGTGTACTACTATACTTTGCAGCAGTGAACATTAGAGGTAATGCCAAATTCCTATTTAGCACCATGACACGCTGCTGCTTCATTGCAAAACTGCCTCAGCATTGTTATAAATACATATTAAGTCTTTGTCTTTTTACAAATATGAAAATGAATCTTAGATGTGTTATGGTAGAAAGTTATGCTACAGTAATATACCCTCTTGTAGTAGTGGGATAAATACAGTTTTTAGGCTATAGCAGATGCTTTTTGTAACTAGTTAAAAAAATTACAAAAAAAATTGGAGAAGCAATGAAGAAATTCCTCACATAATCTCATGTGGATAGACACAATAGCAAGGACACCGACGACTCCAATGGGAAGAATTTATTGCCTTCGTTATCAAGAGATTTACGACTTTGTGGAGGCATGAAAAATTTATGTGTAAGAAAGAATGGTGGGAGAGAAAAGTTGCAATTAAGCAGGAACACCTAAAGTCAAAAGGAATGTGTAAATCACATACGAAATTTATGAATACGCAATAACCTATGGTATTTAAAGGAAAGATCCTTTGTTAGCAAGCTGTGCTTTGGGTGGAAACACCAGGCACCCAGACGTCTGTAGTTTTGCTTTTCTTATGTCTCTTCTTATTGTTTATTATTAAACTTTTAAAATTTTAACAAAAACTGAACTGTGTTTTTCTCAGAGAAAATCAGCTGAATTTCTTGTCAGGTTAAGCAGATGTGGTGAGAAACAGTGACAGTGATTCAAACAGGTTTTCCAACCTTGTCATCCAGAGGGAATTTTGGCTTGCTTTTTCTTCACTGTATGCAAAACGTTTTGGAGTCGTTCTGGATCCTTCGAGGAGGTATCCACAACCGACCAAAATAGAAAAGGGGGATTATGGCATTCATTCTCTTTTAACACCTATTTGCACTAAGCTCTAGCTTCAGCTTAGTAAGGAAAAGGAGAGATTTTCTTTAGTCATGCAGTGCGGAATCATTGGTGTAGGAACAGCCACAATTCCAGGTGTAAGAACAGTGTGTTCTTGCTCTTAACAGGACATTGTGGACAAAAAAAAGCCCCCAAATCCTCACGATTCACCTCTTAGGTAAAACCAGAATGGTTCATGGTGTCAAACTAGCAGGTGATGGAAATAACAAATGTCCCTGGGCTGGGGCAGAAGTCTGGGAGTCAAAGGCTTGGGAAAAGAGAGCTGGCAAAGCCAGCCCAAGCTGCAGGCTGGCATTGGGCTCAAGGCAAGAAGGAGCTTGTGCTGCCAGCACGGGAAGGGACTCCAGGCACAGGAGCTGGCCGGTGGCAGGAGCAGCTGCTGCTGTCACCACCAGGGAAGGGCTGGCAGCGCGCAGGAGCAGCGGGCACATTGCTGGTGGGGACAGCTGGCAAGTTGGAGCAGGCCAAGCGAGGATCAAGAGAGGCTGCTGCTTGTTGTAGAAGTAGTTTTTGACATGGTTACACCAGTCTCACCAAGGTCAGAGCGTTACAGTCTGTGCCATTCTGCAAAATGGCTTCTAGCACAGAGTCCCCATGTGCCAAGCAGAAGCGGCAGCAGCAGCACCCCCAATCCAATGCATTCTATTCCTAAATCATCCAATCTGCTACAAACACGATGCTCTTCCTGTCTTTTTGCACCTGTCCTGGTCTAACACAGTTGTGGGACAATGGTGGTCGTTTCTTACACAAGGGCCTACGCCTACAGCCTTTCGATTCAGTCTAGCAATGTCAGCAATGCTCTGTTATGTTTATGATATGTCTAGGACTTAGTGAACTTTGCGCGAGGTAATGCTACTGAAGTTTAAACTGGACTTCAGGGCTTTTCTATCAACTACTACAGTGTCCGATGTGCTTAAGGCACTTAAGGCAGCTTTTTACTCACCTAAAACTAAAACTTCCATTCCCACTTCTTGCCCGTGTGACTTTATGGATCTCAGTTTTTCTGAGAGTTTCAAAGCAAGCCCTGCATTCTTTTCTGCCTCTTAGCCTGTGTGCACGGGGTCCTGGGAGATTTCTATCTGGTTTCCAACAGGGCTGGGACACAGCTCCATGGGTCCCTTCTCTTGTTGTTCCCAGGTCTCCACACGGTGCAGGTGGTTTCCAGCTGTGACCTCCTTTCCAATGAAGAATCCATGGATCCCCCCAGTACAGCTGCAAGGGGTAGGATTTGATCTCCTTCCAGCTGGGATCCAGGAGCCTTGCAGTGTCCCATGGTTCCAACTGGATGACCCCAAGGTGCTGGGAATGCAAAGGGATGATGGTGGAGCATATGAAGCATTAGTTGCAACACACGTGTGTGGAAGAGCCCCTAAAAGGCATCAGATATGGTCAGGAAGCCGTGGAGCAGAGAGGTGGGTTTGGGAGAGGAAGGGCAATTCCTCTGGGAATGTGGGCTTGAGAAATGAGGCACTTGGGAATGGCGGAATTGCCGTGGAATTTCCATGGCTGTATCTCACTGTCATCTCTCCCGGCGCGGGGGATCAGGTGTAGCCAGGGTTGCGGCGGTCCGGTCCGGGGGCGGGACGAGGACGACTTGTGCAGGCGGGGTTTTGGGGCCGGGGCTGGCGCAAGGGAATGGGTCTTCCCGGGCTTCACCAACCAGGTCCAAAGGCCGACCCGGGAGAGCAGGTGTACCCAGGATTCACCAGCCAAGCCCTGGGTCAGAACGGCAGCGGACAACAGGTCTACCCAGGCTCCTGGAGGTCCAGGGACGGGACGAGCGGTCTAGCCAGGATTTTGGAGCCAGGTTTGGCGGGCGGCGCGGGGGAACAGGTCTACCCCGGCATTCGGCAGCCAGGGACCAAGTCCGGCGGCGGACAACAGGTCTACCCATGCATTCGCCGGCAAGGGACTGTCTGGCCGAAGAGAACAGGTCTACCCAGGCCTTGGGCAGCCAGTTAGAGTCTGGCGGCAGAAACAGGTCTACCCCGGCATTCACCAGCCAGGAACAAAGTCCGGCCGCGGACAACAGGTCTACCCAAGGGTTGGGCAGCCCGGCACCAAGTCCTGCCGCAGGCAACAGGTCTAAGCAGGGGTTGTGCAGCAAGGGACTAAGTCCGGCGGCGGATACCAGGTCTACCTAGGGGTTGGAGAGCCATGGACCAAGTCCGGCCGTGGAAAACAGGTCTACACGGGACTTGGGCAGCCAAGAAACAAGTGAAGCGGTAGACAAGAGGTCTACCCCGAGGCTGGGCAGCCAGGGCCCAAGTCCTGCCGCGGACAGCAGGTCTACCCCGGGGCATTCGGCAGCCAGGGTCCAAGTCCGGCGACGGATAACAGGTCTACCCAGGGACCAAGTCCTGCCGCGGAAAACAGGTCTACCCCGGGGCATTCGACAGCCAGGGACCAAGTCCTACCGCAGACAGCAGGTCTCCCCAGGGACTGTCTGGCGGCGGATAAAAAGTCTACCCAGGGACAAAGGCCTGCCGTGGACAGGAGGTCTACCCCAAGAAACGAGCCCTGCCGCGGACAACAGGTCTACCCAGGAAACAAGTCCGGCGGCGGAAAGCAGGTCTACCCAGGAAACGAGTCCTGCTGCGGACAGCAGGTCTACCCCGGGGCATTCGGCAGCCAGTGACCAAGTCCGACCGCAGACAGCAGGTCTCCCCAGGGACAAAGTCCTGCCGCGGACAACAGGACAGCTGCCGGTCCCTGTGCAGCAGAAGGAAGCCGCAGGGAGGGCGCCCGGGCGGCAGCGACAGCTGCTCCCTGGGCAGCGGCTTGAAGCCAGCGCGCCCGTCCCGCCCGTCCGGCAGCAGCCGCGCCCTGGGGAGCTGCTGGGAGCCGCAGGGCGGGCGCCTGCGCCCCTCCCGCCCCGCCGCCGGCCGCTGCCTGTTGGCCGTGCTCCGGCGCCTGATGCGGAGCAGGAGGTCGGGGCGGTCGCGGCGAAACCAGGGGTTCCTGTAGTGGAGCCAGGCGCCGGCATCGCCAAGCCAGCCCGGCACCTTGCGGAAGCCGTAGCGGTTGAGCTGGCGCAGGAAGTTGCATAACTGCGTGGCCCGGAAGGTGTGCGGGGCCGGGCCCTGGGAGCCGCCCGGGCTGAGCAGCTCCCGCTCCAAGAGGGAGCGGTCGATGAGCAGCCCCCGGGCCTGGCTGTCCCAGCGCACGGAGCGGACGCGGGGGCTGTTTGCCAGGCACCACAGCTTGGCGGGGAAGGTGCCGGCACTGAGCCCGGCGGGCAGCGGCAGCTCCGCCATGGCGTCGATCGCCAACAGTGGCCACAACGGCCGGAGGGCAACGGCCGCAGCACAGCACGGCTCGGCACTTTGCGGTTCGGCTCGGCTCGGCACGGCACGGCCAAGCACAGCACGGCTCGGCACAGATCAGCACAACTCGGCTCGGCACGGTAGGGCACGGGAAGCCCGTGGCCAGGGTGGGCTCTGGGAGCAGTGGTGGACTCTGTCCCCACGCTGCATCCTGTGCCTGGGTCACCGTCGGTGACGGAGGAAAAGGCCATTGCTTTGTCTTGGCTGGGGAAAGGATGAAAAGGGGACATGAGAAAGCATCCTTTTGGTCACCTTTTCAGCAGACTAACTGTTTTTTTCTCGCCATCTCTGCCTGTTTTTTGCAGAGTTGGAACATCTTTCATGATTTGGAGTCAGCAGCAGAAGCAGGAAGGGGCAGTGATTTTGTCAGCATTGTCATCAAAACGCTAGTGCTGCCCCATGGATGGATGTTGCTTGATGCAAGGGATGAAAGGCCTTCACTTGTAGGGCGCTCACGCCAGTGTCTTCCCAAAGGACGTTGCCATTTTCTTTCCTCAGGAATCGCTTCTTCTGTTTTTCCCCCCATCTGGGGAGATTTCCAATGCAAATGCCTCCTGCAGCCAGCTCTTGCCAATGCAGACTGACAAAGGAGATCTTGCAATAGACAGAGACTCCCTAGAGCTGGTGTGGAGAGGTGAGGGGCCAAGGTTTGTCCTTTAGTCTTGAAATCTTGTTGGGGAGCTGATTGTGCTTTGGGGGACTGACAAAAATGTTGTGTCCTGAAAGACCACAGAGACTTTGGGGTTGTCATGTTGGGGCAGAAATTTATGTCTGAGAACTTTTTGAAATGCCTTTTTTTTTTTTTTCCCCTCCCCTGCAGAGAACCTTTTCCTACCTTTTGGGGAACTTCCGTCTGCTGGTCTCCCAGATCCAGCCGTTTCCCAGGGTTCCTTCCCAAACTGAGGAGTAGCCCATGGCCTCCACTCTCCAGCTGGAACAGAAAGAAGCACAGAGCTTGCTGTTGCGGGAGAAGAGCTTCTCTTTCCTGCCGGCTTTCCCTTTGGGGCAGGTTGGTATGTGCTCATTTGATAAAGGGAGGTTTAAACTCTGGAGGTGTTGCATTTCAAACTGCTCCAGCCTCGAGCTCTTGTGTGGGTATCCTTGGACAAAAGGCCTCCCTGTGTGAGCTCCCAGTGGGCTGGTTCAGTAAGGAAGTTGATATTTCAGGCTTGTGACTGCTGAAAGCAGTTGGTTTCTGGAGGTGTCCGGAGCTGGGAGCAACTACTTTTCTCGCCTGGCTGCAGAAAAGGTAGTGGGAAAGTGGGGATTGCACTTGCAGAGATGGCAATCAGGGGTGTTTTCTGAGAAATGGGCTGGCAGACAGGCAGGTCTTGTGCTCAACTGGCTGTGTGTTTGTTTTGGTGGTGGGGAGATGTTGTAATGAATCAGCCGAGACTCCATATCCTTCATGCAGATAAAGCCAATTCTTTATTCACATCACTTATTTTATCCAGTTTTCAGGGACCTCATGCACCACACCCATTGGCTGGTAGTATTCTTACTGCCTCATTTATTGCTCAGAAGGTCATTTGTGTGGATGTGCTAAGTTTCAGGTTGTTTCCATTTTTCCTTGGTGGGTTCTGATGGAACAGAGCTAATATTTATGCAGATGCACTTGTTTTTCTCCCTAGGAACGGGCTGTTTTGTGAACAAACTCCACCTTCTCTAAACAGTTTTCAACTGGGAACTTGCAAGCTATTGCTAGCTGCTTAGCTAAAGTAGCATGGCCTCATCCATATTCCATAAGACCTTTCTTTAATAACATTTTTTACCTGTCTGCAGCAGGGAGAGTCACAGACACAGACACAGACACCAGCTGAAGCAACAGTGTCATTTACTATCATGCAGAAGTGCAAAGACAAATCAGAAAAGAAGAAGGTAAGCAATGCACCTCATCACTGGTACAAAAGGTTGCCTCTAGTGATTAAGAAAGATACATCAGCAGACACCCTTCTGCTTTATCCTTCATCCAGATCCACTCATCAGGTGGGGAAAGCTGTCCCAGCAAAGCTCTGGAAAGTCCCTGCCAGGAACCAGGAAATCCTACACTGCCTCCCCCTTTCTTGGCCACCAGGCTTCTGCCTGCACTGTGAGAGTAGCCCAGCTTTGACAGTGGTGAACGAGCAATCTGACAGACCTTCTGGGGCAGGAGATCTGATTTCATCTTCCTCTTGGTTTTCTCCCTGAGCCTGTCCAGGGCTCAAAGAGGAACCAAGGCCAGATGTGGCCTTGTCTGGTTTCTTCATGCTGAAAGGTAAAGATGTGTTTCACCAAGTAGTGAATGCATAGATCCTATTGATAGTAACACTT
This sequence comes from Chamaea fasciata, assembly GCF_029207755.1. Classification (NCBI taxonomy): domain Eukaryota; kingdom Metazoa; phylum Chordata; class Aves; order Passeriformes; family Sylviidae; genus Chamaea; species Chamaea fasciata. Next base: position 279,179 of record NW_027094155.1, on the reverse strand, counting down.
GGTTAAGGAGCAGATCCATCGAACGTTTGGTTGGAAGGGTCATCCAGAGGGCAGATTTAGCTCAGGACCTGTTGTTCAGGCCTTAGTCCTTCAGTATTTTGTGGTGCAAATCAATGCCCTGGAAAGCTGGAAACAAACAAATCCCGCTTGAGCACGTTTCAGAGCGGGAGCAGGATTAGCCCTGCAAGGCCGGGCTAGGGCCAAGAGCAGAGGGCCAGCAGGCTGCATTTGCCCAGAGGCAGCCGTCCAGACCAAGAAGGCCACTGGTGCCCAGGGCCTGAGGTGCCCGAGGCTGCCTCCCCGCTGTGCAGCTCTGCAGAGCCCGTGGAGCGCAGGGTCCCGGGCAGCCAGGGCGGCCTGGCTGCCTTGGAGCACGAGGAGTGTCCCAGAGAAGCTGCGGCCCTTTGCTTTTTAACTGTTGCTCAGAGTCTTGTCATTAGTCCACACTGTCTGACATGTTTTCCTTTCCTCTGGCATATTGAAGAGAGCTTTTTGAGAAAAGTGGCTGATGTAGCTTCTGCTGGTGCTGGTGCTTCTGTCTGCAGGTCAGGGCAGGTGGTTTGAACCAAGGACGGAGTCCGCAGTTAACACTGCAGTTTTGCCAAGCCAAGAAAACCATTCACAACTGGGTGACCGATGCTGAGCAGCTTTGCTAGGTTTTGGAAAGTTATGACCTTAAAAAAGCCAACAAGTGTTCCTACATGAGGGTACCAGCAGTGTCCCAAAGATCCCAACTTTTTCCACCTCTTTTCTGTGTCTTTGGTGTTTCTAAGTTCCCCATTCCCCAGCAGGAATGAAAGCATGTATGATAATGTGAGTGATTTGAGAGCTCTGTGTTGTGCCCTGCCACATCAGCGTTGATGACAGGCTGGACATGGACAGGTGTGTTGAGTTCAATTCATCCCAGTTCTGTGCCAACAGCAGCCCCAAGATGCCGAGAAGAACAAGGACGGTGGGTGGGTGTGCACGCACAGCCCTGTGGCCTGACTGCTGTGTGGGCAGAAGGTTCTCAACAGCAGTACATCTTCACTCCCCGAAGTGGGAAGAATCTATCAAATCTATATGAAATGAAAATATTTATGAAAATGCACTCAATGGTACATATTTATATGTATCATATATGCAACTGATCAAATAGAATGCTGCATATTCTATATTTTGATATGCCATAATCAATAGAATATATCAAATATAGAGTTGATCTTTCCCTAAGCTATTGCCTGTGGGTCCTAGAGGCCATCTCCTAGTGTTCCTACATTTGTGCCTTCTGGTACTAGTTCTTATAGCAGCAACTCCCCTGGGAGTTCCTCCAGGGAACTTCACACCAAGGGCTTCCATCACTGTCGTGGCTGTGGGAACTTGTTGCTTGCCAGTTCTCCCCCAGAATCCTTGTGGATTCTGGGTCATGTCAGCACAAGTGTCCATGTGCTGGATTCTTGGAATCACTTGGTCCCTGTAGTGAGGGAACTCTGCTTGGAGCTGTTGGGCCAAAAGGAAAAGCATCAGTAAAACAAGGACTTGCTGACTGTTCGGGGGCAAAGGGAGGGGTAATGAGTGAGGCAGGTTTGTCTTGGATGCTACCCAAGTTTTCTGCTTCTTGTACTGCCGGTTTTTTCACAGCTCCTTCAGTTATTGAGAAGATGTTACAATAATGTTCAATCTGAGCATGCCACTTTCTTACTGAGGCCGTCTGGGCCACTCCGTCAGGTGGGGGAGTCCCAGTAGTGACTGACTTAAAAACTTGGAAATGCTCTCTCCAAACAACTGGTTGTTGTTGTACAATCTTCTCTACTTGTATGAGAGCTAGGCTAACCACAAACAAGCCTTTTTCCCGGGCAATATACCTCTTTTCAGCATCTCTGAAACCACGGGAATAAAAACCAACAGGCCATGTCGGACCACCAGGACCCCACTGCCATATGTGTACTGACAACCCTGAGGAAGCAAATCCCCATCCCCCCTGGAAAGGATCTATAGGATGAATAGGGCCAAGGGCTTGGTGAGCAGTTGCTTCAAAAATCAGTAATTGCATTGCTTCTTCTTGAGAAGCAGTCCGTTCCCATTTTACCCCTTTTCTCAGGAAGTTATTAAGAGGTCTGGCAATTATAGAAAAATCTGGCATGGTTTTTCTCCAAAACACTAATAATCCCAAGGCATGCTGTAAATCTTTCCTGGACTCAGGCACTTTAATTTGATCTCAGGAGGTTAGGGTGCCAGGTGGGCTGCATGTCATACCTCCTTTCCACCAGATACTCAAACATTTTACTTCTTGAGAAGGTTTTTGTCTTTTCTCTGAGGGGATCTGCAAACCAAGGCTTTCTAAGTGGGAAATTATTTTCTGTTGACCGCCCCCCACTTGCTGTGTCTTATTGTTTAAAACTTGTGCTAGGGAGTGCTGTGGCTTGTTGCCCAAGGTTTGTGGAAGAGGAGGTGCACTGGGTTATTGCTTGGATGATTCCAACACAATAGGTTTGGGACAGGGCCAATTAGAAATTATTTTAGCCAATTTATCATAAGGCAAGTTATCCATTGCTTCTCCCCTTTTCAGCCCTAGCGACCACAGTTGCTGCTGGTTGGAAATTTGTTTTCCCTTTTCTGATTTTTCATTAGGAGAGGCAATGTGCCTGACTCCTCTGGGTTTTTCTGGTTTGTCCTCTGGGTACTTCACTGGTCCACATTTTCTACTGTAACTTACTAACTCCTCTGCTACCTCACTCCATGTCCAAAGTTTATAACTGCTGTTAGATTGTGTGCTAGGAGTTGTAAAAGGTGAGGAGTCAGTGGAGTCAGTGGAACCAGTTTGATCTCTTGTATGTCCAAGAAATCTTTCAAGTCTATCTACTGAAGCGATAGATGCTATTGTTTTTGGAAGAAAAATTGCTGTTGGTTTAAGAGACTCTGGCAAACCTCGAATGAGGGGGGTCATAATCTCAGGTTTGACAGGCTGTTGCATTGGTGACTCACAGCCAGAGATTAATTTTCTTTCCTGTATCATTTGCAAGCATGCAGCTTTGTGTATGTTTTCTAGGAGTTGGTCTGAGGTACCGACTATTGCCAGAGGGTCGCCCGTCTCTAGGGGATTTAACTCCCCTGCCCAGTGAGCTGCACGCTGTGTCAGGGAGCATGGAGCATGTGTGTTTCCTGTTGTTAAGAAAACTCCATGTCCCCAGTAGCCACTTGCTTCTTGTTCACTTAATTTAATTTGGTCACTCCCTGTGAGGGAAACTCTAAAAACATACTCCGTCTCTGATTCACTAGGGAGGCGGGAGTATTGTGTCTTTAATTTAGCTAATTCAGTGGCTGTGTATGGTATTTCTTTGGTGGTTATGTGGGGATCACCATCTTCTTCATTTATATAATTATATTCTGTTTTGATGAGAGGTCTCAAGTTGGAGCAACAGTGTTCCCCACAATTTTGCATGTGTACTAATTCTTTCTGAGGGTATATTTGTTTAATGTTGTATGTCTCCTTTCCTTCTGTTTTTCCTTCTGTGGGTGAATCTGCAGATTTTAAGTTTTTACTTCGCCCTTCTGCAAGGGAAATCTGCAGCAAATAATTCTGATTTCTTTCCTGTTCTAATTGTTTTTGCAAAGCTTCCACCAGATTCTGCAGGGATTCTATGACTGCTTTTTCTTCACTCACCCGTTCAAAACGGGTTTCTATGGCTGCCGAAAGACAGGCCCCCAAAACTGAGCAAAGAATGGTTTTATTTCTGCCCAGTTTGTATCTAGCATCATGTTGCAAAGAATATATTCTATCTACAATGTTTTCAAAGTTAAACCAATTATTCTGTGCCCACCTTTCTCCGTCTGAAGAAGGTCTAGCACCATGTTTCGCTAGCAAAGCATAAAATGCATTCTTATCTTTTTCACTCATTTTGTGCAGGGACCAAAACCACTCTCAGGGAGGTACGCCTAAAGTTACACCAAAGGCACAGCTAAAACTGTGTTTCCCTTCGCTTCCCTGGAATGGGCGAGGAGACCAAAACTGCCTGGGAGGTTCACCTTAGTTCCAAAGAGTTGTCTCCTCAACGACACCAAGCAGCCCAAAACACACAAAAACTAACTACAGTCCCATCTTTTGCACAATGAGATCCTTTTGTGAAATCCTGATGAGAGGGAGTGCTATACGCCTGGGTGTATACAGTTTGCGGGAATTTTCCCTGGCCCCCCTTGCTTTCTAACAGCGCTCACCCAAGTGGCGTGCTAGGTGCGGCTGAGACGAGGGTCCTTCCCCTGTTAAAAGCTATACAGAACCCGCAACCCCTCTGTCCATCAAGATCCTGTCCGTGACGCCAATTTCATGTCAGGGTCCGCAAATATATGCAGGGAACCTGATGGTTTGTTTTAGGGATCTCAGAGTGCAAAAGACACAGTGGGGAACAACTCAGTTTACTCCATCAAAAATGCACCTTTATTTAGTGCCAACAAATGCCATAGTGGGGAGAGAAATAAAAAATAGTAGGAAAGAGAGAGAAAGAGGGGAAGGGGATTGTAGCTACAAACGTGGAGGGTCGAGTCTTCGACGCCTAACGATGCATATAGACGCGATCTTCTCCAGTGGGGTGATCACAAAAGTGAGCGGGGGTCTCCAGAGGTTTTATAGGTTGGTCAAGGCGGGAAGCAAAGCAAGGGGCACAGAGCCAAAGCAGGAACCAGCAGTGTAAAGGCTGAGTGCTCAGGAACAAGCTGCAAACCGTACCTCCAGTACGGACAGACCAGTTTGGACAGGCAGCCTTGGCTCAGTCCACTGTGACCAGTTCCATTGTTCTTGCACTCCGTTCTCATGGAGATGCACACCAGTCCTCCGAGACTTGGCAAGCGTTCCACCTCAGCCAGGCCAGGGGCTGCTTTCAGAGTCTGGGGTCTCAGTCCTCAATCATTGGAGACAGTCGTGAGGCATATCACATCCTTGGACAGACTCTGACAGCTTCCTGTCATGGGCAGAGTGGGAGCTTCAGGCAAAAGCTTCATTTCTTCACTGGAGAAACTCCTGCTGAGTCATGAGGTGGAGAAATGACACCCAACAGACACCATGGATCCTCATATCCCTCCAGGATGCCTGACTTTTCAAATTCCATCTAAGAGAGGAGACTGGGAGTGTCTGGATCCAATTCTAGTCCCAGACTTTGTCAAAGGTTTACGTGTAAAAGACTGGACAGGTGGAATTGAACTGCAATGCAATTTGTCCCCCAGGATTACCGATTCAATACCAGATATATTTCCATAAATGCAGCTATGATTGATTCTGATCAGGATTAGACAGAAAGATTTATTTACACAACAGAGCAAATAGAGAAAAGAGAGTTATTTACTCCACAGTATAGGAGCTGTAACAATTATATAGAATATAGTGCTCTAGGAAGCAATTTTGAAGTAAACAGGGCCTTGTTGGACTTGTTTGAGCCCATTCCAGGCAGAGCCTCCTGCTCCATGAGGAACTGCCTTTCCTGTGCCATGACCAGGGCAGGTCCCGCTGCAGGAAAAGCCCCAGGCCAAGCCAACACAACGAAGGGCTCGGGCACAAGTGCAGAGTGCCGTGCTGGGAGCTGTGCCAGGGAGAGCGTGAGGCACCAAAGGCACCTTGGCAGCAGCAGCTGCTTCCAGGCCATGGCCAGAAGCCTCCCTTGGCAGCCCGGCCTGCTGGCCCCCACTGCACAGCTGCTGCTTCAGGGCTCATTTCTGCCTGGGCTCTGCCCCAGCCCGCAGAGTGACACCTCAGCCCTGACTCTGGCACAGCCGCTGTGCCTGAGCCCTGCAAAGCCTCAAGGTCACCTGCGCCTCCCTGGCTCTGGCAGCCCCTGGGGCAGGGGGGGAAAGGCCAGAGAAGGGGCTGGCTTTGGCTGCTGGATGTGGGCTCCAGCAGAGACAAGGAGGAGTCAAGGGAGTGGATGGAGTCCAGCCAGCAGCCCCTTCTCCCCATGCAATCCTGGAATGGTTGGGATGGGAAGAGCTCTGCAGTGCTCATCTCATCCAAACGCCTGCGATGAGCAGGGACATCTTTCACCAGATCAGGTTGTTCAGAGCCCTGTCCCAGCTGGACTTGAATGTTTCCAGGGAGGGGGCATTGACCAGCTCTCTGGGAAAGCCTGTCCTGGTGGATCACCAGCCTCATGCTCAAAAATTTCTTCCTTATCTCTCCGCATCTGAACCTCCCTTCCTTCAGTTTAAAACCAGCACCCTTTGTCCTATTGGGACAGGCCCTCCTAAAACCTTTGTCCACCATTGCATTCCCAATGAGCCAGGTTTCCGTGGCAATTGCCGGGACAGGTGACCCAGGTGTGCTGTCCCAGTGAGGGCTGCCATGGAACCAGTGCCCAGCACTGCCCCTTTCTGCCTGGCTGAGCTGCCCTTGGCCCTGGCAGCGGCGTTTGCTGCTGGTTCCGCGGCGCCTGAGCAGCCGGCGCGGCACAGGGCAGGTGGCCGTGGCACAGCCCCCAGCAAGGGATCCCCTCTGGCTCTGGCCACTGACACCAGCCCTGAGCAAGGGGCCAAGGCACTGGGCTCAGGCCAGTGCCCATGGCCACAGCCCCTTGCCATGGCCCCGGGCAGCTTGGGATGATGATCCAGCCTCCCTCCTGGCCCAGGCCTGGGCTGCAGCACCCTTCCCCACAGCCTGTGTGCACAGAAGCACTTCCAGGGCTCTCTGCATTTCCCTTGCCCTCACTCTTGCCTCACTCACACACCTCCCAACAACCCACCTGGAGCTTTGACTTGCAAGGAGTTCAAAGCTTGTCTGTCCTTGAGGAGTTGGTCTAATTCTGCCTCCAGCCGACTCTAAATTTTTGTTTATTGTACATCTTCATTGGTGTCTAAAACATTCCTTGCATGGTTCTGCCTTGGGGAAGGGGAACCTCCTTGGTGACACCTTGGGCTTGCCACAAATTGAGGAGATTGTTTGGAACTTAGGAGGTTTTGATTGCTAAGAAAGGAAGAAAACCTCTCTTTGTCTGGGTGAACCCAGTTCTCTGAGCAAAGCAGGTCCCAGGTGAGTGAGGAGAGGCAGGATGGGGTTAGGGAATGTGGAGCATGGTTGTCCAAAGTGGATCAGACCTCAAGGCACAGCTCCTCTGACCAGGCCAGACTTCCTTAGGAGAGACCCTGGATCAGTATCAGTCACTTGAATGCTGCAATGACCTTTGCTCTCAAGAGAAAAATACCCCCTTTGAAAAGAAGAGTGTTGATTCCTTCAACACTCTTTGAACTATTTCTCCATAACTCTAGGAAAAAAGACTTCCTAATGAAATGCACCAGGCCAGAAGGAAATCAAGGCACAGCCGTGGTTTGTCAGGACTTGCTTTCTCCTAATGAGCCCAGTGATGCATTTGGTGCTGAGCCCTGGAACCTCAGGGCCTGGGAAGAGATTCCACAAACCTTTCCAGGAGTCAGAGTCAGAGGAAAAACCCAAAGTGTCTGGAAGCATTAAAGGGTCACCCTGAGGTCCATCCCCAACACAGGTTCCTCATGGAGTCCTTGGAGGAGAGAATTGGAGGCCAGGATTGCACCAAAACCTCTCAGAGACTCAGTGTGGGAAGGAAAAACCCAAAGTACCTTAAACCCCCTGAGTATCTAAAAGCATTAATGAGCCCCACTGAGTGTCAATGCACAGCTCTCAAGGGACTCCTTAAAGCAGATAATTGGGGCCATGATTGCACAAACCTCTCAGAGACTCAGTGGCAAAAAGAAGTGCTTAAATGTCCCCGATTACCTTGAAGCATGAATGAGCTCCACCGAGTGTTGTTACTGAGTAAAAATCTCAAGGGACTGATTAGAGCAAATAAATGGAGGCCACGAGTGCACAAACCTCTCAGACTCAGTGTCAAAAAAATCCTCCAGTATTTACAACTGCTCATTGCTCTGGACAGCACAAATCACAAAACACCCATTGCAGTTGACAATTGTATTTTCTTGCAGATTCCTACAGCTGCACTGCTGATCAACAAATACACCAGAATTGATTTCACATGAAAAATGTCATTTATTACAAAATGCTTCACCGGCGCTGACACTATACAACTATGTATTTAATTTAACTATATATCTCAATTTAAGGTAAAAAAGGGATTTTTTAAATTTTTACAACAATGCTATGTAAAAATATACAAATATCTACTTCAGTTAAGAAAACCTTAATTTATTGCCAACATCTACAACAACTCACTAGACACAAAGATCAATTAGGTGTTTAGCAACTTAATTTATTACATATTACTGCAAGCCTAAAGCCCATCTAGGAATACAAAAATATCAGTATTTCTATCTAAACAGTCGTCTACAAAGATCTCAATCGATACAATGACACAACTATACATCTCCAAACATGTTTAAATAGAAAGATACACCCAGATACACCCACCTCAAAATACAGAAGTCAATACACAGATGTAAATAGAAAACTAGATCTATTTACTTCTAGGAATACCAATATACCTATTTAAAGAGCCATATAACTCCAACTGCATAAATAGAAATACCTACACAACTGTATTCATGGGAAATAGAATGAAAACACACATAGAACAGCATACTTACATATACATATACTTACATCCATATATACATGTGTTATTACAAAGATGTATGCATATATACAGACACATATATATGTAGCATACATTTATAAATATACCAAGATACATACAGAAATATTCCTATACAAATAGTAATTTGCATATATAAATATCCATGAAATTATTCCTCTCTATGCTACAGTCCATATATCTTTAAACAGAAATCTAAGCAGAGGGATTCCCGCCGCCCCATCTTCAAAGCCTTTCACTCTGTTCTTGCTTCCTCCCCTGCAGAGCAGCACCCCTGGACAAGGACAGCAGATGTCACTGGCTCAGGGGACAGTGCCTGGGGCCACCGGCAGCTCCCAGCGCTCCAGGGACAGCCGAGGCTGAAACTGCTGCTCCGCCCGGCCCGGCCGCCAGCTCAGACCCAGCACAGCAACAGGGGACACAGGGGGCACAGGGGGAGAAACAAGAGCTGAAACAGGCAGCTGAGGGGGGAAAGGTAAAAATGCAGCCTAGGCCTACACAAACATCACTCTATCCATCTCTATCGATTCACAGACCGTCACGGGGCTTTGCTTTGTGATATCAGGGCACGGTTGCCACGTGGTCATGGTGACATCGCAAGGTTGCCTTGGTGCCCGGAAGGCCTCAGGGGTGTCAGAGCAGCTCTTGAGCTTGCTCAGTGCAGGAGCGTCCTGCAGCTTGAGGCATCTGTCAGTGGGCACGTGCACACTGACAGGAGACTTGCTTTTTGATAGTGTTGGAGAACAGTTGGCAAACTTGCACAGCAGTTGCCACAATGATTGGGCAACTCGCCACTGCAGTTTTCACTGTCTATGGAGTTACTTATTCCTGCTATTTCCTGACTCACCTGGCAGGTAAGTAGAGGTTTTCCCTGGGTGTCACCTAACCTGGTTTTTGTGTCTTCCTGCTCTTTCTTAGTGACTGAGTTGATTTGGAAACAGAAAGGCCATTGGGATGCTGCTTGGGTAAAGCTCCTGTCAACACGTTCAGCTCAAAAGGGGGTGTGTGTAGCCACGGCCGTGCGGGCAGCATTTGCAAGGGAGCCTGCAGGGGTTGCGTTCCCTCCGTGGGAGAGTCTGTGGCAGCAGAGTTTGCCAATTCCTCCATTGCTGGGTCGAGCAGGACAACTTTGAAAATGTAGACTGGGAGGCCTTCTTGGAAAGTCTTCTAAAAATGGTTGTCTCCAGTTTTCTCAAAGCATCTGCTTCATTTTCCCTTGCCCACTGCAGGTCACCTGAGCCGGGTATTCAGAGGTGCTGATCCTGAGGTGAGTAAGGAAAGAACATTTGATGTTCTTGGTGTTTAAAATTGTGCAGCAAGCTGTGAGCTTGGCCTGTGGCAGTAGAGTGTAGAGGGCCAGCTGAGTAGGCTGCAAGAAAATCCCTTTCCATGTCTGCTGCAGCAAGAGCAAAGGCATCACTGCCTATTTCCTAATTTTCCATTCCAGAGCTTTAAAAGAACTAAAAGATCAGTTTTGCAGAGAGAATGTGCTTCCTGATAGTAGTCAGGGGGGAATATCTAATTTCGAGCAATTTGCAGTGTCCAGTTGAATCAGCCCATTAGAATTTAGTCTGAGGGACTTAGAATCCCCTTGCTCTCCAAGTTGATGATTTGTGCTTAGTAGAGCTGGTTCTAGAGCTGAAGAGAAAGAAGGTTCTAAATGATAGGTCATGGCCTGTGTCTCACGCTCCTGTCTGTCCACAGATCCCAGAACCAAGAGCAGACTCTCCTCTGGCTTCCTCTGCTCCTGGACAAGAAGCCAAAGAGGAGCCAAATGACCACAAGGCTCCAGCAGTCGTCACACCACAGCCGGAACTTTCCCAGCCAGTAAGTGCCACTTCTGGAGGGTGCTGTCTTTAGTGCGAGGCAGAGCTGCAAGTTTCTGAGCAGCCAGCTCTTGCTGTTGGTGGCTGAGGATGCTGAGTGCTGCAGTCCTGCCAGACCTAGCCATTCCCCTCAGCCAGTGACAGCTGGAAAATGGGCTTTGAGCTGCCGTGTTTAGGCCCCAGCTTGCTGGGATTCTGATAGGGGCCAGCCTGGAGCAGGAAGGTTCCCTGTGTGCAGAGGAGGGAGCATGTCAAAGGCACTGTGCTCAGCCTTGGTGGATACGTAGGGGACGCTGTGGTCTGGGGACACCTGTCCCTCTCCACAGACGTGCCAAGTACCCACAGGCACCAAAAGTCTTGATCTGAGAACACAAGCTCTTTGGGGTGGTTTGTCCCCGGGAGCTTCTTGGCTGTGCTTACCCGGGAGCATTTCAGAGACACACTGGGGATGTGGAGTTGCTGTTTGAAGACAGGGATTTTGGTGCCTTTGTTGCCAGGTTGTTCTTTTGCCTCTTCAGGCAGAGCAGTCAGTAGCAGAGCTGACAGGCACTCGGAGTCCACCTGTCTTTTGGCTTTTAAAGAGCTGCTAAGAGATGATGTGTTGTCCATGAATCTTTGGGGGGCCACTCTTCTCTTGTGTGGCAAAAGACACGTTCCCTGTCAGCTTCCGAAGAGGCTGTTGGAGCTTCAGCCCCAGATGGAGGCTGATTGTACTGCTAGTGTCACAGTGGGACAGAGTGAAGGGCAGGGAGAGGGGAATTCAATGGAGCTCTTGGGACTGAGGAGGCCAGGAGTCCCCCAGGCACTGAAAGCACAGAGCCTTGGCATCTGCAGAGATCAGCACTGGGACAGGAGGGTTACAATGGAAGCAGAGGTGGGCAGGGAAGCAGAAAGAAGTGGCTGAATGAATATGATTTGTACGCTGAAAAAGGAAAAAGCTGAGCCTGATGGCATCTCCCAGTCACTTGCTCTGCATTTGTTTGTACAGAACGTGGAGGCAGAGGCACAAGCAGAGCCGCCCAAACCTCCGAGTGACACGATGGCAGCAAGGAGGAAGAGCAGGGAAGACATCAGAAGAACTGAGGATCAATGGAAACTCCATCAGGAGAGGGGCAATCAACAAAACCATGTAAGCGGAGGAGTAGTAGCCACTCCCCTGATGGAAGGTTCTGTCTCCTGTTCTTTACGGAACTTTGGAGACAAGTTGGAGGCAGAGCTGCAGAAAACTCGGGCTAGGATCAAGGCATGGGAGAAGAGGCTGGAGGAAGAAATGGAGATTCTAGCAGAAGACCGAGCGAAAATTGGTCTCCTCCTTGAGAAGCAAGAGGCTCTACAGAAACAAGTGAGTGAATGAGCAATAGCCACTGCAGTCACCAACCTGGTGCTTTCTGCCCTTCGTGCCTTTCCCCTGCAGAGCAGCAGGGGGGTGGGGTGATGCCTCTGAGTGCCATCCTGCTCCAGTGTGTGCCACAGGCACTCTGAAGGACACTCCCTGCTCTGCTGAATCTCAGCTGCTGCCCTGCACAGTGGCACTAGTGCTTTGGCCTTTTGGCCAGCAGTCATCTGAATGCATTCCTGCTGGCCTCTTCCTGCTCTCCTTGTTTCTTGAGGTGTTCTTGCAGGTGAACACGGTGACCCAGATGGATCTGGAAAGAAGCTGTCTGTATCCCTTGTGAATCTGGTCCTTTCCCTTTCCTCACAGTCGATGACTCTTGGCTGACAGGGACAAGCTGGACTCTCTGACTGCTTTGTTCTCTTTGACTTGAGGTGGAAGTGTTGACATCTCGCCTGGCAGCCTGCAAAGATTTCCATCAAGTGACTGGCAGCAAGGAGCCCCAAGATTCCTGTGAGGCACAGAAACTGTCCCAAGCAGCAGCGCTGCCGGTTGGGCACGTTCAGAAGATGCCGGAGGAAAAGAGGACTCCATGGGAGAAGGTAGAACATTTGAACAAAGAGCTGCAAGTGTGTCTGCAGCCCTTGGAAGGGGAAAAGTGTCCTTGGGAGAAAGCGGAATGGTCATTTTGGCAGTCACCCTTCAGAAAATCCATGCAAATGCATTTTGGAGAAAATGGACAATGAATCTGGCCTTGCACTCCAGTCAAACGAGCCTTTGGCTTTGAGCCATCCAGTTTGAGGAGTGGACATCAGAACAAACCCATGGCAGAGCCCTGCATGTGGCTGACAGCATCTTGCTAAGGGCTTGCACTTGAAATGGGATCTGGGGCTAATCTCTGCCAGCCACTTTTCTTTCTGACACCAACTCCTTTGTTGTCTCAGATCTCCACAGGCTCTTCTGTTGAACCTGCAGGAGCAGCAGTGTCACCTAAAGGCCAAGCTGTGCAGTGGAAGCCGGGCAGTTCGTTCATCTCCAGCACTGACAGGGCCTCTGCTCAGCAACAGGAGATGGAGGATGATGAGGATGAGTCCCTGGAGCTCCTGAGTATGTCTTGTGTCTTTCTTCTCTGAGGGACAGTGTATTGTGTGCACGTGTCAGCACAGCTGGACCCAATGATTCTCCTCACTTTGGGGTCCCAGGAGCATTTAGGGCTCCCCACAGGAGAGGCTGTGCTCCAAGGCAGCAAGAGAGTGCTCTGGGTGTTCCCGCTGCCTCTGAGGGCAGCTTGGACGTGCCTGGGGTTTGCCTGAGCTTCCCCAGCTGCTAAAGGCAGAAGCAGGGGTTGTCCTTGCATCAGCAGAAGGCTGTGAGCTAGCAAATGATCTGGGCAAGTCCTGTGTGCTAGTGGCCAAACTGGATAGAATAGTCAGCTTCCTAAATTCTCCTTAGACTCCTGACTTCTCATCCGCCATCAGAGCAAAAAAAAACTTCACAGAAAGTGATTGGTTTTGGCATTTTGTCTTTTGGTTGTGGTTTTAGTTTGGGGTTTTTTCCAGATTTTTTTGGGTAGAGGTTTTTTCTCCATCTTGAAGGAGCTCTTCTGCCCCATGAGTCTCAGTGGCGTCATTTTGATGACTGTTCTTATTTACCACTACTACATCTGCAGGGTTTTTAATGAGAATATTATATATTTGTCACTGAGGACTCTTTGGAAAGAATATCAGGTGACAGCAGAAACAGAGAGCAAGAGCTGGTTTTTTTGTGCCCCCAATGAAAAAAAACAGATCTTTTTATTACAATCTGTATTTCATATCCTAGTTTTGTTCCTAGAAAGATAAGTCCAAGAGACACAGGCCTGGGGCATGATCAGATAAAAGTGCACTGTAGGCATTTCTCAGGAGTGAGCCTTCAGCCCCTCTGCTGTATATTCCTCAGATCCATGACACTTTTTCCTACCTGATTCCCAGTCATTCCCATGACTGTTAGAATGCTACCCACTGGCCCAAGCCCTGCTCAGATCAGTCTCTAGGAAAACAAATCAAGCCCTTTGTGATTCTACAGCACAAGTCATTGAAGCTGCTTCTTGCCCAGAGCAGCTGCCGGTCCTGTGCCCTCAGATAAGAGCTGGTGGGGCTGAGAAGAGAGCCCAGCTGACTCTCTGTCTCCCGTCACCTGTTGGCACAAAAGGGCACTGACGTGCACCTGGCTGTGTCTGCTCTCCAAGCCAATCCTGCCGTGTCCTCAGTGGGGGCAGCAGCTTGGAAGGGGCTGGGTGTGGCCGTGCCTTCTTGCCATTGCTTGTCAGTGCTGGTGCCTGGGCTTTGGCAGCTTTGTGGCGGTGGCTGCCCTGGCCCTGAGGGCTGGTGTGAGCGCCGAGGCTGGAGCCTTCCTTAGCTGGGAGAGTCCCGCTGCCGGCCGGCCGCTGCAGCGCGGAGCTGCCCCGAGGCAGCAGCCCCTGCTCTGGGCCGGCTCCTGCACGGCCTGAGCTGGGCTCACAGAGGGTCAGCATCTCCTCTGGGCAGCTGTCCGTGTCCCGCCGGCACCTGAGGAGCACTGCTGTCCCTGCTGCCCTTGCCCGCTGCGGGAAGGTGGGCACGTGTGCGGGGCTGAGAGGGCGAGTGCAATGGCAGGGACTGATCCCTGCTGTCAGGGGCAGGAGAAGCAGTGTGGTTCTTCACGTGGGCCACGGGCAAGGGCCTCTTCCAGCTCAGCCTGCTCCTCAAGGGTGAGGGTCCTGCTGCTGAAGGCCCCTTGGGATTGGTTAGAGCTTGAGCTGCTTGGGTTTACAAAGGGAAAGGCATTCTTTTGGTAAAGTGCTGCAAGGTGGGGAAGATGCCCTCCTCTCCTGGGAATGCATCTCCCTGTGCTTTGTTTGCTGTCAAGAGATCTCTTCAAAGGACTGTAGAAATCAGTGCTGGCCTGCTTGTACTGCAGAGCTGCCTGTCTTGTTGCAATTCTTGCAGTTGTTGTTGTTACGCAGCTGGCCACAAAGGACTCAGAAGGCCAGACTGTACAGCCCCAGCAGGGCTGCCTTTTGTATCTCTTGGATAGTGGGATCTCTGCTTTCAAGTGAGCATCTTGCATTTTGTTTCCCTCAGGGCAAATGGCGAGCATGGAAAATCCCCGAAGGAAATACATTGAAGAGGAAATTGTTGGCAGAGGGTGAGTCCAACCACAGTTACTTGTACGCAATCTTGGGGCAACGATTTGCTGCTGGAATATCTGTCAAGGGTGAAGTCAGGCAAGTTGCAAACATATTCAGACACTGGGGTTAGTCTGCCCCATCTCTCAGTACCAGCCAGAATTTGGAAGTGTGGTCAGAAGGAATTGTCAGACACTTGGATTTCATTGCCAGAAACAGCAACCACCCCTTTTTGTAGCAGGCAGATAACTGTTTGAAGGAACATTTCTTCCCAAGAGTTTGCTGAAGGAAATAGTGTGATCAGGATAAAAACTGCCCAGTTTAGAAACTGAAATCCACGATGAAAGAATCACCTGGCCTTTTGAGCTGAGGCACTAAAGCCCAATGCTTCAGAAACAGGCCCAGTGCCCATGCACTGGAGAGGAAAATGCATCATCTGCATTCTGGCAGAGCCCTCCTGCATGCTGCAGGTTGGAGGCATTTCCAGCAGACATCTCCTGTCTGGGCTGGCTTTCACTCCAAGGTCTAAATGGCTTCTCCTTTCTTTGCTGCTGTTTTGTTTCTAGGGCTTTTGGAGAGGTTTGCAGAGCGATCGACACTGCCACAGGAGGACAGGTAAATGTCAAGAGCCCCTGCAGATTCTGCTGCTCTCCAGGGCTTTCCTCTCTCGTGTCAGCTGTGGCTGCAGCTGTGGCTAGAGCTGTGCTGCAAAGGCACAAGAAGCACAGACTGGTGCCAGCCTGCCAGCTGCATTTGGGACAGTCTTTGTCCTGCTCAGCTGCCAGAAGGAAGGCAAGGAGGGCAGCGGTTCCTTTCAGAGAAGGACGCTCTCCCTGGCTCTCAATTGCTCCAACAAAGGGGCATCTCACTGCTCTCTGGGGCTACGGCTTCAGAGTCCTGAATTCTCATTTCTGGCTGCCAGCAAATTCATCTGAATGTTCCTGGCAGTTCCTTAGGCACCTGCAGTTCTGCACTTGGGAACTGCACGTGGGGAGAGATCTGCAAGGCGTCCCTAAAAGCCCTAAGCCCTGCCTAGAGCCCGAGATGTATCCACAGAGTACCAAGGCACGCATTTCTTCCTCTGAAGTACGGACAGAGAAACAGAGAGTGTGCTCAGAGCTTTGGGGGGTGAGAGTGGAGACACCATTTTTAACAAGTGGACAAGGCAAATTGTGGTCAGTGGCCACATGTCCTGGAACTGGCCCCCAAAGGAGCAGAGAAATGAGCTGTAGGAATGTCAGTTCCTAATTACTCCTTTGTCTAATCACAAGGCACTTTGGCAGAGCTCACCTGTGTCATTGCAAAATCACTCGCTCCATGTGTGTTGTGGTCTCATTCCACCAGCTTCTAAAGTTACTGATTTTCTGTGTCATTCTAGGTGGCCATCAAGAAAATCAATCTTCAAGGACTGAACAGGAATCAACAAGCGCTTAATGAAATCATGGTCATGAAGAAGAATAAGAGTCCCCACGTTGTGGATTATTTAGACAGGTGAGTGGTCATGGTCTCTTCCCATGAAGGTTTGTTTCCATAGTAAAAGCATGCGAGGTTAAAACCCCACTTTGGACACTGGCAGAAAATAGAGCTGTTAATAATCAGTTAATTATTATTTCTCTACTCATCTCCAATGGATGGGAAGAGAGTGTATTTTGCCTGCATGTGTCTTCCCTGGCTTTCAAACACTGAGTTGGAACACTGGCCAAAAACCTGAATCAACCCTCCCATACTAAGTCAATACCTTGTAAGCTCACTGCCTCCATGTTGTCTCAGGATTGATTTTTTCAAGTTTCTTCAATGCTGATGAAGCATGCTAGAGAGGACTTCCCTTGGATTGTTGCCCCTCTTTTCCAGGGCTGGCCATGCCAGGAACACTAGGTGCTCCTTTCCAGAAATACCATGCGGGACAGGTTTTTCATCTTGGCTGATAGTAAACTGTACTTTTGGCTTGCTGGCCATCTAAAATATCTCCTTTTTCACAGATGTGCTGTTCTCCTTGAGACTGCACAGACTGCAAACAATGCACAGCCTGAAGGGAGTGTCTATTCCTTGAATTCTGTCCTTGTCACAAAGGGACCCGGAAACAAGAATCAAGCAAAGAAACCAATGTATGCATGTTCATCTGCATGGCCTTGTTCCCTTCTTTCAGCTACCTTGTGCTCGACGAACTCTGGCTGGTGATGGAGTACATGGATGGAGGCTCTCTGGATGATGTCATCGCTGAGGTTCGCATATGTGAACACCACGTGGCAACCATCAGTCGAGAGGTGAGGGATCCCATCTGTGCGTCCCAGGGCTTGGGCAGGATTGTCTGGGAAAGGGGCTCAGGACAGGAGCGATTCCGTGAGCCAGGCTTTGTTTCTGTGTGGCTGGTATGCCCTGGGCAAGCAAGAGCATCTCAAGCGAACTGCCTGCCAGTGCCCCTGCACTCACTGGACTCTGTTCTTGTCCTCTTCTCTCCTGCTGTTGCACTTTCACTCTGGCTCTTGTATTTGCTCTTCTCCATCTTGCCTCTCTAAACTTTGGCCTGTCTGCACTGCATTCCTTGCCTGTAAAAACAAAGGTGGGGGTGGCAGTGTTTGAAAGGAGCAGCAAAGAAGAGAGACTCATTTCTCTGAGTCCTCAGCTGGAAAGGTTAGCAGTGCAGCCAGAATGCTCTGTACTTCTGAGCACATGCACTGCAGCAGCAGTCGTCCTGGCTGGTTTGCAGGGCAGAGTCTACACCAGCAGTTGCTGTTGCTCTTTGACAAGCTGACATGCCTTTCTTTAGAAAGGTGCTGCCCTGCCTGTGTTGGAGCAGTGAGCTCTTCTCCTCAGTGGCACTGTCTTCTGCCATTACTCCTCATTCCCCTGCAGAGGGAATCTTGGAGAGCTCTTTCCTTTGTTGTGTGATGAAATCACATCACTGATTTTTGCCCTCCTGTTTCTGGTTTCTCTCTTAGTGCCTGCAAGGACTGGATTTTCTCCATTCCAACCACGTGATACACCGAGATGTGAAGAGCCTCAACATTCTCCTCAAAACGGATGGCTCTGTCAAGCTGGGTCAGTATATTCTTGGTCAGGTGCAGCGTTCCAGGGATATGTGGGCTGTGGGGCTGCTTTTGAGTGAGTGCCAGCCCCCCCAAAACGGTGCTGGTGGCAGTGCAGGGAGCCTGTTGTGAGCTGACCACGCGGTGGCAACGTGCACAGACCTATGGCAAGGATCGAGCCGTGCACAGTGGCATTGCTCTGTGTGTGTCCCTTCCAGAGGGAGGGGGCTACAAGTCTAAAGCTTCAGGGGAACAAAAGACACTGCTGGAGGCCGTGTAAAAAATGTGGGGATTTTTGAAGCAGCCAATGCCATATTTCCTTGGCTAAAGTCCTGAGGAAACAGAGCAGGGAGAGTTGTCCAGGAGATTCAGCAGCACATTCTCCAAATTCAACTGGGCAATTCTTTTCCTTGCTTTCCTAATTGCACAGGATTCAAATCAAAACCTTCTTTTGCTCTCTCCCCAGCTGATTTTGGCCTCTCTGCTCAACTCACCCCTGAGCAGAGTAGACGGAGCTCGGCGACCGGGACTGCTTGGTGGATGGCGCCTGAAATTGCAAAAGCTGAGTCCTATGGCCCCAAAGCAGACATATGGTCTTTTGGAATTGTGGGCATTGAAATGGTGGAAGGAGAGCCTCCTTACGGGAATAAAGGTCCTCTCTGGGTAAGGTGTAAATACTCTCTGATCCCGCTGTCTTTCTCCCCCATCCCACGTTCCGTGTGCCATTGGACAAAATGCCATTGCCATCTGCTGGAACTACTTCCACCACGGTCCCTTTCTGAAAATGTCCCGGCAGCACATCAGCATCTGCTGGGGTTTTGGTTGCATCCGTGGGGGAACTCAAGCCTTAGCCCAGGCAGACAATCTCCCTTCTCAGGCAACATTGGGCTTTGGCTTAGAAGGCGTTCCAGCTCTTTTGGCCGTGTAGATGGCCCTACTAACAGGAAACAAGCATCTTAGAGCTGCTGTTATCTTTCCTGAAATGAAGGAAAGAAACCCAAACCCAACAAAGTTTCTAAAGCAGTGGTTTGGAGAGAAGTGTACCCCCATTCTTCTCACAGGGAAACTTGCCTTAACTGAGGGATTTCCTTTCTTTCCTTTTAATTACCATTGTTTTCAAGAACCAAGGAAAAAGCTTGATGACTTTTATAGCAGCTGTGCTTAAGGGACCAACAAGTGCTGCAGAGATGCTTTTCATGTCATACTCCTTGGAAATACTAGAGTGAGTTAGTAGAGCAAAGTCCCTCTTCCAACTAGCCTGTCAAGCTGGTCAGGTGAATCCTCAGAGAAGCAAAGGTGCTTTTGCTGATGTAGTTTCCACTAAGGAGGTCAGTCAATGAAATCAGCTGCCAGGGCAAGATCTGCTGGATGCTGGAAAAGCTGTGGCTACATTGGGCTTTGGGTGTTTTGTTGGTCCAGGAAAGTCATCTCTTCCTCTGTGCCACGGCAGAAAGAGCCACTGCAGAGTGCAGCTGAAACAATGGGATCTGGGAGAGCAGTTCCAGATGTGAAAGAAGCAGCTGAGAGACTCGTCTTTCCTTTTTCTGCAGGCTCGATTCCTGATAGCCACCAAAGGGATCCCAGAGCTGCGGCAGCCCAAGCTCCTCTCCCCTTTGCTGCGTGACTTCCTGAGCTGCTGCCTGCAGAGAGACGAGGAGCGGCGCTGGTCTGCCAAGGAGCTGCTGCAGGTAAAATGCCAAGGGGCTGCAGGGGAAACAGTGTCCCAGGGACGGGCTCCTCCTGCACTGAACTGCCAGGCATCAGATGAGCCTCGTCCTCCTCACCTCCACTCTTGGTGCTGTTCAAATGAGAACAGCCAGGAATCCTAGACTGGTCTGGGCTGGCAGGGGCCTGTAAGGGTCATCTGGTCCAAGTGCCCTGCAATGAGCAGGGGCGTCTTTAAAGAGATCAGGATGCTCAGACCTGAAATATTTCCAGGCCTGGGGCATTTAGCAGCTCTTGCAGTAAGCTGTGCCACTGTTGTCCCACTGTTGCTCCTTAGACCTACTCTGACTCAATCCCCTTTTCATTGAAAAAAAGATTACCCTGCCTTTGGGGCTCTTAGCTTGGAAAGTAATGGTTCATTCTTGGCTTTTTTGTTTTCCTTTGTGCAGCATCCATTTGTAACATCGGCCAAGCCTACATCCAGCCTGGTGCCACTCATCCTTACCTTTAAGAGGTGGAAGGAGTTGACAGGAATGGACCAGTCACTTAAAAACTTTTTCTTCCATCACCAGCATCATAGTGGATTGTAGAGTAGGATTGTAGTTAGGATTGTAGAGTAGGATTTTAGCCTAGGATTGTAGGGTAGTATTTTGGCCTAGGATTGTAAATAAAGTTTCTGAAACCTCAAGTCATTTTGAAGATTGTCCTCCTTCTGAGCCTGTGAGAATGCTCAACATTTCCTTCTGAACTGTCCATTTTTGCTTAGAGGTGGAAAGTGACACTGATGCCTTCTTTGGTACGGTTTGAAGGGGGAGTAGGCTCTTCTTTCGTCATGCTCTCCGGACCGCAGTGCCTTTGGAATATGGCCCAGGGGCTGGGTTTTACCCAGCTGTGGCACTTGTGTTTGAGGCAGAAAGGGCAGTGGCATTTGCAGGCAGAACCAAAGGACGAGTGGGGCAGCCCAAATACCCTGTGCAGATGCAGGCCTTGAGCTCTGACTCGAGAGCATTTGGGTTCCTGCCACTTGCATTTGTATCCCGAAGTGCAATCTCTTTGTCTGGGGGAGAGTTTTGCCCAAGTGAGACAGCAGAAAGATCAGGGAGGCTGCTGGGAAAGGCGCAGAGCTGGTGCAGAGCTGTCAGTGGCTGCAGGGTGAGCCCAGGCCCCGCCTTGCCCAGGCTGGAGCCCCAGCAGAGCCCTGGCAGAGCCCGGAGCAGCCTGAGCCTGGGCAGAGGCAGCTGCAAGGAGGCCCTTGGAGCTGCAAGAGGCAGCAGCCCGGCCCTGGGTGCCTCTTGGGGGCCCCGGGCGAATCCTGCGCTCTCAGAGCCCAGCTGGCAGCCGGCTGCTCCCGAGGGGAAGCGTGGTCGTGCTGGGCACAGCACAGCCCGGTGGCATCGGCCGTCCGGAGCGTGCACAGGAGCAGAGAAAGGCAAACCACAGCCGAGGGCTGCAGGCCTGGATTGCCAGCCTTGTGCCGGCTGCCCTCTAACTCCTGGCCAAGGCGAGCAGTGTGTGCAGCGCTCTGGGCACAGGGGAGGGAGCCGGGCTGCTCCGCAGGCTCCGGCACAGGGCAGCCTCCTTCAGGCACGGCGCTTCTGCCGGGGGAAGCGAGGCCAGCGGCAGGCAGGGACAGCTTGTCAGGTCACATCTGCAGGAGCTGGGGCCTCACGCGGCTCTGGGAGGAAGCGCCTGCAGTGCTGGAGTTGTGCACTGAGCCAGAGCAAAGGGGTGAAATGCTGAGTGTTCTGCAGAAATATTCCGGGGCACCAGGCCAGCCTGCTTTGAGCTCTCTGGCACACAGCAAGCACTGTGCAATGCAGCCCTGAGCTGCTGGGAGAGGGGTGTTAGAAAGGAGCCAACTCTTAGATGAAATTAAATGGGGACAAAGTCCTCAAAGCCAAAGAGAACTGTTTCTTAGGAAGGATTCACCTGAGCTGGGTGTGTATCTCCCTCTCCCAAGAGCCAAACACACACACAACACACACACAGAAAATGCTGCTTTTTACTGCCTTTCCCAGCCCAGGGCGAACCGTGTCCCCTTTCCCTTTGGCCGGGAAATAGGAAACTTGTATTCTGTCCCCACCGTCTCCTTTTCTGTCCCCTCCCCTCTTCTCCTACTTCCCTTTTGGTTTGGTCTTCACGCTGGCCCCTCTCCCAGCTCACAGCAACACCCAACAAATCAACTAGAACCAATCCAAACCCTAAATAACAACCCCAAGAACCAACAGCTTTCGTTCTTTCTTCCAATAACCCTGCAGCTGCAGCCAAATATTACCTCCTATCTCACTGAGGGAATCGGGCATGAGGCTGTGGCTCGTGCTTGAGCAGTGAACTGATTTGGAAGAGAGTAGAAAGGTTTCAGTAGGCAGTTTGTGTTTTTCTTCTGAATTGCTGAAGGAAAGACACAATGTGGCTTCAGTCAGCAAAAACATTTTCAAGGTGCATTGAGGACATGCTTGTGAGCAATTCCCAGAGAAGGCAGGTTTTGAGAAAATGTTGAACTGTAACAAATTGTGAATTCCCTTTGCATTAACAGTGTTGAGCCCTCTATTCCTCCGGAGCAGTGATTGATGTGTGCAAGTGGCTTCCTTAGCCTTGAGAATAGAGTAGTCTTCCTAAGAATGTAGCTGGAACGCATTCAAGGGGAAAAGAGTGGTTGTAGGAGGCTCTTGGGCATCAGAGGAGAATTGCAGGAATGGGATGTTCCCCAAATGACCACCAGAGACTCTCAAGAGAGCCCTACTCTCCTGTCAGTAACTTCTGAGAAGTGGTTTAAATATGTCAACTAATTTGAGGGAATGTTTAGCCTGTGAGTTTCAGCAAAGTAATGAGTAGGTCTTATTTCCATGGTTACAAATGAGTAGGTGGGATTTCTGGCTGAGCACGTGTTAGGAAAGTGATTCCCCATGCACCCAGCACTGAAATAAAGTCATGCCTCCTTTCTCACACCGAGCTGGCACCAGGGATCAGAGCCCTTCTTGGTAACTTTGATTTTAGTTGCTTCTATTGAAAGGTGAAAATGAAACCTTTTCCAGCTGTTCCCCTCGGGTTTACATTTCTGGGGGCCAAAGCTCTGTGCTGCAGGTGGCCCGGGTGTGTGCAGAGCAATGCAGCCTCCACAAAGCCCTTGGTTTCCCCACAAGTCGTCATGATTTGTTGCCAGGTGTGCCCAGCTGTGGCAGGAGAAGGAGCCCGCAGTGCAGTGGGCGCCGTGCCCTGCCCGGCCAGGGCTCTCTGGCACAGAGGAGCAGCAGCAGCACCTTTCAACCCACTCCTGCCCTGGCCTCACCTGGGACACAGAAGCCTCTGGAAATCAGCACCACCTGGCGCCTTCCCAGCCTGGAGCAGCTCCTGCTGGTGGGCACATCCTGCACTTCTACTGCGTCCGAACAGGAATCAAGGCACAGGGGGAGACGGACATACAGAGAAGCCCTGGGCTAGTGCAATAAATGGGCAAATGCATGGGGGAATGTGTTAGGAATCATTTCAGCTGTCATGCCAATCCTGCCTTCTCTCCTCTTCTCCCTTCACGTTTCCTGTTCTTTTCCCTCTCACATTTCCACTCCTTCCCCCTCTCGAGTCTCACAGTTTTCCTGTCATGTTTGCCTCCCAAGTTTTACTTCTTTTCCCCACCCTTTTCAGCTCCCTTTCCTCACACTTTGCCTCTCACACTTCCCCAACTTCCCGCTTTTTCCTGCTTTTTTGTTCTCTCATGATTCTCACAATTTTCCCCTCACTTACCCTGCCCTTTTCTCCCCTCATGCTTTTCTCCTTTCCTCAGTCATTTTTCTCCAAGTTGTCTCCTCATGTTTCTCACTTTTGCCCTCGTGTTTACCAGGCTTTCCTACTCCCATTTCTCCCACTTTTCCCCTCACGTTTATCATTCTTTCCCCCTCATGTTGCTTATACTTTTCCTCTAGCATTTTGTGCCCTTTTTTCACTCCTGTTTTCTGTCACTTTTCCCATCCAACTTCCCACACTTTTTTCCCCCCTAATGTTTTCTGCCTTTTTCTGCCCTCTGGTTTCTCCCTCTTTTCCCCTCAGGATTCTCACAATGTTCCTCTCACATTTGCTGCCTGTTTCTCTCTCTCTGCCAGTAATTTTCTCACTCTTTTCCCCTCACATTTCCCTCCATTTTTTCCTCTATGTTTTTCAGCCTTCCCTGATCATGTTTCTTAGAATTTTCCCATCATATTTCCTGCCTTTTCCTCCTCTCACCTTCCTCTCCTACTTTCACTCACATCTTCACCATTTTCCCCTCAGTTTTCTCAGCCTTTCCCACTCAGGTTTCCTTCCCTTTTCCTCCCTCACACTTCCCTCCTTTTTCCACTCCCATTTCTCACACTTGTCACCTCATGTTTTCTGCCTTTTTTCCCCTCACATTTCTTAACCCACTGCTTCCTGTCAGTGACTCTTCCTCTTCAGTAGTTGATGAGCTTCTTTTCTTCTTTCCTGCAATCCCCTCCTCCAAAGAATGGGTGCCAGAGCAGCGCTCCAAGAAGCCCCTGCCCGTGTGTCTGCTGAACAGAATGGCTGTGCTCGACTTGAACAATCTCGTGAAGAACAACCTAAACTGCAGTGGACTTTCAATTCCCTCTAGTCTTCATAGTGTTCTAAAGAAATGGGTACCCTGAGGGATACAGGTCGCAGGTGAGCAGCCGCTGCACCATCCGCCTCAAGCAGATCCCATCTCCGTTTTCATCACCTCACACTCACTGTGACTCCTGCCTGGACGAAACCACTTGTGATGCTGCTTGATGCTAATTGAAGTCCACGTGGACATTCCCAGCACTTTTTCCTGCACTTTCTGCCCACCAAGCAGAAATGGAGCTTTTTAGAAGCTTCTTACAGTGACACCTGAAAGAGCAGTGCTGCCGTCAGCACGTTCCCAGCCTTTCTTCCCTGGGAATATTTCTTTCCCAGAGCCAGCCTCACACCCTGTGTGCCCCGTAGGAAAAGTGCTTTCCCTACAAAGCTGAAGGGATTTTCAGGGAGTCCCACCCAGCAGAAAATGCCTGAGAGGGGCTGTGGATGGTGTCCAGCAGCTCCTCGTGGCCCAGCAACCTTCCCCAAACACCGAGCGCTTCCAGGAAACGGGAAAGAAACACACATCCCATGGGCCTGGGAAGAGGGCCTGGCTGAATCTCTGCTCCTCACACACATCTTCAGGGGAAGGAGAAAAATAAACGGGCTCCAAACAGGATAAATGGCTCCCTGCGGGGCTTGGCTGGGGGTTTATCCTACAGCCACAGCATCCCAGTCCCAATGGATGCAGGGCCTGGCTCAATCCCAGTTTGGGGCTGGAAGAAAAGCACCAACAATCAGCTTTGCTGAGGCAGCAGCCTGTGGTGGAGCTGTGAGAAAACCTTGGTGCTGTTGCAATGTTTTCCTCGTTGCTTTTGTGCGCTCTGCAAACAGATTTGGCAAGCAGGCATGGTTACCCTGGGATCCTCCTCCAGGATTTATTGGGGGTGTTTAATACCTGCCACAACCACCCTGCATTTCCCTGAGCTGGCACTAAATGCTGGCCCTGAAGTGACAATTTATGGTTGGGTCTGTTGTCTCAGGATAAACCACAAAGCCAATAGTGGTTGTAAAAGTGCCACTCCCAAAGCGTCCCACTCCCAAAGAGTCCCCTTCCCAAACTGTCCCAAACTGTCCCATTCCCAGTGTCCCATTCCCAAAGTGTCCCATTCCCAAAGAGTCCCATTCCCACAGTGTCCAATTCCCAAAGTGTCTCCACTCCCAAAATGTCCCAATGTGTCCCACTCCCAGTGTCCCATTTCCAGTGTCTCACTCCCAAAGTATCCCATTCCCAAAGTGTCCCATTCCCAAAGAGTCCCATTCCCACAGTGTCCAATTCCCAAAGTGTCTCCACTCCCAAAATGTCCCAATGTGTCCCACTCCCAGTGTCCCATTTCCAGTGTCTCACTCCCAAAGTATCCCATTCCCAAAGTGTCCCACTCCCAGTGTCCCCTTCCCAGTGTTCCACTCCCAGGGCCTGGGGAAGCTCCTGCTGGTCGTTCCCATCACCTCCCAGCTGAGGGACAAGGAAGAAAACCCAGGGATAAAATGTCTGCAACTCCTGTTCTGATAACAGCTGGGAAGGTGCTTTAGCCCCCAGGCACTGCTGCCTCCAATCCAGGTTATCTTTGGGTTGGAATCATGGAATTTGGGATGGAAGGACCTTCAAGCCCCACCCTGCCACGGGCAGGGACACCTCCCACTGTCCCAGGGGCTCCAAGCTGGCCTTGGACACTCCCAGGGATCCAGGGGCAGCCACAGCTGCTCTGGGAATTCCAGCCCAGCCCTCCCCACCCTCCCAGGGAGGAATTCCTTCCCAAGATCCCATCTAAATCTCTCCTCCTGTAGTTTAAAGCCATTCCCCCTTGTCCTGGTGCTCCAGGTCCTTGTCCAAGGTCCCTCTGCAGCTCTTTCAGGCTCCCTTGTGGTCTTGGGAGGCCCCAATGAAATCTCCCCAGGTCTTTCTCTTCTCCAGGCTGGACAGCCCCAACCCCCGGTCTGAGCAAAGTCTCCTGCAGCCAGCTGCAGAAAAACGCAAAAATATCCAACAACTTCTCCAATTCTGCATTTTTAGTTAATGAAAGAGATTGATGAGGGAAAACCCAAATTGCTTTATCAGCAAGGCTGAGCTGAACCAGCCCCTCCTAAACTCCTGCCCCTTCCTTGCTTTGGAAACACAGCAAATGGAAAGATGGAAACAGATGGAAACACAGCAAAACCAAAAGAAGGAAGGAATTATTTGGTTTGATTTTTGGTATTGACCTTCTACCCCCTCACATTTCTTTTAGCACACATCCCATTTCTGTTGCCTTCTCCAGCTCACTGAAACCTTCTGTGACTGCAGTGATGGCCCCTCCTGAGCCAGGCTTCTCCTGCCCTGGGGCAGATTTGTTTTCTGTTCCGTTCATGATGAGCAATGAGATCTTTCCTGCCAGAAAAACCTGGGTGAGTTCAGCCCAGGTGATGTGACTCTTCCCCTGGCACTGCCAGGCGTTTCCTCTCCCAGCCACATGAAATATTAACATCCCTCCCCTCCCTTTTCAGAGTCTTGTGAAGAAATGGCAATTTATCCCTAAATCAAATTTACTCTGCTGCCCCTCAAACCCTGCAACCACCACAACAAACATGGAAAGCTGATCATTAGACTTCAGAAGGCTGGGAAAAGGAATTGATTACAAAGAAATCTCTGACCTTTGGAGCTGTTCAGATCAGTGTCACTCCCCCAGCAGCACCTTCTGAATGCACCAGGGAGGTGGATCTCGGATGTCTCCTTGTGCCACTGGAATACAGGAGTTTTCCAGGTTGATAACAATTCCCTCAGGGAAGAGGCTCGTGGATGCCGAGGCTGGAGCAGAGCCAGAGGATTTGCCAGGGGAAGGAAAAGGGCTCAGTGGTGAGGGGAGCGTTTCCCATGATTGTGCTGTAAATACCCTCAGCACTCACTCCCCTCCCATTGTTCTCCTCTGGAATCAAGGGCAGGCAGGATCAGGGAAAGAAGGAAAGCAAAATGTCAACACAGGTTGGAGCTTTCTGCAGGGAAACTCTGCAATGGCTAACACACACAAAAAGGGGAAAGTTCTCCCTTAAATACTCAAATTAAAAATCCTTCCAGAGGGAAAGGTGGGT
Organism: Chamaea fasciata; assembly: GCF_029207755.1. NCBI lineage: Eukaryota > Metazoa > Chordata > Aves > Passeriformes > Sylviidae > Chamaea > Chamaea fasciata. Next base: position 251,994 of record NW_027094155.1, on the reverse strand, counting down.
GACATCAGGGATTCAGGCACAACATCACTTCAATCATGGGTTACACTATATATATATAGATGTATTTATTTATAATTTATGTAGATGTGGCACTGTGGTGTTGGTAAACACATCACCAATCTAAAGAAATCTATGCTGAATAAATAATTATAGCAGCAGGCTCTTAACTGGCAGCAAATTATTTCATCTGGGATAATTTCATTCATTTCATCCATACAAATAGTTCAGCACATTCTAGAACCTGGAAGAATAAAATTCCACAATTCTGAAGGGATTTTTGTTTTGGAAAAAAACCCAAATTATCTAACCCATCCTGGACATGCTTTTATATCCTAAGCCAAACCCAAATATTATAACCCAAATCCCTCCCTGGGAGGGTGGTGAGGGCTGGGATGGAATTCCCAGAGAAGCTGGGGGTGCCCCTGGATTCCTGGAAGTGTCCCAGGCCAGGCTGGAGCAGCCTGGGACAGTGGGAGGTATCCCTGCCCATGGCAGGGCTTGGGAATGAGAGATTTAAGATCTCTTCCAACCCATCCAGCGTGGAATTCCATGGTTCTGTGAACATTTGAAGGTACCGAATCCTCATTTGCCTCCACCCACCATGCCACCGACGCCACATAGAGCAAATAGACTGCCCTCATCACACAGCGCGCCCGTATTAAAAACACAAATCACCCATAAATTTTAAAAATAATTACAAACTGACCAGAAAAAAGAAACAACTTTAGTCTCACAGACAAAGAAAAGCAAGAACAAATGACACAAGCTAAAAAAGCTCCTCCGTACAACCAACTGCCGGCAAAAAAACCACGCTACGCCCTTTTCACTGACGGTTCCTGTCGCATCGTAAAAATGAACCGTAAGTAGAAAGCAGCCGTATAAAACCCCACACGACAAGTTGCAAAAGCCACTGAAAGGAAAAAAAAAATCAAGTCAGCATGCTAAACTCAAAGCTGTCCAATTAACCCCTGACATTACTAAAAACAAAGAGTAGCCAAAGCTCTACCTCTACACTAATTCGTAAGTAGCAGCCAATGCTCCGTAGAGTTGGCTAAAAAAGTAGAAAAAGGCCAACTAGCAACGTAAAAAAACCCCAATCTAGGCTACTGATGAATAAAAAAACATTGCCACTCGCGTAAAAAAACTACCTGTAAAAATCCGGCACGTAAATCCCCATGTTCCCAAGAATCGAGCTAATAAAAAACACCAAAATAATAAGCAAGTCAATCAAGCTGCCAAAATAAAAGTATCAAAAATAAATTTAAATTAGCAAGACAGAAAAAAGTTGTTCCTAGCTCAATAAGCCCATAATGCCTTGAATCATCCAAGCAAAAATGCCACCTCTAAGTGAGCCCAAAACCAAGAAGTAAATTTAACCATAGACAGCATTTCTCAAGTTATCCATAACTATAGAACACATGCTGCAATCAAGCAAGCCAAGCAAGTAAAGCCCTTATGGTATAGTAAGCAGTAGTCCAAATATAAATATAAAAAAACCTAACAAATTAACTACATCACCCTTCCCCAAACCCACCAGGGCAGGTGCTGTGTACTAACCATAGGAAAAGCCACCACTAAATAGTTAAAAACCTACCCTGTGCCTCATGCTACTGTCCAAAACACCATCCTGAGCCTAAAAAAACAAGTCCTGTGAAAACACAGCACCCCTGAAAAAATCAAATCAAACAATAAAACCCATTTCAAAAATTGTCTTATAAGCACCTAAGCGAAAAAACACAGCATTAAGTAAGTATGCCATATTCCTTATCATGCACCAGCGGTCGAAAAAATTAAACAGTGCAATAACCTGCTTAAAGCTACCTTAAAAGCACTAAGTAAAAAAAACTTTCAAAACCTAAAGTATTAATTTAGCAAAAGCCACATAGCTAGTAAACACTCAAAGTTTCACCAACCGAGCAAATCCTGCCCAATCTAAGCCCGTGCAAACAACAACAAAAAATAAAGTTCCAATAGTACACATGAAAAGTATACTGAGAAAAACTGTTTAAATTAATCCTGCCTCCAGCAGAAACAATCCCATCCGTGAAATTGTCTTCGCTCAGAAACCAAGTTGCACCTGAGAAAAGCCCGTGGCATTTTATATGATGGCTTGTTCCAGAGGCTGAATCAATTCCTGTTCTTGGTGATGTTTCCGTGATGTGAACTGTGGTTGGGAGTTAACCAAGATCTCGTAATGAGAATATTTTTATAGTGTAATCTACTTGCCTAGTTATTATTTCAGCCTGGCAGTTTGCATCGAGGAGAAAATACAAGGAAATAGGACACATTGAAACAATGAACCAAATTATGGGGTGGGGCAAAGAAATCAGGGCTGAAAAATGAACATGGAATTACTGACTGCAAAGGATCAGGCGGGCATTATTTTTCTTCTCCTCCTTCCCCTCCTATTTTGGTTCTTGATTAAAAAAAAAAATGAAGTAAATATTAGGTGCTGTGCCTGTAAAACAGGGATAAGTCAATCATTCGGTTAATCCTTACTATCACCTGCAAATAGTTTAATGATTTGATGAAACAATAATAGAGTTTTTAGAGCATCTTCCACAACACAAACTTGATAAGTATCTCATAAATATTCAAAAACCCTACATTTACACTGAAAGCTAAGAAAAGTAAATCAAAAATTCATTTAGTGTGAGTCCAGAGGACCAGAACCAGATTCTTCACCTCCTCCATCAACATTGACACGAAACATAATTGTTTGTGACTGATCTGAACAGAAAATCCAGGTGTTTCTTTCCACATGATATCAGTTTGGGGTGGTTGCCCACTCTGATCTCCCAGGCTATTTCTGCAGTCTGTCATTCCACCCCTGCTTTTACCAAGTACACAAAATTAGCAAAGTTTAACCACAAATGAAGTTGAAAGCCAGGCCTATATGTGACCTTTGAATTACCTCTTACCACTTTGTGTACATAACTTGTGCTATCTACCAAAATCTGTTCAAAATTTTCAAGGATTTTTGTGTCTTAGATGTCGCCTCTACCTCAGTTTTAAAGTTCCTCATGTTTGCTTTTCCCCCCTCTAAGTAAAACAGCAATGCATTTCTTTTAATACCTGTATGTTTCAGACTTAACTATTTAATTACTCTCATCTCTTTATTTAGCAGCCTTTTTGAATAACACCCTTGTTCATGCCTGGTTTTTTTGGCTCGAGGGCTGCAGAATACAATTTACAGTGTTTTCTTGATAATAAATGTAATTTTGTCATTGAATATACTTAGGACTCCTGTGATTCTGCTACAGAAAACACAGCATATCAGGGAAACCACACTGCACAAGTGCTTGAACAATGATTTGCTAACAACTTCATCACTCTTTCTTAGAAAAACAATAAAACACTCATTTGATATACTCAAAACCACTTCTCTCCCTTTCCCTTCTTCCCCAGCCTTTCCAAAGTCACAGATGCAGCAGTAATAAGCTACACGGTGCTGGCAAAGGTTCATTCCAAACCTCATAGAAAGCAATCAGCTCCAGCTCCCCCAGAAAAATCATTCTGTTTAATGCAGAATGCACTGAGGTCAGAGGGAAGATGATACTTCCACCGGAATAAATGAATCGTTTCTCTGCACAGGAGACAAAAGTCCTACGCCATCCAGGGCATTCTTTGAAAGCTTTACCAAGAGGGCTCCCCAGCTGTCAGTCACAGCACAAAACGGCCCTCCAGAGACATTACAGAAGGTAAATTGTTTCATAATACATCAGCTGCTGTTGATATGAGGCACTCCAGCATGCTGAGCCTTGTTATTTCTCCTCATTATTGAGAAGCTTTTATCTGTTCTCAGACTGAGACAACTGTCTTCCAAAGGCTTCATCCACAATATCATGAAGTTAACGAAACAATCACTTCACTCCTGAAGATCATCTTAAATAAGAGCTGAACAAATGCTTGAAATTAAAAAACGGAGCTGCCAAAGATACAAATAGACTACTACTAGGCAGATAGCTATTTGGTTAGTTTTGGAAGGAAACAGACAACTCCTCTCCTACAACGAGCTCAGGAAGCTCACTCCTTAAATTACTAACCTGGCAGGGGACCACAAATTGCTGGAATATTCTCTCTAAACCTTAATCTCAGCAGAGGAATCCACTAGGGAATAACCACAGGGCATCACGTACCATCATTAAGTACAACGGCCGATACGTGCATACAGATTATATTTGCAATAAACAATAGGCATGAATCCTCAAATCCATCTTCCCTGCAAGCTACAAAATGCCTTTTTTTAAATGAGATGACAGCAAGATATAGGAGAGCCACTCATCTTTGAACTGAGTCTGGGAGTGTCCAATTCCAGTGTTTATTGGGTTGATTAAAAGGGACTAATCTTTGCTGTCATTCATGGGTTACTGTTCATTAGCACTATCATTTTTACCAAAGTAAAATTTGCTCCTCTCTACATGGAAATTGCCATACGGCCTTTGAGCCTTTAATCGATTAGGCATTTTATAAGTATAACTTCTCCTTTCTTGAAAGCCTTTTCAGGGTACCAGCCTTTACAAACTAGAAAAAGCAGAGTTCCATCTCCAGATACCCAGGCTGAAAGCCTAAACACATGCTAACATTCAGTTTCACCACTAGGATCTCATCCAATGTTGACTCTTAACGTGAAATTCTTATCAAGGAGTGATGTGCCTTATTTCAGGTTTAGTTCTAGTGAATAAAAATGTAAATGCTTGAATATTCTCAACTCGGTCCAAAAAGGGAGGGTCAAGCACCACCTGTTTACTTCATTACAAATCATCTATTTGAGGAACATTACCTAAAGGAAGATGAGCTCACAGAAAAGTCTTCGTCCCTTAAGGTAATTTCTTAACTGGAGTTTTTCATCTTGTTTGTTTTTTGTGGGGGTGGGATTTGTCTGGAGGCTTTTTTGTACAGTTGGGATTTTGTTTGGTTGGTTTGGGATTTTCTTTGGTTGGTTTTTCATTTGCTCGTTTTGGGGATTTTGGTTGGGGTATTTATTGGTTTGTGGATTTTATTTGGGTGGGTTTTGGTTTCTTGGTTTTATGGTTGGTTGGGGCATATTTTTGTTTTGTTTTGTTGGGGGTTTTTTGGTTGATTTCGGGATTGCGGTTGGTTGGTTTTTTCATTTGGTTGGTTTGGGGGATTTTTTTCTTTTTTTGGTTGTTTTTTCATCTGGTTGGTTTGGGGGATTTTTTTCTTTTTTTGGATTTTTTTTCATTTGGTTGAATTGGGGGATTTTTTTCTTTTTTGTTTTTTTTTTTCATTTGGTTGACTTTTTAGATGGTTGGTTTGGGGGATTTTTTTTGGTTGGTTTTTTTGGTTGGCTGATTTGAGGGATTTTTTCTTTTGGTTGGTTTTTACTTGGTTGGTTTGGGGGATTTTTTTGTTGTTGGTTTTTTTGTTTGGTTGATTTTTTGGTTCATTTGGGTATTGTGTTTGTTTCAGATTCAGTACTAGCACCTGTAAAGAGTAGAATGAAGGCACATGAAATAGATTTTCATATACAGAAATTCACAACACATTTACTGCTAAATACTACTCCTATCTAAGCAGCCCTGCAGCATGGACACAGCACAGTTTGGAAAAGCTCTGGCCTGCAGGGCAGCATCACTCTATTTTGTGATGATATAACAGAGCACTAATAATCTTCATATAAGTAAAACCCTGCTTCCACTCTTAGCTCAGAAAACATCTTTCAGAAGTATTTCCAACTGCACTAAGCACTCTGAAAAAAGTTATCTCCCACTGCACAGTGTTTACTTCCACAGTGAGCATTGGGGGATGCAAGAGCACAGGACTGGCTCTCCCTGCCCAAAGCTGAAAACAACTCTTTCATCTCAAACTTCTCTTGCAAAATTGCTACCAAGCTTCATTGCTTTGACCTCACAGGCTAAGGACTAATGAGGACCAGAGTCATCAGTGCTGTCTGTCTGACCTCAGCTCAGTGCTACTGGATACTTACAGAGGACATAAATTAACAAATTAATCTCATAAAAGCTCAGATTTAAAACTACTATGATGATCAGTCTTTACAGTAACCTGACTCTCTAATAAGAAAAATGCACACTTTGTTATTTCTGTGGATGGACAGAAATATTATTCTGTTATTCCATGGATAGACATGCTCAGCTGCAGCACTGCTCTGAGAAGTTCTTTGCCTGGGTTTGTGTTATTCCCAGTCAGCTGCCGCCTCCCTACCCTGAGACTAAAACCCCACCAAAAGCCTTAACAGCAGCAAATAAAGGGGAAGGCAGATGCCCCAAGTCTTCAGTTTCGTACTCCATGCCCAAAATGACCAGCTTCTTATACATTTTGCAACTTTCAGAAAGTACCTTTCACTGCAATATATATTTCAGCCCCTCAGAAATTTGGGCAATTGAACAATTTCCCAAATTGAGTATGAAAACAAATGAAAAAATTTTGACCATGGTACCTAATCAAAGGAATATCAAGAAAGGAGCATACTGATTCCTGAATATTCACCATTAACTTGGCAGTAACTGCCTTTTTAAGGATAATTTTCTGGACGCTGTCACAGAATACATCAAGACGCCTGAAATTAGCATTGTTAACCAAAAAGGGCAGTGACTGTGCGTTCTCTGCCTGGTTTGCAACTATGACCATGAAAATGAAGCATTAAAGTTTCTTGTCCCAGCTATATAGATGGCAGATTGTTTTCAAGTTATCACATATAGGACCTTAAGTTTTCATATTAAATATTTCTAAGGGTTTTCAAGCCAGGTATTAAGAGACCAAATAAATGGCTTACTTCAAGTACAGAATTTCTCTGAACCTTGATGGGGGCACTTCAACAAATGCCATTCTAGCTATTTGCACAAACAACCCAGACACTTCAGATACCCACATCTGGCTCAACCTTCCACTCCATGAATAAGCAGCACATCACTACATTCAGGAAAGCACAACTTCATGGAGTTATTTCCATGTCTTTAATCTTTTTCCTGTGCCCTAGTGTTCTATACAAAAGGAGACAAAGATGGAAGCAGACAAACTGCGGCACATTAGGCTTATGATCCCATCTCTGGAAGTTAAGATCATCATTAGCTGATGGTTGTATAAGAATAATTACAATTGTTTTATTTGGTCAGATTTAAACATATGTTTTCAAAATTTTCATAGAAATGAACAATTACAGCACAATTAGGTACCAAATCTAAGTAAACACTCTGCTAGAACAATTTTAATTAAAGGAGATACTTAAGAAAAGGTTTAATAAAGCAACCCTCTAGTCAGAGAAGCAGTATTTCTACTGTATGTATTCTTCTTACCATTCCAGCAGCCAGTTACTGTCTCAGCCATGCCTGCCTTTGCCAAATTAAGAATATGATTTGAATTCTACTCAGTGTAAAAATATACTCAAGAGCACAAGAAAGAAGATGTTATCCGATGGCTATAATTTGAAAGACTTCAAAAACTGATCTTCATATTTACCTCAACTTCTTCAAAAATGTGGATTGCTAACAGGCTGTTTCTTCCAGAAGACCGAAATTTTTCCTTGTGTTCTTAAGCACTGCAGACTCTCTGATAATAAACCTTTGCCAGAGTGGACTTGAAAGAAAGAGAAGGGTGAAGGTGCTTTTATGCCAAACACAACAGTTAAGGGTTTATACAAAAATACTAGTGGGCCCACGTGAAACAATACCTGGTTAGTTTTACATTACCAATCATTATCATGATCAATTTCATAAAATATCATATCAACATCAATGCTTACTAACGAGAAGAGTTTTGCAAAAAAACCCCCTTCATTCCAGAACCCCTCAGGAATAAAATATTTCTATGATAATAACCTTAACTTTTAAGTGAGGAGACTAAAATACAGCACTGCAGTTTGGAAACCACGTTACAGGCGGTCTAATGGAGATGTGGAAGTGTTTACCAGCAGAGATGGGATACTTTTTCACTTGATCAGAGGAGTAGTAAAATAAAACCCAAAAGCAACAGCCCAAAGTAAAAGGACAGAGACCAAATCAATGCTAGTCTGTGTCAGACTGAGCACCTGAATGTCTTGAAAATACCTCACCAGCCTTCTGTTCACCGTTTTTGCTCTTTACTACTAGCAAGAACATTTAAAAATGAGTTCTAGGTAAGTGACAACATTGACTGAAGTGCAACACTCCTCACTCCTTCAGGAACTGCAGACCCATCTTTAATCAGCAGTGGCACTTAGCCACAGTGTGAGTGGCTCTCAGTCAGTCAAAGCAAGTCAACTGGAAAACCCACCCCTGCTTCTGCTAACAGAGAGAGAACAACCAACACTGAAGCAGCAATTAAACTACCTTGATTTATCCTCTTCCTTCCTGTGCAGAATTGTCCCTGGTTTAGATCTTCCCTACCTTTGCTCCTTCATGGAAATTCAGTACGCCGCATCTCAGGCGTACTTCCCTAATCCATTTTCTATTCCAGAAGATGAACAACCAAACAACCCTCCTTTCCAATAGCTTTCAGCTGCCCAACCCAAGCCCTCTAGCTGAGAGTTTCATCTTTATTTAACTTGTTCCTTGGCCTAAAAAATACTGCTGCTACAATAAATGAGAAGATTATGGAGCTATCGACTAACGCTTAAAAAGTGACTGAAAGAAACAAAAAAAGAAACACTTGAAAAGGTGGGCCTCTCTTTCCCAGCCTCCTAATTTCCCTTTTGCTCTTCAGTTGCGGTTTCAAGTCATTTAAGATAATATTTGTTGGAAAGTATGAAGAAAAAATACTTTAACACCGCATTTGTGACTACTGTAAACTTTAAAAACGATATCTTCTACATGAACAAGAGAGTATTCAACAGCTTTGTGCTTCTGCACTCCAGAAATGATTTCAGGACAGTCAACTTCTGAACATCATCTGATATTTTAGGAACTGAGGTTTTTCACTACACATTAGTGTAACTGCTGAGCCCTTAGGTTTGCTGCTAAATAAATACTCCTGCCTATTAAAATTATTTCATCACTACTGATCCTCAACTTGTGCTTCTCAGGCTGTTATATTTTAGTACATTTCAAGGGCGAGTTCCGAAAACACAAGTCAGTATGGATGTGTTTAAACCACTTGAAAATGTTCAAGAAGTTGCCAAAGTTCACACTCCTTAAATATCACCTAAAGCATTCATTAAAATTCCTTTCCTGAGGGGCTGAAGAAATCCTGTTATACAATGGCACCTACCTCTAAACTTGCTAAAAGTAGAGGATGCATTTCAACCTCTGTAATTTGATGCTGACAGTGAAGTTACACAACAAAAATCTCTACTGCCAAGGTAAAATGTGCAAAGAGGACAAACAAACGGCTGAAGTTCAGACTGGGTAAGTTGGATTGAAAACTGGCTCAGCTGCTGGGTTCAAAGGGTTGTTGTCAGCAGCACAAAGGCCAGCAGTGGTAGAGCCCAGGGGCAAATACTGGGGCAAATATTGCCGTCCTTCACTAACCACCTTGATGATGGCATCACATGGGCCTTCACCACTTTGGAGATACCAAACTGGGAAGACTGGCTGATAGAAAAGCTGGTGATGCTGACTTTCAAAGACACCTCTCCAGGCTGGAGAAGTGGTCAGACAGACTGTATCAGAGACAGAACTTCCTTAAGCATCAGGACGATTGTCAAGTCCCAAACTTGCTGCTATATTCAAAGTATAGATATATTCAAAACCCAGCTGGACACAGCATTGAGCAACCTGCCCCAGTTAACTTGCTCCAAGCAGAGCAGTTTGACTCAGCCACCTCCAGAAGTGCCTTCCAACCACAACCATCCCCATGATGCAGCTGCCTTCAGCTTTTGGACAGACTCTGTGGACAATAGTACACTTTTTCATTAGAGTCCATTTCAAAAAACCCCATGAGTTTTTCTGCTTTTCACAGAAATCCGACAAAAACCAACAAAGACTGTCCCATCTTGTCTCACATGATCAAATATTTCTTAAGGAAGTCTATTAAGGGCCAGTAAGGCTTTTTCTCTTCTGCATGCAGTTTTTTCAACGTAAATAAGAAAACATTCCACTGTCTAAACACCTTTTTGAGGCTGAGGATTTTGTAAATATTTGTTGTGAGAATGAATTACATCTGGATCCTGTTTTTTTTTTTTAAATTTTGTTTGGTTTGGGGTATTTTTTTTTCTCCTGTTAATTGCCCCTAGGGCCCCCTGAGGGAGATTTTCTTTGCTAAGAAGGCCTGAGGCACATAACTCTGTCAAGCTCTGTTTGCATCTCTGCCTCCTAAAAGGGTTACTCAGGTTGTTTTTATTGCTTTGGACACACACCTGCACACAAGATACTACCTGCAAAATGGTGGAGCAACCTTCTTCCCCAAGCACAAAAAAAATTTAAATATCAAAGAAAGACACTTTTCTTGAAAGAATATACCCATTGTTAGATGGCAGCCGAGATCCTAATACCAGCAATGACTGGCAAATGCACAAGGTACAGACATGACTCTGCTCTCCTCCAAAACCTACAATTTTACTCATTCTGGCTTGTTCATTTGGCAGTTTGTTCTCAGCTCAAACTCTACCTGTGCCACATGCTCAAGTCGTCTTTCCTCCCCTCTGCAGTTTTTCCTCACAGCCCTAATCACAGCTGACCTCTTGTAGATTGACTACTTATCAACACTCACGAAATTCCTACTCAGTCATTCTGCAGAGCTGAGATGCCCTGGTCAGTGTCCCTGCCCGTGCACAAACTGTAGGAAGAACAAGAGCTGAACTGATATTGCTTCTCTTAAAAGCATATCTAGGGAAAACACAGGCTTCCAATCCATTAAATGAACACAGAAATGAGACAAAACAGACTAATGAGATCAGGCAATAAAATTTTCATAAGAATTGAACATTTTCACTAAATTTCCTGTGCTAATTAAGGTTACATTCTGAGCTTATAAGACATACCCATTTGATAGTAAATTAATTGCTTGAGCAATGTGAATATTTTACATGTACTCTACAGTAGGTGTCCAAGATGCACACTTTAAAGTCAGCAGTGACTTTTGACAACTGTAAGCTTACAGAACTGACTGCCTCTGTTCTATCTCTAAATTTCTCATCTCAACTTTCCTCCCACTGCTGCCCCTTTTTGAGTTCCTCATTTTCCAGGTAAGGGGGACTATCCCAGGGGAGACACACACAAGCACGGGACTGATACTCATCCAAGAATGTTTCCATGGTTCTAACAGTTACTCAGATTATTAGAGATTGACAACTGTTGGAAACAAATATGAGTGAAAATGCAATTTTGTGCCATCAAACCAAACAAGGACAGGCTTCTTATGTCTCTACTTGCACTTGACCAGAAATAAAGCTTCCCTTTGCTTATTTCTGCTGCCCTCTGTACATGCAGCTTCTGAAATTCAGGCAATTTCTGCCTCTGGCAACAAGAATAAACTTGCACAACTACTCAGGGCTGTGTCCCCCCGAAGGAGGCAGTTTGATGCAATTTGTCAAAAGCCAAAAGAGCGCTTTAATGGACAATTGACTTCAAACGACTGCAGCTGTTGCCTAATAAAGGAACAGAGACAAAAGATTAAAAGTGGTTCTACCCATGCCAATACAATTCTCAATGATCAATGAATAAAACACACCCTTTTCTATCTCCCCTTTTCAGTCAAAAGCAATAAAAGTAATGAATCATTCTCTTTCTGTAGCTTGCTACACGTGATGTTCAATCAAAACACTTGGGGAAATTTCAGTAGGTATTGTTAACAAAGTACACATACGCATTTTGAGCTTATTGCTTTGTCTTGAAAAGTAAAGCCAGATACTCCCTCTTCTGTCAGAGCTCAAAAAAGTCACTGAAAACTTCTCTGAAACTCCACATATCAAAAAAAGCTCTAAAAAAAAAGCCACCAGAACCTCCACACCCTGATCTGGTCCCAGGAGAGCTTGTGCTCCCACACTGCAAGAGTCTCATGTTCTTACGTATGAAGCTCATACTTCACTATCAGACAACATTACAAGCACAGCTGGAGCATAGAGAATGAATAATATAAAGTGTTCAACGTGAACTTAATAGAAAGACAGCTCATTATTCATTTTGAGGGCCTTTCTTTGCCTCTACATCTTTCTTTGTTGAAATGATGAGAATCAAAATATTACTCAACAGCAAACATAGGGAAGTTAGGACAGCAGCATCTCATTAGACCACAGGGAATATTTGGTATTTCAAGGTAGTGAAGGAAGAAAATACAGATAAACACGAGACAGAGCTAACCACAGCATTTGAATGTTACCCCAAGAGCTCCTCCATGCAACCCCATCCTTCAGTCATCCAATTTGAATTACCCCTTGAGCTACTCAGGCATATTCATCTACAAACTAAGAACAGAACTCGCATCAGGGTGATATTATTCCTTTTCAAGGTTCCAAGTACAGTTTTCAGTATTTCTACTCCTGGGAAGCACTTATGCACTGGAGCAGCCCCACTGCTGATGTTTATTCTTTCCCAGGACTGGCAAGCCTTTGAGCTCGAGCTCCTTGGTAGTACCAAAACATTCAATTCCCTTCAATTTTGTCTTCACCTAATCCAGTACCTGCCTAGCATTTAACAGAGAGAATACTTCCATATCATCATTTACTGCATGTAGAGATGAGTTAGGCACATAATTAATTTTCACCTTTACCCACGAATTTATTTCCAGATGTTCCCAATATTGCTGTGCAGCAGGCAGGATGCACATGGCAGTGTGCCAAAAAATACATGAGCTGTGAGACTAGAATGTAATTTTTGTTGACTAATGTCACTTTTCCATCAAACTCAAGGAGTTCCAGTGGGCTTGTGAATTAATTTGAAGAGCAGGGTTGGGTTTTTCTCATTATGCTTATTACTGACTTCCCACCAGGCCAGGCATCTTAAAATTCCAAAAACAACACACGGGGACGTGCTCAGAAGAAAAACTGCCTTCCAAATGCATCAAATCCAGAAAAACACTGCTCAGCCACATTTTATAAATCCCAATACAAAGTATAAAGATAAAATCTGGCTCCAGGCATACAGGAAGCCATTGCCCACATTAGCACCACCTCTGGCACTCCGCGCTCTGGCTATCTGTTCAAAGCACTGGATTCAACTCTTCACGTTTGAGATGTTCATACAGTTACAAGGGGCCAGCTAACACTGCTGTTTTAAGTGAAAAGTGCCAGTCAATATGTAATAAATGCTAAATAAAAAGCCACGGTGAAGAAATCTTGTCTTGTCAGTCAGGAAGATTCTAAATGAAATAAAGGAGAATCTAACCAGCACCTGTGAAAGCGTGTTCGTCCTGTATTACACCGCATCTAGCTGTGTTACCTTACAGCCACCAACAAACATCAAATTTACACCAGATAAGGACTTTTCTTTTAGGCTCATATTAACACAAACTTGTTGCTCTAAAAGCATTTCTGTACACATTTACACAGAATATAAAATACCCTAAAGGCACAATACTTAAAGGAACAAAGCATCAGGTGACAAGCACTCTTTCACTATCACTCACACTTACAGAGGAGCCCTTTACTGCCTATTCCACATGGAAAGCATTTGTTCCAAACTACTAAGTCACGAGTTGCCTCCAAGGAAAATCTGATATACCAGAGTATTTTCCCCTTTAATCTTCCACCAAAGGTAAAGCACACCAAATTAATGTGTCAGAAAGCAGAGCAGTCAGGACTACCTGCACCCCCCTAAAGATCCAGGAAGGAATCACTAACAGAATCTCTTGCTAACAGGAGAAAAGTAAAAATACATTTCCTGTTTTCATAAGCACAGAAACTTTGCTAGACCAATGGACGCCCATATTTCAGCCTAATGAGGCAACTCTTACTTCTTCAGCATTATATTTTCATGTACAATAGTTAACAAAAATACTCAAACGTCACCATTTACATTACAGAACTGAAAGATTCACTTGGACCTAGGCATTCAAATTAAGATGGGGTACAACATGGAACTATTACCTGAATTATGTTCAAAGTCCTGGAGAGACACATCTGACCCCTCATTTCTCAGAGTAGACATGTATAAGTATTTAAACACACACGCTCAACCCCCGCACAGTTATTCTAAAAAAATATTACGTACTTTTACTACCAAACAAACTTCAAGTTACTCTTTCATCCTGTCACGAGAATCACATACAAAGTTTTCTATATCAGATTGTCTCTGACTAGCTAAACCATATGCTTATTTGCACTATTGACACCTTTAACAGACCTGTTTAATAGCTATTTAATAGCTGTTTAACTGTTTAATAGGTAAACCCAAACAACTTTGGTAGACTGATCAAACAATTGATCCAAGTTCATTAATGACAGGGCAGGAAACACGGAGGTTTTCTTCGAATGATAAATCACTGCGTAACTTTTTCTTAAACTTATCTGGCAGAACAAATGGCTACAAATTAAGTCAAAACCATATGGTAGAGGCTAAAGCAGAGAGCACGAGTTGAATTTTATTATACAGAACCATATGCTGCACTTAACGTCTGTGATGACTTTGCCTTTCGCCACAGACGATGCCTATAAATCAGCACTGCAGACGTGAGAACTCCACTAAACTCTACAACTGAATGATCTTGAACACACAGATTCAGTATTTTCCTTTATCACATTGTCTCAAAGGGTTACTTGTGTTATGGATCACTTTTGTGCTGTTGCAGAGTGCCATTTCTAGCACAGCCAGCTCTTCGAGCAGCACTCCAGCAATACTTAAAGGATAACTGAATAACCCATTCCAAGACCAGGGCTCCTTAGAGTTCTCCACACAGATACTCTAAATAGCAGAACACTGGGCAGAACTTTCCACAGAATCGTTTCAGAACCTAAGGAGCCGAAATTGTGAGTGCAACTTGCACATCTGCAAGACTGGGACTCAATGCTCTGCTCCAAGGCATCTCACTTCTGCAGCTCATGCCGAGCCTGGTATTCCACATACTAAAAAACCAACATCCAACAACCTAGAATGAAATTGCTTTGATGTCAGGCAACCAGGTGAACCCTAAACAAAAAAGGAACTTGACCACAGCAGCCTGACACAACTTTAAGCAGTGGCTGCACAATAGGAGCAAAAATAAGCCAAATATGTGAAAGGCACATACTGAGTTGAGAGGTTGATCTTCTGCTGTCTGTTAGACCACTTTTCTCCAGTTCGGACATTTCTCGCTTTCCACACAGAGATTATGACATTAGAACAACACTGACATTACTGAGCAACACACAATCCCTTCAAATGGCATTTCAGTTTGGAGAACTAAGAACACTAAGCAGAAACAGCAATACAGTACACCTGACTGCTCAAATTGGTAACTTCTGGTGAACTGAAGGGAAGATGCTTTCAGAGAAGTAGTTTAGCAATCCCTATTTTAAGAGTATTTAAAAATACACTGCGTTTTCATTGCCAGTGCCACAGGGCACATCACATGGAAGATGTTTCAGAAAACTGCTCACCGCAAAGGTCACACCTCAAGGTAAAGCACTTGCACTAGTAATGAAAAAGGCACTTTTCAAAAGGAAAAAGTGAAGGTTATTTCCTTGTTCCCACTGACCACAAACCCTCTTTTTTGAGGCCAGAATAACTTACACTTTTTTCTTCACTTGGCCACTTTTCACCACCACCTGGTATTGGGGTTTTCCCCCAAAACCAGCTAATTTTATTTAGCTAAAGTCAGTTCCTGCTACTAATAACATACAAGTCAAAACCTCCACTGATTTTTGGTGAGATCAAAGGGATCAATAACTTCTGATCTCAGCTTGCCTATTGTTTCCTATTTCTTTCCCTTAAGTGTAGATTTTTAATGAGTTTGAGGCACTGCTACAGACAGCGCCATGCTGTTTCCTTAGTACATTTTATCCAGACAGTACTTGAAAAATACCATTACAAATAATGCCCAAGTACCATTTTAAGAAGAAAATGGGGCTACCCTGAGCAAATTATCTTCCTCCTAAATTTGATTCCATAATTTCATCTTAATTAAAATAAAACACAATATTTATCCAGCAAACATCTTTAGAAAAACATTTATACAAAGAAGAGAATTCATATATTTATGGGTTCTGCTCCTGGCTAAACAATTAATAACTCAAATACTGACTTCAATATCTAATAGGATAACAAGACACAACCAAACACAGTGAGGAGGGTGTGCGTGTTCTTCTTTCTGGCCTCTTCAAAACACTGTCAAATCTGCAAAAACATCAGCAACGGAGAGAGAAGAATGAAAACTTTAAACTTTGCAATTCCTGTTTTTCCTGACTGTGCACCTGAAGCTCTGTTATGAGTACTTGAGAAGCACAGTAACCAAAACCATTTACCATTTGGGATTCTCAGTGCCTAATTGTTCCAGCCAGAGAGGATTAACACAGTTCAAGGCACCTGACAACTTAATGCTTCCCAGATACTACAAAGACCAAAATCGCCATTACTGGAAAACAAACAGACAAACAAAATAAAATCCACATTTAACCCCCTGGAACCTTCCCACAACTCCCAATACACTTTTAATAAAACTGTGCCCCATGAGCCAACATCCAGCTTTCACAAAAGTCACCGAGTGAGCAGCAGCAGCAGTAATCACTGCATTTTATAGTTATGTTCGTAGAGGCACAATTTTGTGGGAGAATTAATTATTTTGTTTTTGTCTGTCATTTGGGATAGTAATTGTTCTCCAAAGAACTCACCCACAACCAAACCTCTACCAATGTCAATGAATGAACAGATCACGGCCCAATATGAAGGGTAGTAGCAAAGCCATCTGTAAAGAACAGCTGTATTTGCTCCCTGCAAGAAAGCAGAGAAGCAGACAAGCATGGTGGCTTGTGGAGTGCCCTACTTAACAATATCTTATACCCCAAGCTTGTATTCCAAGCAGGAGAGACCTGAAAACTCACCCTGCCCAGCTATCAGGCAGAAGATCAGAAAACACCAGGAATCTTACTCCTGCCCTCCCTGCAGGACCTGTGTGCTGCCAGCCTGAACCCCAAATTCTCCTCGGTGCTCTGAGCAGCTGGAGCCAGTATAAGCAGTGACCCACAGCCACAGCCCAGGCCAGATCACCCTGGAGAAACTCCACTCACCCAGCTGCATTTTTCAAAGGAGATATCTTCTACAGAATAACTGAAAGAACAACTCAAACCCAACTAGCAATCTCTTCTCAGACATTTGCAGCATCCATCCACAGGAAACTGCTCTGCCACTTGGCTCTCTCCAGTTGCTATAAAAGCCAATAACGCAGAATTGGAACTGAGACTGTCAAGAAAAGCAACTACAGTTGCACAGGTCCAGATTATGACCCGTACCAGCAACACCTGGGAAGTATTATACAGGGAATCCATCAGAACACAGTTATCTTTGTTTTAAAACATACATATTCTGTCTAGTAACACTACTAAAACTCCTTGCAGATATCCACCTCAGGACCTGCACTTCCTCTCCTAAAGGAAGGCTCAGTCTGGGACTCATTCCTCTCTCTTCCAAGACACTACTTTAGAAAACTGCAGGATTCCAACCTAACCCTTCCTCCAACACAGGGGCCGGAAGAAAAGATTCAGAATTTCTGTCCACCCCCATAGGTTCAGCCATACAGCTATGGCAAAATGCATCTCTTCTCTGCAGTCTTCTCACGTAAGATTTGTTTCTTTAATAAACCTTTCCTCGCAGGAGCAGTCTTACATCAGTATGAGATTTGTAATGTTTTAAGCAAATTTATAAACCAAGGGTTTGTAGTTGCACATACAGCAGAGATTCCAGATGAGAGCAGAGCAGACCAAATGCAGCCAGACTGGTGTTTTAAAACTGAGGTCATCGACTGATTCCTGTGATCCACGATCCCAACACCAGGCCACACCTGGTGTTCTTGCCTCTAGAGAAAAGCACACAACCTATTATCTCTGCTAAGCTCATTTGGTACCATTTAATACGTATTTATCACACACTCACAAAATGGCAAGTGTGGTTGCATCACTACCACAAAATGCTCTTGGGGATTTACTCAATCATTGATGATTACAGAAATGGTAAGAAGAGAGGCCAAACAATAGGGTGAAAAGGTGGATTTACCCTACACAGCATCCAAATTCTTAACAACAGGATGGACTTTGCCACTTATTGCTAATGCTAACTCACATAGAAGGAGTTAGAAGTTTGATCTGCAAGACAGTTCACACAAGGCCACAAAGGAAAACAAGCACTTTACATGTTGAATTTCACCCCTGTTTATGAGGTTTTCTCATGATGTTTAACTTCAAATATCAAACACAAATTTTCAAACATACCAGTGAACATCCCTCAGTCCATAGTCTGTGCCTATTTCTTGCTCTAAGTTAGATGAGCAAACAGATAAAATTGTATCAGCTCCTTTGAACCGACCAATTTCAATTCAGCTGTGGTTACAGCATTTCAACGGCCAACAAAAAGCATGCACAGCTGAGTTTCAGAAAATACAAATACTCACACAAAGCAACATTTTCAACTCCAAGACTGTTTAGTATGACACACTTAACTACCTCCAGTGCCTAAGAGATCTGTATTGAAAAATCTGAGCCATGTTACTAATTTTAAGTGGACACTAAAAAACCAAACCCAAACATTAACATGCCACATGTCCTGGCTCTCTTAGCACTGCATTGGCCATAAACACACAAGAATTTTGATTCCAAAGATTTCTCAAGGTTTCCTGGGTTTTTGTTGTTCCTACAAGTATCCCAGCTTGTTTTTACTCACTGTACCAGTCTCAGGTTGTAAACACAAGTGGGCTGTGACTCTCCCATGAGCAAGTTTTTTCATGTATTTGCAAAACTGACCGCACGAACGTGGCTACAGCTGCTCACATGCTCTACTGCCTACACACACTGAAATGCCAAACAATTAAGGAAGGCTCCAATGAATTCTCAAGATTTGGGATGCTTTTTAAGAGCTATTTCAAAAAATAACTAAAACCAATATTTGTTGATGCATTTACTACCACGTAATTGTACTAGAGCCCGTTGAAGAGACAAATTTGAGGGGTTTTTTTAATGCCTTAAGAAAGTATCTTTACCGAACACAAGAATTGGTTTACACTAGCAAATCATCAGCTCAGGTCCTGCTTTTCATCAGTGCTTGGACAGATAAAATGAATTTTGTACATCTATCTACCAAAGGATTGCTATTCTAGGCAGTTTATTATCCTGACTGGATCAATTAATTCCTTGCACTGGGGCAACAGGATGATGCACAGATAGACACAGAAGCTCAGAAAAGCCTTAGAAATACCTAGTGACTGACCGTGAGACTCTGGCCAACCTCAGCCCAAGCATTTTCTCAATATCCTCTGTACACTAATCTAGGGGAGCTATGAAACACAAGAAATCTCCCCTAACACAAATTACCACTCACCAGTGGCCAATATTACAGCCCTGACCTGATAAAAATATCCAGGAATCATCCGAATCAGATTTTTCTCCCTATCCCATCCGCTGGCAAAATTACACAAAGCAAAGTGTTTAAACTGCCATTATGTACCAAGACGCATGAAGATGCACAAGATCCTGTATTTGGTAACTGAAGTTTCCTCATGTAGCAAGGGGAGGACAAACTGGGGGAAGCAATCTCTTTGTCCTAGCATGGACACAGAAGAAAACCATTTAGTCTGAGACTAAATTCATGTCATAATCAACTTGTACCTTTGTTTGTTCCCACCGATTCCAAAATACTCCTCTCTTAAAATAACAATCCTTTTGTTCAGGCTGCATTTTCACTTCCTGTGTTAAACACTTCCAAAATAACTTTGAATATCTGAGGAATTCAAGTTGTTGAAAACAGTGGCTGGGAGGAAAACAAATTAAACAGATTTGATTAAGCCCAGTGTGCTTATATGAAAATCTTTCATTTGGCTTTCCACAGCTCCATCTGCATGGCGATCTCTCTAGACTCACGGACAGATTTAAACTTGACATTATCTAATGGACCTTGGGAAAAATCCTGCACAGCAAATTGAATTTTAAAAATGGTACTGCATTCAATGAGCAACTAATACATTACATTTCCTTGAACTGCAGCAGAAGAACATTAAGGATAAGAAGCCCATTTGGAACTTATGTTCTTTAGCCTACATTTGAATATACATTTCAGGTGTAGATGTTACAGTATTACAGGGGGGTTTTGAGTCTAGGCTTTGTGCAAAAATTAACAACTCCAGTATATCTGGTGAGGGGAAGCAGCAAAAAAATCCCATAAACACACTGTACACAACCTGTGCCAATCCCACATGTGACTTGTGGCCTGACAGTGTTGTCAGCTCTCCATCTTAAAACAGCTTGGTTTTCTTTTCCACTGAAACCAAACCTTTTTCACAGCGTCGACACATTCCCTGCTTATGGCCAGCCTGTTGTGACCCAGAACCTTCACAGCTGGTTGTTGGGTGGGTGGGTTTTTGTGTGTTGAACCTTCTCCTTCACAACAATTCTCACTAGCACATGAACTTCACTCCACGTTACTCAACTGTGCCCTGCTTTACATTCCAGGCTGTCGAGACCATCCAGTTCTTCCCGGAATTATCTGCTCCTCCAGCCGACCAAAGTCTCTTAATCCTGTGCCATGGCATTTAGTTCATCCTGAAGAACAGCCTCAAGACAAACCCTGAGGATCTGCATTAACACACCAATTCTTCCCTTCCAAGTACAGCTTCTTTCTCTCCCCTTCAGTCATTCCCTGTCCAGTTTACCAACCACCATTTTAACACCTTATTTTGTAATTTCCCATAGAGTACTACACAGACATGTTTCTTAAGTGTAGATAATGAACTTCCTACACCTAAACTATTATTTTATCAAGTTAAAGGACGGGCTACATCTGGCACCAATTACTTTGGACAAAAACCTCTCATCCATGTGTTATTTGCTGTTGAATCTGTCAATATGTTTTCAAGATAGGCTCTAGAAAGTCATCCATCCTCTTCAGACCAGAATAATTCTCTTGCCCATCTCCCTTCTCCATTTTTTTTTCTTCCTTTTACACATTTTTTGTCTCTCAAAATGTAGTCATGATGTTTGCCAATAGATTTCACAAGACTCTAAGGGCCTAGTTCTTGAGTAAAAACAAATTAGAGATAGATGTTGATATTTGTCACAAATACATTTAATTCCTCATTTTAGACAGAGCCCTTCTTTGGTTTGTTTAATCTCTGCAGTTCAGGCAACCTCTTGCACATATATTGACTCACTTAATCCTTGCCTTCTTCCCTTTCTCTGCCCTCTTCTCACCCCCACACACAAGCACATGGCTGTACACACCTGATCAAAAATTAACTTTCATGAGCAAGCTACTTTAGTCTGCAAATCACCCTGAGCAAAATATTGCCAAGTAAGGGACACACTACAATTAAACATCAAGAAAAAGCTGCCCTAAAAAAGTGAAAAATGCTTATTAGAAAGGATAGACAGGAGTCAGGAAAAACTAAACTTATAGCAAAATCCGGTTTCTTAAAAGAATTCAATTTGAAGCAATACAAAAAGAAAAAAAACCCTATTTCTGTGTTTCCAACTGTCTTCGTATTTGTCCAATTCCTAACCCAGATATGGAAACAAACCAGTGTAATGCACTTCAACTTGACCCCTGGAGACGCCTCCTTGAAATAAGATTCAAAACCACAACCTCTCAATTCCTATTAAAAATTCATTTCTTCGGAACACTGTTAGGCAGAACAGTGAGACAAAAACCCCTGAAAAAGAATGCACCACCATGGACAGAAAATTATTTTGAATCTATTGAAAGCATTGATGTTAAATCTCGTTACAAGCTGAAGTCTGTAACAAAAAGTACTATTTCCTACAGGACACTTAAGGACTGTAGGACACCATGTCTCCATAGGCCTGGGAAATGTGTTTTTAAAGATACTCCTTCAAAGGCTTCATCCAGAGTTTGGACAAAACTAGATGTCCAAGTTTCCTGTCTCTTGAAGTCACAAGTAAAAACAATGGTTTGAAGACTGTTAGGACAATCCTGGAAACATAAGAGCCGTCCACACAACCTCAAATTGCTCTCTTTAAGGAAAATGCTGGAACTGCAAGTTGTCACAAGGCAAATTTGCAAAACTTAAACATTTCCACAAGTTTTCTCAGCTGTTCTGCAGGGTTGCTGCAGTGTCCTCTGCTCCCAAAAAAACAGACTTTCCACCGTTTTTACCTGCAGCTTAGCAGTGGTGGGAAAAACTGTGTTTTTGCAGACAGAGCCATCAGCTGGAAGATCTGAAATACTTTTCAAGACAAAGTTCCTCCTCTCTCATTCCCCAAAAGCAGTGTTATAGAGAACCTACGTTCTGGAAAACTCTCTACATACAAACCTCTGCACATTAACAGGGAAAGAAAACAAGATTAAGAGAACACTGCAAGGACTGTAAAGTAAGAGGAATTCCCCTACAAATTGTTTTGGTTCTAATACTACTTCTAGTATGAACAGTTTTTCACTTCTATGATAATATCTTGCTTCATCCCCGAGTTCCCCAAAGCATAATAACAACTTCAGAAAAATAAAACAAGCACTGGGTTTTGTTTTGGTGGTTTTTTTGTTTGTTTGTTTTAAAACACAGCAGAACACAGCAACATTTTCCAAACTAAGCAAGACAAAGTCACATTGTTCATTGCCACTCTGCCTTTTCTAATTTCCTGGTGTAAGCAAAAGAGATTGCTCTAGCCTGAAAACAGGAGTTATCATCCAGCATCAAACTCAGCCTAAGGTATTAGCTCACATCTGTAATGATGATTCAAAGCTGCAGTGATCAATATCACATCACAAGTGTCTAATCCAGAGGGCATTAAAGGATCCTGTTACTGCCTATCTGAAGGATCACACCGGAGTTTCAGATGATATCAATGCAAAGGTAGAGAAAAGAGAAAATTCTCACCCCACAGAAGCAGCAAATTAAACTCTCTCTAGGAAGCTTCAAGCTTCTACTTTATGTGGAAACTATTTTACTGAAATTTGTCATTTCCGTGTTAAGACACAAGTTTGTCCCATGGAGGAGAATCCCTTCATAACCATCCACCACTACCTGAGGGTTTTTTTTTTCAGATGAGTGTCTAAATATTACACACACACAAACAGCTGCAGGTAAACAGAACTTTGTCAACCCAGCTCAGCAGGGAATGGAAAAGGAAAAGCAGACACAGGAAGTCAAAAGTCAACTAACAAAACTCAAAGCACATTAAAGAGAGCTGTATTTAAGCCAACACAGCTAAGAACTGCCAGCTGCACAAGATACAGGATTTTGTTCAGTGATACAAAATGCCAGTTTTTTTCTGCTGATTTACTAGATTTTGTGCAATTCTCTATTTTTAATAGAAAGATAAAGCTCATGAGTCACCCTGAAATCTGCAGCCAGGTTCCTTCACTCTCTCCTTTCCAAAGTGGCAAACATTTCAAATTAAGCTCTAATACAAAGAATACTGCGTGCACTAAAAGCTGTCTGTTCTTGTGTACTGTATCAAGGTATGAAAATAGCACAACGGTGTTAAAAATAAAAAAGGGTTCTCTGGTACACAAAAAATGAGAATAGGCTAATTTTTACTACAGTGACTTTGCCACAAATCACTTTTTGCCCAATGCAAAGTTAAAACGCAAAGGGCAAAAAACAGTTCCCTGTAACTGGAGCAAGATCTACTTGACAAGTCAGTCACATTAGTGATCTTCTAGTCAAAAAAGGAACTTTTACCAAAACACAATATTCCCGCCCTGTTACACAGAGGGACTATTTGTAGATCTTCCACTGTAGTGCAGTCCGAAAACTTGTAATTTCCATTTCTGGCTAAAATTATTTTTTTTATCTTGACGTATGTTTGACATTAGAGAAATATTGGATGAGTTTAAAGTACAAGTAGGGCTTGTCTGCCCTCCTTTTCCTAAATTTATTCAGCCTTTTCCTTTGAAAGCAAACACCATTCTACATCTACAAATTCTACAAATCCTGCATCATAAGTCCCACACCTACAACTTCCCCACAATTCCTATGCAGCTCCATCCACTACTGCCACAAGTACCTGGCAGCTCACTGGAGGAAACCATCACTTTTTTGGTTCCCCAGTTACTGTCAATCTTTCACTCCCTGTTCCGATTTAGTGGCACTACCCTGCTAAACTCCTATTTGGTTTGTGCCAGTTCTGCCCACTCCTTTTTCCTACCACATTGTCTTGTCAGGCTCTTGCTGCTTTCTCTCTCCCCAGTCTAGCATGCATGAGGACCCTTTATGCCCAAGATATAACGCAGAGAAGCTTCCTGTCACCACATTTCAGAACCTCCAGAAAACCCACTTGTCATTAGGTGTAGCAGACTTATTCCAAGAGCAAAATGAAATCAGAGTTCCTTATTTCTAAATATACTTGTGATAGCTTTGATGGTTTTTTCCACCTCATTCCTCTCCTTACAGTCTAAAACATGAAGGCCTTAACCTTCTTTGTTTAGTAGAGAGCAAGTTTTTGACTACAAGCACAGCCAAGAGGGCACAATTTTCCACAGCACATCACTGACAATCAGCAGAAACACACTGTGCATGTACAACATCAGAACTGTAGGCAATTTCAAACCTTATTCTGCATCCCGACATATGAGTGACACTATACACAGGGCATGAAATGTAAACATGGCAAGAACTTTGTACATAAAACGTAGAAGGCCTCTGCCAGGAGTGAAGAGTAAAACTTTGTACAACACAAGCTTCAAATGTAATGATATTTACATGCTAAAACAAGGACAGCCACAAATGACATAACCTTGCTTTTCTGTATTACAGAAACAAAGGTCACTATTCCAAGTGGAACATGAGGGTGGTCTGGCTGAAAAATCTATCACCTCACTGACCTCCACGGTTGATTTAACTGATTTGGAAGGCTAGATGAGTGTCCCATACAACACCAAGTCTGAGGGCATCCATCCTAAAGCTGTTTGCTCGCAGAGAACAACCCCCCTGAGCAGACGAAACCATCCATGTGTCAACAGTACATGGTGCCTGCACTCCCCAAATACAGCAGCCAACGAGGCCCAGGTGGATTTGGAAGAGAACATGAGTAGTCCAGCTTCCAGGACTGCAGGACACATGGAAGTGAGACCACCCCCAAACAAGCTCAAAACTAATTTCTAAGAGAAAAACGGGTAGTCTATCTTCCAGGATTGCAGACACATGAAAGGGAGAGCCCCTAAACAAGCTCAAGATCCAGTTTTTGGAGAAAAAAGGGTACTCAAACCACCATGACTGCAGACATACATTAGTGAGACCACCCCAAACCAATTCCAGTTTAATCTGCAGGAGAATATCAGGTGGTCAAGCTTCCAGGAACGGAGACACATGAAAGTGAGATGCCAACAAACAAGCTCAGGGTCCAAATGTAGGAGAAAAAAGGGCAGTCAAGCTACCTAGACAGCAGATATATCAAAGTGGGACCACCCCCCAACAAGCTCAAAGTTTAATTCTCCGAGAAAAAAGGGGGAGTCAACATTCTAGAACTGCAGACACATGAAAGTGAGACCACCATGAAACAACCTCAAGGTTCAAATGAGGCAGAAAAAAGATTAGTCAAGCTTCCAGGACTGCAGGCACATCCAAGTGAGACCACACCTGTTATGAGTGGGCCAGGAGACAAATCTCCCTTTAAATGCCTGTATTAGGACAGCTTTGGGCGGGGAACCCAAGGGGTCACACACACCGCCACTGCTCCCTGGAGCGATGAGGACGAGGAGGTGAAACAGCTTTGCCAGGTGCCCGACAGAGCCAGGGCTTGCGTCCCCACGAGAGCCGCAGGAAAGCACAGGCTCGTTGACAAGCCGAGGGCAGTCACGCAGAGAGGGCACTATCTGACTTATGGCGACAAGACACGGAGCCCCAGCAAGCAGCCCCATGTTCTCCCTGCTCACTGGGGTAGTTTGGAGTCCTGTCTGGCTAATGGCTCACCGGCCCTAGGGGTTTTTAGGCGTCCACTCCACCTCCTGTGGGCACTGCAGTCCCAGGGAGTTCTCTGATTTGCGTGTCGCCATCAGGGCTGTGAGGGGAGCAGTGGAAGCACGGCCCCATGGGAAGGAGACAGTTTCAAAATGGACGCCGGCATGAAATGGGGGGTGAGGGAGAGCGGAAAAGGTACACAAATGAACTTATTCACATGCAAACTGGGAACAATAACGGATACAAATGAATAAGTCTTTAAATAAGTCTTTAACCTAGCAAACGTGGAACAGTAACTTACGCCCCTACGGAACGGGGCATGAGCAACTACGAGCAATAACAAGGGTACAGGTGTGACGCGGCATTAACGATTCATACAAACATTTACAACACGGAACACAGTGATTACTTGAGTAGACACTTTATAAGAATCTTCTATTTCGAGATTTTATTCCCCATAAAACCCTAACAAGCTCAAGGTCCATTTATAATAAAAAAAAAGGGAAGTCAAGCTTCCAGGACTGTAGACACATGGAAGTGAGACCCCCAAAAACAAACACAAAGTCCTTTTGTCGGATAAAAAAGGGTAGTCAACCTTCCAGGACTGCAGACACATGGAGGTGAGACCACCCCCAAACAGGCTGAAGGTCCATTTATAGGAGAAAAATGGGTAGACAAGCTTCCAGGACTGCAGGCACATGGAAGTGAGATCCCCAAAAACAAGCTCAAGGTCCATTTGTAGGAGAAAAACAGGTAGCAAAACTTCCAGGGCGTTCTCACTTTGATGTGTCTGCAGTCCAGGAGGTTTGACTATCCTTTTTTTTCTCCAAAAATTGGACCTTGAGCTTGTTTGGGGGGGGTCTCACTTCCATGTGTCTGCAGCCCTGGAAGCTTGACTACCCTTTTTTTCTCCAAAAATTGGATCTTGAGCTTGTTTGGGGGTGGTCTCGCCTCCATGTGTCTGCAGTCCTGGAAGCTGGACTACCCTTTTTTCTCATACAAATGGACGTTGAGCTTTTTTTGGGGGGGTGTCACTTTTCTCTGTCTGCAGTCCTGGAAACTTGACTACCATGTTTTCATTTGTAAATTGACCATAAGCTTGTTGACAGCAGACACATGAAAATGCCACCCATCTAAGAGACTGAAGGTGCAATTTTTAGAGAAAAAAGGGTGGTCAAGCTTCCAGGACTGCAGACAAATGGAAGTTAGACTGCCAAAAAGAAGCTCAAGGTCCATTTGTAGGAGAAAAAAGGGTAGTCAAACCTTCAGGACTGCAGACACATGGAAGTGAGACCACCCCCAAACAAGCTCAAGGTCCAATTTTTTTTGAGAAGAATGGGTAGTGAAGCTTCAAGGTCTGCAGATACATGGAAGTGAGACCACTCCCAAACAAGCGCAAGGTGTATTCATAGGAGAAAAAAGGGTACTCAAGCTTCCAGGACTGCAGACACATCCAAGTGGGTTGCTGCATGGACCAGTGGTTTTTTGTCTGTTTGTTTTTCTTTTTTTTTCCTCCTCTTTTTTTTTTTCCTTTTTTCTTTTTTTTTCCCAAAAACCTCCTGGAGTGCTACGGGAAGAGGGCAGAATTGCTGGACAGTGCCCAGTCAAAAAGGCACCTGGGGGTGCTTGTTACAGCAGCTGAACATGATCCAGCATTGTGCCCTCGTGGCTACGAAGGCCAACAGACTTTTGCAAATATTAAGAACATGCTAAATTTTATTCAGAAAACATTTCCTTCCAAGTCAATATAAATTAAAATATAACAGTGTTAAGCAACTTTTGAAAACCTGTAACTAAAGCTCCCAAGGTTTTATTACTTTTTATTACTGAGCTTTTAACAGAGCTGTTCCAACATTCCATAAGTTTTTGCCCGAGATTTTATCTTGCCTTCATTCACATGGAATGAAATTCAGGAGGATCAGAAGTTGTTACACGAGTCACAGAAAGGCCACTATTCCCAAAGGAGTGCAGAGTTTTTAGGTTGCTTCTCATGTACACCCAGGAAATATGCAAGAGTCTGGTTTAATAAGCCAGAGCATTAACTAGAAGCATGACATGTAAGATTTGATCTCTTCCCCTTTCCCTCCTCCTACATTTGACAGTCTGGAACTGGGAGAGTGGCAGGGTTGCCCTCTTTAAAGTTTCACTGAAATGAAGTATACAAAACAAGCTCCCATTTTTATGAAATCACATTTCCCCACTCCAGATAAATCCTGTTTCACCAGAAAACCTCTGCTCAGCTCCTTTTGTACATCCGTTCTATGGGATATCTACTTTCTGGTCCAGAAGCACTCTGGACTGATGAGGTAAAACAGGTGAGAGAAGAGATCACAAAGACTTAGTAAAGGAAGACCTTTCCAATCCATTTGAAGAGTTAGACAGAACTAACAGCATCTCCCACGTGAGCATCAATTAAGAAGTGACAAAGGGACGACACCTGAAAAAAAGCCTCCAGCAGACTTTGCCTGTCAGCCCCATCAGCCTCACTAACATCATTTCCATAAGGAGGATAATTTGTGTTCAAGGTTGCTTCCTGAACTCACTTCTCCAAACTGTCTGACCTGCAAAGGTGATGGCTTTGTTGTCACTGACTGCACCAACTGTCCTGATGGATCACTAAGCTCTCCAGCAGCTTCTCAGTACTTTTTAATAGGCACAGAAATGGCAAAGCAAATAAACTACAATAAAAAATTTAAAACAAACAAAAAAACCACAAACAAACCGTGGAGAGTCTTTGAACTTCAAAAAAAAGAAGGCAAATTGTTGTTAAAAAACCATAGCAAGCACCCAGGGCCAACCAAACTAATGCCTAGGAAAGCTTACAGAGTCTAAAACGCAGTATTATTCTGGCTTCCTAATTCAGTGATACAGAGTCAAAGTTTCTATTTGACATATCCCACATAACTGCACTCAATTGTAGCACTGCCATTCAACAGAAGCCAAGGACCCAGAAATGGAAAGAATTGCCCAATGTGGTATATTCAAGAATCTCTCCTTAATATTGAACCAGCTCCATGGCCTATGTTCTCATCACTTATGCCATGTGTTATATAATGCACTTAGGCTTAGAAAGTATTATCAGGACAGCTCTAAAAGTAGTATTTCTGAAAAGAAAGGGAAGAAGATGAAGACAAAAAGAACGTCTCTTCCAGGTGTTCCCAAACAGGGCCCAACTCTTCCGACAGACACTTCAGTTGGCTGCCTTTACCTTGGTTTGGTTTTTAAGCAGAGATACTCATTCCAAGCTCTTCATTTCCCTCTAGCTACAAATAATTTTTTCATTAGTGAACGGGACATCATTTTTATGCAAATCAAAGGCCCAAAGGAGTTTAGTTTATCACCAATACTTCTATCTGTACAACAGGTATAAAGAGAGCAATACATCCACCCTAAACCTATCGTCAAGGTGTCCTGCTGTGCTGCTGATCAATGATGCTCTCTCCAGTTCTGCCTCTCAAACAACACAGGGAAGAGTATTCCCAACCAGTTGAACTTCTTCAGGAGTAAAGTTGTCCTATTCCTTCCAATAATGAACTCTGGATCCCTGATGAGTAACTCACATTTAACCGGCAGCATTCTGGGCTGCTCCTATTAACTGCAGCAGCCTGGACAGCTTGAACCTCAACAAAATGTGCAGTCAGCCACTGAGCTAATTTAACCTCATTAATCCTCAAACCAATAGAATAATTTGATGTCCACACAGCAGCCTGTGCACCGCCTCCAACAGAAACATGGCCCTGCAGGAAATCCACACCAACAATGTGCTGCAGCCCTGCTGCCAGAGCTACCGGGGCTGGGAGAATCACTGCACAGTCTCCGAGCCCCCTCGCCAGCTGCACGGCATGGGTCACACACTTTGTTTGTTCCTGTTAACAGTCAAGGGCTTGTTTCCAACCTGGATGTATCCTGACATCTCCCCAGTGCTGCAGTTTTATGGAGGAGGCTCCATTTTATCTGTAAACTGTTTACCTCCACTTTCGACGTGAACACAAAAAGCATTGCTAGGAGAGGCAAACACAGAAAACCAAGCAGCACTGGCACTTCTCAGGCAGGTACTTAGCTGAATTTAAGCTCCCTATTAATCATTAATTACAGCAGCATTTCAAAAATTTAGTTTTTGAAATAATTTCAGCACCACTTAATCACAAAGGGTGTAAGGTCTCCCTCAATATTTATGAGCATCTACTTTCAGGGAGGCATTTTAAGAAATGTTCTTTATATATACTACTTGTTATTTAAATTACTGCTGAAAGCCAGGTGCTTCATTTTGTTCAATACAACACATTTAAAACAATAACATGAGATTTTAATAGCAAAATCACCTAGCCCACAAAACACTGTTCAATGTTGACTAGGGTGGCAAAACAAGGGTAGTTTCTAAACACAGAAAAATAAATTTTTAAAAAGGATTTTTTCTAAGCATGTAAATGCAGGTCTTGGTACCACATACAAGAACTTCACTTGCAAAGGAACTTGGACTTGCTAGAGTTTTAAGTATGGTGGTTTTTTAGCAGACCTGGCCTCGCTCATGCTTTGTGCCACTTGTAAAATGGAACAGGGCATTTTAGGAAAGAAGTAACTCCCTTCAACTCCTAAATGCTGTGACTGAAGCCTGTTAAGTTTCAGTGGCATTTCAGATATACCAGGGCATCCTCAGCTTTACCTTGTTCACAGGACAAGGTCCAGAAACCCACTGGCAGTTAGAGGAGCCACATAATCAGTCTTCAGGATTTCTACCAACCAAATTATCCCTGGTAAACAGATATGACCTAGCATGAGAATTCACTTTTCCTTCAGCATATTAAAAGTTATTTATTTGAAGGATAAATATATCTTTCTTTCACAACTACATTGCAACACGGACACGAGTCCAACAACGAAACAGCAGAACAAAAATACATCCCCCTAATATAGCATATCCACTGTTTTTTCTTCATCAGCCATACAAGATTGATGGAAACAGGAGAGATTTCTCTTTCCTTCTAACACAGCAGGTTAAGCGTCTTGAGAGAAGTCAGATGTCACTATTATCTGCAAGCACACAAGAAAACAAACTCATGCCAAAAAAAGGGATAATACAATTGAAGTCTAAATGGAAGTTGAGAGAAAAAAAAGTCCTGCTCCAACAGGTTAATCTCTAGCTAGTTCCTCTTGTGACAAGTAGCTTGAAATAATCATTTCACTCAAATTCTCCTACAACAAGTTGTCCTTGGAAATGAAACAATTTCTAGAACAAGCAGAACTATCTTGGACCACACAAAACAGCATTACATTTTGAACTACTCTAGCAAAAAGTCAACTTTTTAAAAAAGATTTACTAAGAAGACAATTTGAAAAGTAACTTTACTCAGAAGTGATAGAATCAGCTGTAAATACTGGATGGGAAATTCCTGAAGAGACAAGTTTTCCCTTGGAGAGAAATGAAATAATACAGCAATTTACATGCCCCAACAACAATACTGCCTTTCTTTCCAGTTCATCCAGAAAACTCGGAGTATAAACCAATGGCACAGATTTGGCTCTTACACACACCCAACTCCCAGGACATTTTGTCACGCTCATCGTGCTGCATTCACTAGCTCTCCCAAATATTAATTGCCTTCTATCTTCGATATCGACTCGTGACTTGGGGGATTTTGCTTCAGGTTTTAATGCTTGGGATTTTTTTACACAGGACTATACACCTCAATAATTGTATCCAGGAAAGACTGGGTTTGATGCCATTTTTCCAGTAGAACCCAAATTTTCAGTACTTTGTACCTACTTGTCCATTAACTGTTGATATAACAGAAGGACAATAAAAGCCATAAACCTCTTACTTTCGTAGCCTTCTGGAGGAGTAATTCAATAACTTCTTGCAAAATAAACAGCAGCGTATAAAAATCAAAAAAAAAATGTCTTCACCACAGTAATCATTACAGCAGGGCAGATGCAAAAACTATGCATTTGTTTAGTCCATCTAGACGTGGAAAAGGATTAAAACATGTAGACAGTAGCACAAGTCACCAGCACTTATTATCTAAGCCATAAACCTAAGCATACTTCTGTGGGAAAATTAATTACAGACATGGGGGAAATCAGATCAGTCACTATCAGGCAAAGTGAGCAGGAAAATACAGCTATGTTGTCCACTCCTGATTGAGTCGCAGGATCAAACAGCACCAAGTGCAAGTGAACTGAGGGGGAATTATTATTATGCCTTTTCATCACTGGAATCATGCTGCCCCAGACAACCTCGACTCCTGTGTCTGGGCTAATTACAGACTGTTAAACATCACAAGGAGACTGCAGCACAGCAACACCTCAGAGGGGGGAGAAAGACAGTTTAAGGAGGGAACAAGCCAACGAGAAAATCCTGTCCTACAGCTGAAGGAGAAGGAAACAGCCAAGCTAACAGGACACCTGCAGAACAAACAAGGGTCCACACCAGGCTGTGTGCACACACCCGCATGCACAGCCACACCAGCACTGCCTACTGGAAACACCTTCCCCTGTGAGAAAATATCAATGCCAAAGGTCAAAGGCTTTGAGAAAAAAAATATATATAAATTCAGTGATAAGGCAACTTTTCTAAATCCATTTCACAAATACTTGTTATTTCAAGCCTTAAATCACTAGTGGTAGGATAATACAGCAGACTCGGAGATGTAGATTTATGCAATTTGCAGTTACTTAAGAAAAGGGCTTATTTATACCTGTGTATTTTCACCAAACCCAAGAACTGCGGGTGTCGTTAAGCTACACTAAAAACTGCTCCCCCTTCAGTGAAATCACAGCCATGTCCTACAACTCATGCAGTCTGTTCTACCTCTAGGTCCACTAAGGATTGATTTCCACATTGTGTCACAACTTCAGGGTGGCACAGCATCCAAGTATTACCAATAAATAAATAATAAAAGCTCTTTTTTTGAAGATGAGACCCTAATTTACCAGCACATAATTGTAACTGAGCTGTTTCATACTCCAGCTGAAACACTCCTGGTTTGGTGTTGGTAGAAGACGTTCACTGCATATGAAGCTTTACGCATCACATTGAACTAATTTAACTGTAGGTGAGCAATTCTCTCAAGCTCCTGACTGAACTTCCCTATTAATCAGTTATTTGTCCTTAAAAAATATACACCTGAATTTTACTCTCCCTCCCAACTCCCTTAAAGAGGAGTGGACTAAAACTGGTTATAAAATGTCAGTAAGTTTGCCAGCCAGCAAGTATCCGAGTGGCTTAATCATTAAAGCTGCCGTTCATTTCCACTAACCACGTGGATGCTTTCAAATGTCTCAGTCCCAACCAGAAACTGTAAGATTTTTACAGACCACAGGAAAGCAAGATGGAAAATTACCTGCTGTACACTATGTTTGTGCACATGAACATGGATGACATGGGGCATAACAACGGCAATTCTGTACTTGGATGTCCTTTCTGCTTGTTCAGTGTACTCTATACAGCTGCCTTACAAACATGTCAATGTAGGGTAGCAGTTAGGTTTAAAATCAGTTGCAACATGGCTTAAGGAACGAGTTATTTTTATAATCCAAACTCACTGGGATCCACGTTTGTAAGAATTTCACAGAAAACCAGACAAGTGTATCTGCACATCGGCAGCTCCACAGCACAAACTGTGAGGAACAAAGGCCAGTGGCTGCTCAGGGACCCTTCCCATGAGGCAGCTGATGCACAGGAGCTGCTCTGTGTAGAGTGTGATGATTTACCCAGCCAGTGTTTAAAACGCCCATATTACCTGATATCTGCGCCCATTTTAAGAAGGGGAAGTACTGGGAGCAAAGTCCCTCATGGATTCCATGCAGAATTACAAATTCCTCTGTTTGGGTGCAGAAAACTGTCTTTGCTAAGGTGACTAACTTAAATTTTTCCACATTTAATTTCACTGTTCCTCCTACATCCAGTATACTGTCAGAACGAGAGAAAACTGCATTCTACCCTAAGTGCCATTGCTACGTCAAACAATTCTTTCAAATGCTGTTTTTGTTGAGCATCCTAGTAATTGTCCTATCTCAAAGACTGGCTTAATCCTTTCTGAAAACAGCTTCTCCTTTATGCTTTTAGAATTACTAAATTTTTTAAGTAATTAACATTTTCCCTCTGACAAGTTCTGTTGGCGGACATCAGCAATTTGAGGCGGTCCCCACAATTCACTTGCTTTGTTCTCTGCATTATCCCAGACTGACATTTAGGTTTAGTTTGCAGGAGGTTTAAATCCATCACTCACCACGAAACCCAAATCAGTGATTTCAATAATGCCTGAAGCACCAAGGAATTTGGGAAAGGACAGGAAGGCACTCCCACACTTTAAGGGACCGGAGAGAAAGCTTTAAGCAGTTTCTCAAGCGTTCCCCCCTTTCTGACCACTGACCTTTGGTCTTGCTTGCTCTATGCTGGGTGTTTCTCCTTGGCATTTCTGTAGGAATGGGCACTGCTCCAGTGAGAATAAATGCACAGCTGAGTGTCATTAATATACTGATCTGTAAACATCTAAAGCAGGTATTGAACCACTGTCTGACTGGAGAAAAACAGCCTGTGGATCAGAAACAGCAATTCATTACCAAGACATTTTTTTTGCTGAATTGTGCATACAAAAAAAACCCTGAAAGAGTCAATCAAATTCATTTTACTGTAACCCTTTCAAAGATGAACGAAAAGCCTCTTGGTCCATTTGAAAACACAGGGATAACTGTGCTTTCTTTTAGAGTATCACAAATTTACAAAAGTTGCCAGAGGAAGTAAGAAAACAGTAACAAAACCCACCACAGATAAAACTTCACAAATCTCAATTCCAAGACACTGACAGAAATGGTTTACATCTAGCTCTGCTACTGAAGGCTCATTTGCAAAAATTGTGACCACAAAATGCATCACAAATTGGTTTTCTACCGCATGACTGCTGATTACTAGGTAATAGAATATTAATGGTACTTTTTCAACATCTACTTTTTCTCAAGGTGCATAAATCTCTGTAAAATTGCTTTATCTTACTTTCCAAACATTTGAAAGGCTGCTCTTCAGACGTTTGAACAGCCATCTTTCCACTACAGGGCAGCACACTTCCTTTTAATATAAGTAACACACTCATCAGATCATTTTCACCTCCTGATACAAAATCAGATGCACTCTCCAAAGAGGGAAATGATTCTCCAGCTTCTATACCTGAAGTATATTTACAAATTATTTACGAGCGTGACCAGATTGTACCATGTCCCTTCCTAAGAGCTTCTAAAACACACAGTGAATCCAGAGGAAGCAAAGCAAGATTTCTAAAGCAGCTGAGTCAACTTTCATAGAAGCTCTTTCTTTATGCAGAAATACAAATGCTTTTTAGAAACCAGCAAGGGTATTGATGTTACCAACACAGAGCACATGGTTTGGTGTGACTTTTATCAATTTACAGCCTAAACTACTACTACCACTTGGGCATCTGGCTGAAATACTTCTCTCCACTAAACATTACTGTCTGCAAAGAGGTAAAAGTTAAACAGACTGTTTCCTTGAGGTTCTCAAGAAACCTTACTTCAAAAGGATAAGCAACTGAAGTTATTTTGTCAGCAGCAGCTCCCTCAGAAGTGCCCATTCTCCTGAGCAGGGGATATTTGTCAAGAAAGCAAACTGCACAGCCAGAGCAGGGAGCAGTTCAGTCACACCATCAATAGCGTAAGGATGAGAGACCCAGTACTTTGGTACCAAAGCCCATCAGCCCAGTGAGAATCTGCATGAAGCACAACTGTCAGTGCTGACCGGGACATGAACTGAACAGGGCTGCCTTTCACTGCTCTTTCCTTACCATAGTTATTATACCCGCAAGTGAAAGGTTTTACACGTTGTACAACCCACCCAAAAGAGGATCTGCTTGCAATGACGCCAAACATGAAAGACTGTTCTCACTATAGTACTACAAGGGAGGAGAAACACATCCCTAAAAGCTCTCTCCGACCTCCTAAGAGGTGATGTGGCAGACAGGTTTTTGCACCCTTATATTGGGATGGGGCAGAGACAAGAGCTAACCGAATGCCATGAAGGATCTTTTCAGACAAAAAGGCAAACTTTGTCAATACCAGATAGAGAAGTTCAGACAGACCTTTTGAGCAAGAAGTAGGAATTTAACGCTAAATACCACCACTACATCTACTTTCAGATGAGGGTATTCATTGAGAATTTAACAGAAAAATAGATTTCAAAGACAATAAACCATAATCCTTAGCTCTAGACAAACTCCCCACAGTACCAATTCAAGTGATTTTGAGCGAAAAGCTCCTTTGAATGAGGCACATAAAAAGCTTGACCTCAATTTTGCATTTCACAAGGCAGGTTATTTTTCAGAACAGCAAATAACCAACCAAAATACAGGTCAGTTGTTTGACCAGACTATGTTTCGTGAATGAAATCCAACAGCTCAATTACACCTTAGCAAACTCAAGCCATTTAATTCCAAAATCCTAAATCATGCTGGACATCTATGAATTGCAAAACTGCACAAGGTCAGGACCTCTCTTCTGATCCTTGGCCACTTGGAAGAAGGGAATTCCCGAGAACACCTACTGAACAGTACAAAATTGGAGCGCTGTTTTCTTTTGCAAGCATACCACTCTCTCTCTTGTCTCACTGATGGCAACGAGCTTATTCCAATCAACATGTTTTCTGAAACACTTAAAAGATGAAGAAAAAAACTTATTGCTCATGCTCTGAAGATACTACCATTCATTACTGCCACAAGAC
The DNA here is from genome assembly GCF_029207755.1 of Chamaea fasciata. Taxonomy (NCBI): domain Eukaryota; kingdom Metazoa; phylum Chordata; class Aves; order Passeriformes; family Sylviidae; genus Chamaea; species Chamaea fasciata. The sequence goes on along the minus strand of NW_027094155.1, from coordinate 215,408 downwards.
AGCCTGAACTCCAATACAGTCATTAACAAAGTGGCCAACTTGCATGGAGAGTCAATTTTACAAGAGTGGAAGGACTGAAACCAGAGAAATGACTTGAAGTGCTGCCTAATCTGCCCCTAGAGCTAGAGAAAAGCAGACAGTATTTGAGCCTGAGTGCTCTCACTGTGTCATTCGTGGCTTCAGGCAGTCCACACAAATTTGAGATTTGAATTTGGGAGTCAGCAAACAGGATTCAAGGCTTTGTAGCTACAGGTGGTCTCAGAGCTCTGAGATTTGACTTTCTTTAAAAGATATTCAAGAACTAAAAAGACGCAACAAAACTCAACTTACGACAACTTTCAAAGTTTTCCTTTACCCTATATTTGCCTGGTCATTAAACCTGTAAGAGGATTTAGATTTATTTCCGCTCTCTTAGAATTATAAATGCTTACACCAGCCAGGTTATTGTCCAATTCCTATTCATAGCATTCTGAATGATAGTGATGACTTTCTTTTTACATTTTTTATAATACTTCAATGGACAGAAGTAGTGGTGATGCATAATTTTGGCTTTGTTAATTCAGCCGAGAGTGACTTACGGATTTCATTAAAATTCTACTACAAAAGCTCTAAGCTTTTGACGTATTGGCAATGCAGAAATATCACCTTTTATTCATTTAATTGTGTAACCACCTCAACCCAAAAGTATCTTTACCCACAATCTGCTTGGTCATTCCATCACAACTATTAAGGACAACGGAGCAACCTGTTCCCATAAAGCACAAAGATTAACAAATGTTCGGTTGGGGGTTTTTTTATGCCCAACACACAAAAAAGTGCACATTTTCAACACATCTTTTGGGCAGAATGTGGTTGGGCATGGAGAATAACAGGAGGCCTATCCCTGATCAAACATGATAGCAAGAATTGTATTCAGACTAAAAACATTATTCTGCCATTGGAAAGAGGATTATTGGAAACAATACTGAGAGTCACTGCAATGAAAGACAAACAGGGATTGAAGGGAAAAAGTGTAGGTTACCATAACTGAGCAACTCTTCCTCATCACTAGTTTTTACGTTGAGTTGCTTATTTTACAGCACAAAGACGAATAAAGAAACGTAAAAATATCCTAAGTTGATGACTGATACGTAACGGTGATCCCATAATCCATTCAGCCAAGATTTCAAAGACAGAAAAATAGTACGTAACTGTCAAGTGGAACAACCTTTTAACAGAACTGACAGGAACTACTTTGCCCTCCTAACTTGTATCATTTCAGAGTTAGAGAAACCAGAAAAAGCAATAAGAAAAGCAAAACACAAGTTGTCAGAGTAGCTGCCCATCAAATTCGAATCAATTGAGTGATTATAAATTATGAAACAATAGGTCTGTAATTGCTCATAGGGGTCTTTTGCTCTTGACTGTGGCTCAATCAAGATCAGCCAAACACTTACTAATGCTCTGCTTCTTCAGCTCTAACTCTACAACCACCTCTGCTCATTTATCCTTAAACCAGATACACTGCCAAAGAAGTCTGACTGATCACAAGTTTAAGTCATTAGTACCAGCTGTATAAATAGCTTGTGTATATGCTTGTAATGATCAGAAGAAAATGTCGCTCCGCTTCAAAGATATAGCACACAATGATCTGCATTTCTGGATTCTGTCTACAAACAAATTATTTGTTTGGTGCTCTAAGCAATTAGTTCTTGTTCCTGGAAATGCTATTCTACATGGGGGAATTCTTCATCCTAATATTTTCACCCCCTTGATGGGAGGCTTCTATTCATAGGTTTTTGGGGTTTTTTTTGTAAACATACATGGAGTTTGCTTGTTTGGATAGGTTTTGTTATCTTTGTGTACTTAAGAGCAATTTTAAAATATTCCCATCCAAAGAAGTGTCATACAACAAAATAGGATTTGAAAGGTTACAAGATCCCCTGTTCTGACTATTACTTTCTGAAACTATTCCAGCAGTGCTTTCACTGGAATATTTCCTTAGTACTGATAGTGTTCTTGTGGCTATTGAAACAAAGCACCCAGGATACAATGCCTTCCCATCATTCATGATGTTCAGTCATGCTCTAAACATTCCTGCCCATTCACAAGGCTCTCACGAGCCACAGGGACATTTCCCACTGCTCCTTACTTACCCCTGATGCCTTCATGTCTTCTAAACGCTCCCAACATTTAATGCTTTTTACAGCACTTCTGTCAACATCCAAGTTCCATATTTGTATTTAAAGTCATTTTCACCTTCCTTAATATGGAGTTTTCCAACTGACACGTCTGTAAGTGCACACTCTCCTGTTTAACTACTGGTCACCACAAATACTTAAAGGAATTCAGGCATGCTTTCTTCAGCAATCCCTTGAAAAGAAGAAACCTGGATTATCAGTCACAGGCTACAAAATGGCACTGATGATCTGGCTCAGCACTGTGCCCTGAAGGCTGTTGCAGGCAGAGTAGTTCAGCAGCAAGATCATCGCCCCTTTCTACATTATCCGGAAATATTTCTTTGGCTCAACAGGGAGACAAGCTACACCAAAAATCCACACCTTATTGCCTATTTTCATTGTTTGTCTAACAGTTCTTTTGGTGGCTCTTCCCCAGCATAACACCTAAATTCCACAAACACGGGAATTCTATTTCAAACTGCACCCACTTCTCCTCATACCACATTGCTCCATATTCAGTAAAGCAAATGAAGTTCTGATGTATTTGAAACAAGACCACTGCCTGCAGGAGCTGTACTAGGGTACTACTGGTGCCTAAGAGAATCCAAAACTCCCTCAGAATAATGTCACTGCCCAAAAATACCTGGATTCCACTCAAATCTTCCCTAACACGTTACCAAGCCCTACAAGATCAGATGCTACTTAGATGTGAACGTTCCAGGGTGTTGCTCACTGCTCAGATTGTGACTGAACTTCAATCACAATTGAATGGGAGTGTTTTCAAGCCTCAATTTCCTCACTCGTATTTCCATAGAGAAATTTCATTTCTGCTGGAATCTACTACATTTTTTCCAAAGGCAGATAGAATACTGGTTCCAACCAACTTGGAGCTGCAGTAAAGAAAAACACTGGAAATACTTTAAGCAACTGCAGATGGCCTTCAGGACTTGTGGACAAATACTCCTGGATCATTCAAGGAAGTACATTAATTCAAGACCTCTGGAAAAAGGTACCAGTCAAAATGTCTGCCATCTCTCCTTGCACTCACCAGGTGTATGTTTGGTGGCTGCTTGCTTGACTTCAGCACAAGGAAGAGTTGGCATTTTTAATTTACAAGCTGCAGGTAAACTTTGAAGATGTTACTTGCTGTTGGCAATATTGGCTGTTCAATTTGCTCTCTTCATACCCGCTTCTTTCTTCTCCACCTTGCCCCACACAGGGGAAAAAAACCAAAAAAACCTACCTAGGTGCTCTTCAGAGAGGAGAGACTAAATCACAAACACTTCAGGGCAGGAAGCTTCAACAGCTGAAGCTCTTATTTGCAAGTTCTGTAAATGCCATTTCATACAACTCGATATATTCGCCACCCCACCTCTTCCACAGGCAAACACTGCATCCATCCCTCCACCCCTGAAGCCCACCAGGGGCACTCTGGTATCTCTGCCACCATCTTGAGGAGACACAGACTCTGAAACATTATTTTTAAGGAAACTGACAATTATACACACAGCATACGCTGTTTGCCTCTGCAAGTCACAGCCAACACTTCTATTCTTTCCTCCAACAATAAATTTAAAGTGTGTACTACGTTTATATAAGAAGAATATATAACCCAAGAGTGCCAGCTGCAGCCCCACAAAGCCACCAAAAGTTTATTTGGTCTCGCAAAAGAAGGCAAGCACCTTTCAGAGGCATCACCATTTCCTTCTCTCCTGGATACAGATCCCTTCAGGCAGATTTGGCACACACGCTTGCATTAAGAGGACAAGATGGAGCAATTCTGTCAGTGCAGCAGATTAAAAAACCTGCCACCAAGAGGCTTTATTCCAAAGGCAATTCTCCTCTGATTCACAAAAGGTCTGCCTACCATACAGCCAAGCAGAGGCTCCCAGATGGTGCTGGCAAAGCAATCTCCACTTTCTCCCAACAGCACAGCAGCATGTTGATGCCTGGTAAAAAATATTTCCCGCCCTGATCCCTTTGCTGTCAGTTGTGTAACATGCACTGCCCTGATTAAATAAATAAAAGCCTATCAACCACCAGCAGTTTCAAGACTTACATGAAGCCCTCCTACTCTTAGGGGAAAAACCCCATGAAGTCAGCATTTAAAACCAAGAGAAAGTGCTTGGAATTATATCTCTTTCTTAATGACAGTCCCACTATTCCCTAAAGTTTGGGGAAGTTCTTTAAAGCAGCAACATTTTTGGCCAAGTGATCAATAGCTTGCTCCAGTAGGAGACAGGACTAACACTGGACAGGTACCTCTAAAGTCACCAGAAACCAGCAGATTGCAGTTGGCTTCTCTCACAGACACACCTCTAAGCGATCTTGGCTCCCAATTCCAGCCTCCTCCACCCTGGCATCCACACATGAACAAGTGGACTGAGCAGCATTGCTCAAATCCTGCTGCACTTGCTTAACCTCCATAAGATTTCCCAAGAGAACTTTACTTCGTGTCACTTCTGCTCTCCTTCAATCCTGCAGCTCTTCTGCAAGTTTCTGCTCAAGACTTAGCACAGACTACTCAAGAAATCAGAACACAGGAACTCAGAAATATTTCAACAATTAAGCTTTCTTCTGGAGTAGAACCAACCATATAAATCATAGAATTAGAATATTTCCCTGATTTTTATTTTAAACTTTAAAAAAAATCCACACTAATAAAAGGACTTTAATACATTGATAAAGTATTCACCAGGTCAATGAATAAAAAGGTTGAAGTTTCTCTCAAAGGAAAAAAAAAAAAAAACAACAAACCAACCAAACAAGTCTAGGTGGGAGATAACAGGCACAGCACCCTGTGTCACATTTTCTGTCTTGAAGAAAAAATAATGGGGAGGTTTGGACAAGTATTTATCAGAACAAAGCCTACAGTGGCCCCTGAGGGTAAAGTCAAATTTTTTCAATGCCAGCTAGTCAGTAGCTCATTGTGACTGTTAAAAAACTGAACTCAAGGACACTGGCAAAAGCAAGATTGGAGAACTGTAGATATACTATCAAATTTCTACCATGTGAAACCTATTTTGATGGCCACAACAAGCAAGACACATTCCCTCATGAACACATTTGTCATACTCGGATTTGTTACACCAGGTGATTTAAAGTGACCCTGCAGAAAAACTGGTTTGCAAAGACAGCAGACAAGAAAAACTTAGAGGCCATGAAGAGCAGAAGAGGAAAAACTGAACTTGCTAATGATAGTTCAGTTCAGGCACTTGTGTATGCAGACCCAGCCAAGCCACCAGAAGGTGAATGAAAAATCTGAAAGCACAATTGAGCAAACCTTCAAAAAATATCTATCACTTAAGAGGCCAATTTGTTATGCACATCATGCTGAAAATTTAGAAGAATCAAAATAATTGAATACTGAAGCAGGAGGATAAGAGTCCATACCATTGACACAAGATCATTTTTTCCTCTTAAAACAGTGGGAGAAATGTCTTGTATTAAAACACTTGCTTTCTTTAGGACTTCTAAATTGCACTAAATATTAACCTTCCTAAAACTGCACAACGGCAAACCCAAATTAAAAAAAAAAAACCTTGGGACAAGAAGAAACAGTGATATACATGAACACAGTTCAACAGATCTCCATAGACACTCTTACGTTTCAGAATTGAGTTCATCTTGACTATCCACACACATTAATCTGAAATCCCAGCTTTAGTCTTTCATACAAGTTCTACTTCTCAGTACTTTTAATGAGGAACTAAGATCTTAATAAAGCCATTCATTTCATTGTATCCGAAAGTCCTTTGCCTGCTGTACATTTTCTCTGCAGCTGTAGGCATGCATGAGGATGCCTAGCATGTGCATCTGCGTATTTCTATTTACACTAGGAGTGCTTAAATATTCATCTGCAGTTCTGTATTTATGTACACAGCTAAAACCACACAGCTATGTTAGATCTGATGTATTTTAATGGGGGTCAAATCTTCAATCCATGCTGGGATTTTCTGCTATTTAAGAGAAACAGGCTGTGGAGCATTTGACCTTTTTCTCCAAGAGCAAGATAAAATGTCCCAGATGTGCCAAATTCTCAAATGCATTGTTTGTATCTCTTGTAAGAACAAGTCTCCAGGCACCTGAGCAAAGATAACCCACCTTACATGGATACCTCACAGACTGGCAGCAAAGTGCTGTCATCTTACCAACCAATATTAAAAGCAGGCTACTGCATGAGGCTGCCAGAGAGGCTTAGGCAGTGCTGCTACATCTCACATTTCGCACTTGGTTTGCTACAAGAAGCAGCAAAAAACAGTTTCTTTGGCTCACCAATATCAATAGGAAAAGAGCAAGTGCTTTCCATAAAGAAGGATTCTCACCTGACACCAGGAGCCCCCTGGAATCTTGGATACAATCAAGCTCTATGAAATACACTGCTGATATACCTTGCAGATAAGACAGAATTTTACACCAATCTCAGTTTCCCATCTTAATATTTTCTCTTTGCTGTGACAGGTAATGATGCAGAGCAGGACAGCCCTCTGAATCACTGTCTTGGAAAACAAACATCGCTTTAATTAACATAACCAGTACAACAAAACATTTTCTAAACTTGCACTCAAGACGAAAGATGCCCTTCACTAAGACAGCAGCTTGAGGGCATTGAGAGGATTTTTTGGACTTGGGGGACAGGGACAGAGCAACATTACTTGTTTGTTTTCAGTTTTGTGCAGCTCCTCATCTGGTTCACCGGCGGCTATTGAGAACTGACAGAAATGCCACCTATCTTATCTAAACAGTTCTTATCTGACCTTTTCTGCCTTCTCTTGAGACAGACAGCAGGACTCTGGTACTGCTAAAGGAAAAAGTACTGCCTGGTATCTCTAAAAACACAGATTCTCAGAAAGAAAAGAACAGTCGAATGCATCAAACAAGAACACTTTATTCCTTCAATAATGCTTACGTATTTTCACTATTTCAAAGTCTCCAAATAAAGCTTAGAAATTAAACACGTCAATGCTACATTCAAATATTTCTCTCTTCTAACCTAAGCCAGAAAAAAAAGAAAACCAAATCAGGAAAAGAAATCCGTATTTTTACTACAAAAAGTCTCGGTTTTCCACATGAGAAGCCACATTCTCAACAAACCGATGCCAGAAGAGTCAACATTATTGAAGAGGGTTACAGTGAGCTGTCAAATTACCTTCCGTCCTCTGAGGATGTGCACTACACTGCCAGCATGTTTCCAGCTCTCACATTCAGAGTAGGAGAGCCAGGACTAAAACATCTGCTGGGCCTAACAAGGTCCCTGTCACATCTCTGTGATAACACGTTGCTCATGTCTATCACGTAACACAGGCAGAACATATTCTCCTGGTTTTAGCCCCTTAGATTCCTCAGTCTAACCAAGAAATTGGCAGCCTGCCAGGCTTCCTATGGACCATTCTGGGGTGGGACCACCAGGTAAATCTCCCCGAGTCAGGGCATGATATCCTAAAGAGAGACACTGCCCTCCTTCCCCACGGATAAATGGGATGATGAGCAGTGCAGCAGGAGCAGGAAGCTCTGCTAAGTTTCCACCACTGCCATGCATTTTCTCTTCACTAAACATCGATTTACTTACAGGAAGAAAGGCTCCCCTAATAGAACCTGTTCTTTTGATGGCAACCAAGAGGGAAATGGGCAAAAAATAGCTTGAAACTATACCAGTTTCAAGCTATTATTAACTGGCAGGCATACACTGACAGTAGGAGAGATGAGGTGGCAAGAGGACTTTCAATAGCCAAAGAGCCCTTTCATCATCTGACCAGCTTCATCTATTGTATTCAAATAAGTGTTAAAATACAGAGAAATCACACATATCTAGTGCCTTTACAACGAGTATCCAGGTGCAGATTTCTTTCTGCACGTGACTAAATTTAATGCATCCTTGCCGTGTACAAAAAAAAAGCCTTGTGAAATGAGAGGTGCTAACATTTTCCAACAGATGGGATGACATTACAGAACAGGATCCTTTTTGTTACTCATGAAAACAGCATGCTCTTGGTGCAATTGATTTCACACATAAACGGCAACAGTTTCAAAGCCCAACATCGCTATTTTGGGCCAGTTAGTAGAAACCCATTTCTAAAGCTGAGAGCAGCTCTGACAATTAATTACAAGCTCAAGATCAAGCATGTCAAATCCTTGGGAAATCCCTAGACATCAATCAGAATGACTCCTGAGGGCCTCCACAGAGTTCAGAGCAAGTATTCTCTCGTTTGGCAGATCATCTTTCAGTGCCTCTGAGCTGCGCAGATTATCAGCATGAAGATTTTATGGAATAAGATCAAGGTAAATAGGGCCAGGAGGTGTACAATTTCCTGAGGTTAGGTACAACAGACTTGCCACAGGTAAATAACTGCTCACTTGGGCACTTATACATGTTACAGCCAGGTGAGGGGTGGGGAAACACTCACAAAGGAGACTAAAACACACTGCAGGCCAAACTGCAATTCCACCAATCCACACCTGCAAAACTCATTTACCACAACCGTGCTCAGCACTCCACAAAGACTCCTAACGAATTTATGCAGCAGCAGTACAAGTTGACAAATACATGAAAAACATTTTTAAAAAAATAACTATAATGTCATGATGTTCCTCATGCTGATCTGAGTCAGGGTAAGAGCTGAAGGGCATTTCCTTGTGAGCTGACAGGCCCACAGCAATAACCCAGCCACGACTGTCCCCAAGGACAACAAATGGGGCAGACCCCACTCTTCCAACAGGCTGAGCTAATCAACAGATCTGCACATCTACTGCAGAATCTGCATGAGAAATCGATTGAAACCATTGGTTGGTATGGATTCATTCTGCCAAAAAATTAACTGTGACGGGTTGGCACGGTAATGACTTGAACTTTTCCACAATACCATGAAGTACTGATGCTTCTGGAAAAACAAAGCAGATTCTGATGTACCATTTAGCCTTCCTAGAAAGAAACCACGCCAACAAGATGAGATAATCTTGAAATTGCCATCTCCAAGCTTCCTAAAACTGGAGAGAAGCTTTGAAATCTATTCGGACTCTGATTAAACTCAGCAAGCAACACGGTAAAAAATATATTAAATAGAGCTTTTAAATAGACAAACTGCAACAGTATTTACTTATTTTCTTCTATTTCTCCTCCCTGGAATCAAGCACTCAGGCAAACTTCTCACTTCTACAACAGCATATTGACTTTTTGACACTATGATCATTAAAGTCAACGTGGAAAATACATGCCCAAATAGAAAATCTAGATGCTGAAAGGAATATCAACCAAGTCAAATCCAACTTCTAAAAATAAAATCCTCAAGAAGTGAGTCACCCACCCCCAAAACTGTACCACTTATAGCTACTTTATAACAGAAATGCAGGAAATATCAAAGGCCTTTTTCCACTTTGGAGGTTTATGCACAAAGCTGAAGTCCAGCACACGTTTGTTTGTTAATGGTTGAGACCTCAAGCAGAAAAAAAAACCACAAATAATCCCCAGCCAACAGTATAAATCAACCTAAAGAAAGCTCATAATTTCCTGAGTATCATGGCCATAAAGCTGCCCAACAAAGAGAGGGCAAGACAAACTTCATACTTGTATAGCAATCTAAACTGAAAAGCATCCAAACATACCACGTGGAATCACTAGTGCGACAACCAAGACAAAAAAAAATCTCTGCTATCAATCTTCAGCAGCCAGCTCACACTTTTTTACCCTCTTTTATAAGCCATTTCTTCTTACAGAGTCACTTCCAGGCCCTCACTTTGAGTCTACTGTGTTTGACAGATCAGCTACAACATTTTTCTTCTGTAAAACAACAGAACTTAGACCAGATTTTACTCAGCCACAGACTCTGCAAGCTCAGGTGTCGTTGCTTTACACTCACTGTGTCAGGTTCTCCTTCCACCAAGCCCGAAGGTGCCACAGTGAAGGAGCTCTGGAACTTGCTGCTCTGATGAAGGCACTTGGTCCAACTGCAGAGTTTCCACTCTGTCCAACTGAAACCTTGACTGATGCCAGCTGCACCTCATTTGTTCCATCACCAGGTTTTCCTGAAGAGTAGCACTCACCCTCCAAATTTTAACCCTGTAGGGGACAAAATTAAATTATATAAAAATACACAATGAACATCTATATTATTTATAAACTGAACTATTTATGATTTATTTAATGAAACTGGAAAGTTTAGCCCTCTAGGGGCTAAAATTAAGGGGACAACAAGTAGAAAGACAAGAGAAGCATGGTCTGTCCAAGAAGTAAAAATCACTCAAGGCCCATCAGGAGTTTGAAAGTTTCCCTCAAATAGTAAAGATCACACAAGCAAAACAGAAGTCTCCAAAGTATCTAACAGAATCATTTTGTATAGATTACATCAGTACATCCACCATTTAATTAATTCATTAACAAGTGCTAAAACCCCTACTTTATCTGTACAAAGACCAATCATGCACAGAAAAGAGGAACATATGGGAAAGAAATATAGTCTTGCAACATGCAGGCACGTGGGAGACAGACCTTTTGGGGATCCCGAAGGTGGCAGCACAATTACTAAATTACCTAAGCAAGAGTCAGCCGCCAAAAACTCCTGGGGAAGCACCACGGCCCAGAGCTGCCCCTGCCAGTGTCACATGGGACAGCTGCAGCTTGTTTGGAGGAATACCTAAAGGTGATCCACCCAGAAGGAAAGGGATCCTGCTTTAAGAGAAGTCTCTAGTTCTTAAAGGATTGCTGAAAGTAAGAGTACGTTTATTTGTATGTTTTACGCTTAATACTTGCTTGAATACCCCTCCAAAAATGTTGTTAATCTGATAACTAAGAACGTGCCATTTAAAAAAATGGCATGTTTTTGTCTCTTTCTTTCAAAAGTAAAATATTCCTTGTTGTTTAATGGAAAAGCTGGCTCCTCTCCAAACACATCCTGTGAGGCCTTTTCCAGTGAAGCAGTGTGCATAATGATAAATGAAAAAGGGAAAGGTTCTTGCAAGTATTTTTATCTGCAGTATGCAGGGGTTGATCTGTTACACCCAAAAATTATTTTCAACTTAAACAATTCACCTTTGCCAAATCCCTAACTCACTCTAAAACTCTAATAGGTACACACAACATTTCTTGTGAATAAGTTTGCAACAAATCCTACAAGTTCACCCTCAGGAAAGGTGGCAAACACCCCAAGGGAGTATACAACACACAATATACACTCCTTGGAAGCGGAGGGAGCGAGATTTGTCCTTCCTCCTCCTACTTTTTTTGCCAAGAGTGAGGGAGTCCCAAGGAACCATTTCAACACTTCAAGGAATGTCTCACATGCCAGGAAAGGCTCTGACACACTGACTGAAAACACTGGGAGGAGGGAGGACACACAACACATCAGCCAATGCAGATTTTCGGCTGCCTTGGACATTAGTCCTTCAGAACAGCCACAATCTTTTTCCATAGACATTCTCCCCAGGTAAAAATCCAGGCGTGATGGTGAAGGGGCTAATTCTTTACCCGATTTAGAATTAGTCAGAGATCTTCACTGTGTTTGTGACTCGTGCTCTCTTCACTTGAAACAGCTCCCACAAGACCTTGAGGGACAACTTGCTTCAACTGCCAGGAGGTCAAACTTGATAAAACCTTCAATATTGTCCTTTCCGGTGTATTTCCTTATCCTCCTGCCCTTATGAGATCTGCCTATACTGCAGGACCAGCTATCTGCTCTAAAAACATGGTTCTTGTATGAAAAATACAAGCCAAAATAGAAAATCTAGATGCTGAAAGGAATATCAACCAAGTCAAATCCAACTTTTAAAAAAAAAATCCTCAAGAAATGATTCACCCACCCCAAAACAAATGCAGCAGGAGAGGCAACTTATTCATCTCACAGAGATCATTCTCCTATCTCTCCATGCTCTGCTCCAAAGTGTGTTCAAATCAAAGGATCTCATTTTTTTCCTCTTCCCCTCAATTGTGACAATTTATTGTGACAGCTCATTTTCCTTTTCATTTGATGCCCTCATATACACCTTGTCACTCTATTAAACTAGAAAGATTTAGTTTCTTAAAGAGCCCTCAATGATGCTGTTATAAAGCCTTTTCTCAAAACAACATATATGGAGCCTGAACACATGAGATTACATTCTTTTAGTTTATGTTGCTTTTTTGAGGAAATAAAAACAGGAGAGAGCAAGAGTTTATTGCTTAATAAGTATCAGCTATTTTCATAAAAAGGGTTCATAATTTTGAGTTTCATTTTTATTTTGACCAGAACACTTTTAGATAATAAATGTTGCAATTGAATCTTGTTTTTTTTAGGAAGTTGTTAAGACAAGCTAAATGCTTTCCATTTATGGATAACAAACTGATGCTCTAAGTTTAGGAATTACTGTGCCAAAATTTGAGTATTTCTTTGATTTCCTTGTAACCTGTAAAACTGACTGTTTCTGGTTATTCTGGGACCTTTGAACTAGGGGTCTTACCTCAGGTGGGATGTCAAAAGAATATATAGATTGTGATGCTGTTTTCTCTCCATTACTAGGAACAGTTTTTGATCTGGGCAAGTTGTGATTCAGACAATGCCACTAGATTTCTACTTGAGAATCTGCCTTTTGTGGCCTGTTTTATGGGTATTTTCACTTTTTTCATTGCAAGTTGTTAGGATTTTCTAAGCGTGTGTTTCTAAAAAAGCAGCACCCAAATTAATTGCATCTTCTGAGTACGTAAGAACTACTTTATGGCATTTTAACCTGCAAACGCTATGATAGCGTATGTGGAAATGGAATTTACCTCACTTGGTGGACTTGAAACATATCCCTAAGCAGTAATTGCAACATCTTATCAAATTCTCGAGCAGGAAACCAACCTTTTTCTAAATGGAATTTTTATGAACTGTTTTAAGGACTGTTTACTGGAAAGCTGCCTAATCACTGCATTCCCTGGGTAATGGCTGAAATATGTGTGCTGAATTAGTAGCAGGAAGATGCTCAACTACTCTGGCAGGGAAGAGTTGATACTGCTTTTGCTAATGCATGTAAATCACAGGAAAAATTCTGAATATGGAGAAAATTTTTATCAATAGCCCCATTTAATTGTATCCTTCATTTGAATGGTGCCTTGCTTCAGCGATTTTTAAGGAAATTATTGAGACTATTTTTTAAGTGGTAGAAGTAATAACTAAAACCCATCCATTAAAAGATTTGGGAATACATTTAATTGATAGAAAGATTAGGTATATCAGGGGAAAAATCCACTTTGCTGGCATTCTTCTGGTTTTGGGTCTTGGCAAAGGAACTAAAATGGGTTAAGAGGAAATTGCTTGTTCCACAGTGTGCTGTGTGTGGCTTCCTGGGGATTTTACCTTTACGGTGAGTGTTCCTCTGATCACAATGAAGCTGCAGACATGTGCTAAATCCAGTTAAGGAGATTTCCAGTCTAGTCTTTTGGCTCTGGAAGAGTCCCTAGCTGTGCACCTGGGACATAGGATTGTCCAAAAGTGTCCCCATTGCACATTGCGAGGAATCCTGGTCTTCATTCTGCTGGTTTAGTTTGATGTTTCCATATTCTTCTAAAAAAGAATAATTGCTTTCTGTTCAGTGCCTGCATTCACAGCTGTCTGGTTTTTACCTTTTCTTCAGCTGCCTCTTCTCCACACAAGTGCCCTTGTCTACTTAACTCTTTCTTTTATGGCAGCTGTTCAATAGCTGGAGTTAAGCTTCTTGCCCTACTCTGAATTTCCAATTTCCCGTTTGAGGATGAGGCAATCACCGCTGACTTCCCAGAGGGCACTCCTTCGCTTAGTTATCCAGCTCTCAGCAGCTTTGAAAGGGACAGAGAAATGGAAGGGAATAGCTTTGGTTCATAAATATTTTTGCATTAATAATAATTAAAGTTAAGATCAATGATTGTAGTACAGATGACTACCAATAGTGCTATATAGCCCCTTTGGGAACTGAAATTGTGTGAAATAATTCAAAATAGCCTCCCTCGAATGGTTATTCTGTGAGCAGCAGTAGCTCTGTTTTAAGGCTGGCGTGGTGTCAGGAGGTCTCTGGGCATGCCAGGAGTTTCAGGTTGCTCACTTTTCTATTATTTTTGCCCATCTCCAAGTGTTTCCATTCTACATTCGGTCTTCCTGAAAATATTTGTGTGTCTTCCTTCATTTGGACATTGCAAAGCATGACTGCTTTTGTGGAGGACTTTTCACCCTTTCCCAGTCTTGTGCCTTTTGTTTCTTTTGGATGTAAATCCAAGCAAGCTGCAAATCTTTTATATCTTATTGGGATTTAGCAGTGGTGTCAGCGAGTACAAAAAAGAGTTCAACATGTTTTATTGTTATCAAAAGCATTTCCAGGAGTGGGAATGAGGGATAGGAATCCAGGGCACAGGGATGGTGGATCCCTGTTTATCTCTGTAGTATTTTAGAGTGTGTTTCAGTGTATCCCTCAACCTCTTTTGCAAATATTGTTAAAAAGGCAGTGCTTCCCAAAGCAAGAAATGAACCCAGGAAAAAAAAATCTCACAGTCTTATCACAGCATGCTTTTTCTTTCTTATAAAACCAACATAATCAAAATAAAAACCAACCAAACCAAAACCAAAACCAACAAAAAACCTCAAAAACTAACCAAGCAAAAAAACCCCCCAAAGCCCCCAAAAAACTAAAACAAAAAACCCCAAGCTTCTATCCAGTAAATAAGACTTAAGTTTTAAGATTTATAACTACAGAAGGTGTCTTGATCACAGCTGAAAGAGGTTTGTAGTTATGCACGGCAGGCCTGTGAATTCCTTAGCAAACCTATGATTTTCTTCTTTTCTGAAGTATGTCTGTGAAATGTTTTGAAGTTTTGTATTGGAAAATATTTTTCTGCAAAACACATTTTAGTGGGAATAAATAAAAACGCCAACTAGTATAAAGATGGAATCATGTCTTTAGGAATTTATACTAGAATAATCTTGAATCTAGAGGAAACTTGAATGTGGGGAGGAGAGTGGAGGTATTGAAAACCTGAGAGGGTTTTTGCTCGCACCAGTTGTGTTTTCATGCTGTTTACTTGGGCTAATATAGTTCATGCTGCACTGCAAAACTTTTAGGTGCCTTCAGCATGTTGAATAAGAAGCTGTAGTTTTATAAAATAGCATTTATTTTGTTGTGGATGGGCTGCTTTATCACCTACATACAAGGACTTGCAATCACATACGTTATATCTCGTGTTAAACAAGGATTTAGGAGAACTCCATGGAGTTCAATGAGCCCATTTCTAGCTGTGTTGACAGCAGATTTCTACCCAGATGCCGGATAAGCATACTTGGTATTTTGAAAAGTTTTTCCAGGCTCCAGCTCTTTTGAAGCAGGCACTTAATGAGCTTCTGTGTATTTAGCAACCTTCATCAGATGCCTTTACATCAACTTGTGCAGGCTGCCTTTGGGCTCGTATGAAAAATCAGGCGTACGTTCTAAAATGTGAGAATGCTTTTTTTTCTCTGTGAATGTTTGAGGGATCTCGTGCTCTTTTAGCACAATTTAGTCGTTCAAGCCTGAGGTGCTCTGGTCCCAGGGAAGATCGATAGGATGTTGCCATTACGGCCGTGTCTGTCAATTACAGCCAGATTCAGGCGGTCAGGTAGGATTGTAAATTTGTGCCAACCAGTCACAGATGTTCCAGCTGTGCAGACATGTGGCACTATTTATTGTACTCTTTTTTCATAAAGGCCACAGGGGGGAAAACATTGTCGCTACCCAGAGACTGCAGCCGTTCTCCTGAAAGCACCTTTCAATCTTCCTCTCCACGCTGGGATGATGGCATTAGGTCTTTTTAGCCCTCACATGTTTGTTTCAAACTCCCACAGCTCACAAAATTAATTTCTGTTGGGAACACAATGTGATGATGAGGCAGGTTATTCTGGCTGGGCTTTTCCTTTATCTGCTATACAAAGCAACTGATTCACTTTCTATTAATTACCACCAGCTCTGGGGACTGCCTGGTGTTTTTCCTTTGGACTTTCAGCCTTTTGAGCTTGTTCTCAGGTTTGCTGTTTGGAAAAGCAGAGATGACAGGAGCGGGAAGGAAGGATACAGGAGAAAGAGGCTGACTTACCCAAACCTTAAAGCACATCTCAGCTGGGAATGGTTATTGTGTGTGGAGCACTATATTTTACTTATATGCAGCACAATATTACTTGTCTCAACTTCCCTCCTCCCCCAACCCTATGAAAGGAAATTCTAAAAAATTGCTTTTTAACTAATTATAAGAAATCCAATAACACTAGCAGCTTGTTTCTTTCTGACTAAATGTAATGAGATTGGAGCATTGCTTCATCAGGAGAATGACCTAATACAATAGCTCATTGAACCATGAAAGATTCATTAAAACTACCTTGCAAGGGGATTTTTTGGGCAATGTTTTATGTGGTGGACTTTTTTTCTTTTAAAAATAACTCCCAAGTCTAAAGCAGTTACTGCATGTAGTTGTAATCAATTTTGTAACACTAGGCAACAGAACTGGTTTTAGTTACCTCTTATGTTCTAAAGATGTTACAGAAAAATCCTCACAGCTGAGCTGCACTTCATTTGTTGGAGGCTGAGGTTTGCAGCCAGGTGACTTTGCAAAATACCCAGATGTTACACACTGGGATTTTGCACAAAACTTCAGGAGTTGGTGATAAGTTTCAAACTGCCAGAAAATTTCCATTTCCTGCTGACCTAAATGAAAAAATCTATCCCTTCCCTGAGATGTGAGTGGCAATGTGTCTGTACAGCTTTTAGAGTTGGTTTCTCACAAAGGGTACATGATGCCCATTTGCCCCTCAGCTTTGTATCTATTACTGAATGATGCATTTTAAACTGTTCTTTGTATCCATGATAACTGTGGGTTCTGAAACAGTAGAGACTTTAATACACTAAGCTTGAGGTATAAAAATGAGGCATCTGTCAGAAAAAAATACGGACTGACTTACAACCTCTATAATTAAGGTGTCAGGAAATCTCAAGCTGTTAAAATTTATTTTGAGCTACCCTAAAACATTACATCCAACAAGACAATATCCAATAACAGTAAGAGAAGGGGCAGAAGGTAAGATGATGGTTTGCAAATGCATAAAAAAAGGAACTAAAAAACTAGATATGGAATTCTAGAGTTCAGTTCAATTGATGTAACTGTCCCCATCATCCTTTCTGCTGCCAGTAGGAAAATGTCCAGAGCATGTGTTTAAGCAACACGCACTAAAGCCTGTGGGCATGTTTGACTCTTTCTGGCAGTGTGCACAAACCCAGGCTGCTTCCACAGGTGAGAGAGGTAAATGCTCTTTCCTCCTGAGATACATCTGAAAAAATCCTAAAAGGAGCACCTTGTAATCTGGGGAAAAACCAAAAGGTTTCTCTTTCTACTGAAATCTTGGAGTGAAATAAAAGGAACCTGCAGAAATCAGCCTCTCTCTTTCTTTACACTGAGTTACTGAGCCCTGCGCCTCTCAGGGTCGTTCACCTGCTGCCCCAAAGCGTTTCCTAGGTGTTCAAACAACAACAACAACATTAAAATATGAACTAACACTCAAATAACAGCAGTTCCCTGCTTTGGCAGGCTTTTCCCTCAGGGCAAACCATCTTTCGCCGCTTTCCTTTTGCAGAGCAGAAGAGCAGGAGAGGCTCAGGAGACAGAAGGACGATGATTTGGCCAAATTGCTGCCAAAAACTGATGCCTTTAGTTTAAGGAATAAATACCTGTCCAAACTTGGAACTCAGGTATCACTGATTAAAAACCAGAATGCTGAGGGGTTTATTTAAAGGATTTGGCGGGTTTTACCAGCCAGCAACTCCACCTCTGAGTGAAATCCCTGGGATTTGTTCTCAGGAAGAAACCTCCCAGTAATGAAAAATCTAATGAAGAGAAAGGATTCGAAGGTTGGCCCATTTCAGAAGCTGAGGAATGTCTTGAATTTTATTTTTTTGCGGCTCCCAGCTCATTACTCCTCCTGTTTCTCAACCCTGGCCCACAGAAGTGTGTTGAAATAGCAGCTTGGCCCTGTGGAGAAGCAGGAATCCACTGAATTTCCTGGGACGCAGAGCCCAGCGCCAGCAGATGCTCCGTGCTTTGCTGCAAGCCTAGATCCTAGATTTCCAATATTGCCTAAAAACTCCTCCTTCCTGGGCAATCCAGAGGATCCTGATGGGGGATTGTGGCTCTGGTGGAACCTCTGAGTACCTGCTCCAGCCTCTTGGCTCGAATTACTCCGTGAGTAGCTGAGTCAGGGGCCAGGGGTTGCTCTCTGGCTGTGAAATGGGAAAATTCCATCAGGAAAGTGCTGGGATGAGCCTGGAGGGAGGTGGGGCTTCTCCAGCCTCTCCTTCTTGGACACCTTCCTTGCTCTGCTTCGTTTTTCTGGGGGAGGAAAAGGTGAGGAGAGGCTCCCCAGGGAATATTGCAGAGGAATCTCCAGTTCCAGAAGTACAAAAAGTGCCCAGCCTCAGGAATTTATCCCAGCTCAGGAAC
The DNA here is from genome assembly GCF_029207755.1 of Chamaea fasciata. Classification (NCBI taxonomy): domain Eukaryota; kingdom Metazoa; phylum Chordata; class Aves; order Passeriformes; family Sylviidae; genus Chamaea; species Chamaea fasciata. Next base: position 196,820 of record NW_027094155.1, on the reverse strand, counting down.
AGCACTAACCTCTCCAAGCCTGAACAATGTGAAAACCGATTTATTTTTTAAGACTTAGTGACTAAAACCAATAAAAAGAGGTAATGCAAGGACTGGATTTTGCTTCCAGAGGGAAAAGCCTTGAATTCTATGCTGGAACTCATCATTTTCCCATCATTTCAGTGGAAAGCTTCTTGCTGAACAGGGACTTCCCAGGGCTTCTGCAGAGTGCGCTTTGCTTTGCTTTCATTCCTCCTGGAGGTAATTGGATCAATTATCTCTGACCCGAGCTGAGCTTGCTGTAAAGGGGCAGGAGGTTTGTGGAGCCCCAGGAATGGGGAACATTCCTGGGATACTCCAGGAAATGTTCCTGGGATGGCTCCAGGGAATCCTGGTGTGCCACAAAAAGCTCAGGAGCCTTTGACGTTTGTTTGGCTGCAGGGAGAGGAGTCCGTTAGAATCAAAAAGCTGCATTTGATGTAGAATATCCTGAATTTCATCGTTTCAATCTAAGCAGAACTCCCAGTCTTAAAGCTTGGTTTTAAAAGAGATTTTTGTGCAGTGGAGATTTCTTTGACTTGCCTGGAAAATTCTCATCTTCCCGAGGGACATTTTGGGTGAAAGTTCTGGATTCTGGAGGACAATGAGGGGACCCAAAGGAGCAGTTTGGGAGCTCCCTGTCCCCCTGAGCTGTCCTGGTCCTTTCTGGGCTCCTCGGGACCAGCCCTGAGGCTTTGATTGGACGCTTTCCTTGTGAATTTGGGGTGTTTTTTAAAGAAAACCTTTCGTTGGACACTGTCACCCGTGCTTTTTGGTTTTTGAGGGTTCTGGTGTTGCCTTCGGAGGCTTTGGGAAGGGAACTTTATCCCAAGAAATCCTCCCTTTTCCAGTGACCTCTCACTAGAGGTCAGCACTGCCATGCTGCCGGCTCGGAAATGTTGGATGGTTGGGATTAAAACCACCGAGGCTGCAGCTGCTGGGGCTTGTTTGGGTGCCTGATGTGCACCAGCCTTGGTCCTGGCACGAGGTGTCCATCCTGGGGTGTCCATCCCTGGCAGTGTCCAAGGCCGGGCTGGACATTGGGGTTTGGAGCACCCTGGCGTGGTGGAAGGTGATTTTGAAGGTCCTTCCAGCCCAAACCAGTCTGTGATCCCATGGAACCGAGTCCAGTCTTTGGGAAAAGCACCTCAGTGCCTTCAATCAGCTTCTCTTTGAATGTTTATTAATGGAAGGCAAAGCAAAGGGATGAGCTGGGAGGGAAAAAAGGGGAGGGGCATGGTCTGAGGGCTGAAGACATGGAGCTGTCAAAAGGGAGGAAGGGTGGAGGGAAAAGGGACGGATGGTGTAGCAAGGCAGGGAGAGGGTTGAAGGCACGGGAGCTTCCCACAGGCATCAGCTGTGTCAATCATCAGCTGTGCCTGGAGCTCTGGCTCCTCCGTCTCCAGGCGGTCTCATCTTCTGTGGCCCCTGAAGGTCTTCTAAGGCCACCGGTTTTTCTGAGCCAGCAGATGACTGCAGTTCTGCAATTCGCTCCTCGAACATCAGCTGGACAAAGAGGCTTATCTGGGAGGGGCTGTCGTCGTCTCTCAGGGCCTGAAGAGCTGGAAGAGACAGGCACAGAGCCCCGGTCAGAGCCCGGATGTGCGGGAGTCCAAGGAGACCCTCCTGCCAAGGGCCATCCGAGCCAGCTCCTGCCATGGCCACCACAAGAGAGGAGAGAGGGGCCAACGGGATTCGCCGCAAGGTGCTAAACACGAATCGCCCCGCCCGCGTCCCCGAAATCTCTCCGTGTTCTGCGCACGCCAGCCCTTGTCCGCACAGGGAGCCAGGCCCTCCGCAGGCAGGACAGGGATTGCAGCCCCCTGCGCGAGCATTGCGGCTCCCCCCGGCAGCCCCGCTGAGAACCCGCTGCCCTCACTCACCCTCGCTGAGGGCCTGGAGCTCTTCCTTCTGCCTCCTCAGGCGCACCCCGGCGATCCCTGGGAACACAGAGCCTGTCAGGGCCCCAGCGGCACGGCGCCCTGCCAGCGGCGCTGCCAGCCCTGTGGCCACACGGCCTCCTGCCCCGGCGGGGCTCGGCCCGGGCCCTTGCCGCACGCTGCCGCCCCAGGGCACGGCTGCCAGAGGGCGGCAGCGGCCCCGAGGGCAGGCGCGGCTCCACGGCGCCGGGCGCGGATGCCGCTGCCGGGACGGGGGCTGGGGCTGGGGCTGGGGCTGGGAGGGAGCCCGGGCTCGTGGCTCACCGATGAGCTTGATGGCCGCCTCTCGCAGGGGCTCCTGTGGGTGCTCCAGGTAGGGCAGGGCCAGGCGCAGGTGTTCGGCCGCTCGACTCTTGTCGTCTGCCAGCTGGAGAGAACGGCAGGAGGGAGGGAAGGGTTGGCGCGGGCTCAGCCCCTCAGCCGGGCGCTCCCGGCGCCCAGCCCCGGCCTGCGCTGCCCGCACAGCCCCGAGGCCCGGCCAGCGGGCGCCGGGCTCCGGAGGGGGCGGAGGGCCGGGCGCTGCCCGGGGAGCCGCGGTGCCGCCCCGCCCCGCGGCCCCGCTGGGCCGGCGCTCCGTCGGCGCCCGACTCGGGGCACAGGAGCCTGGAGAAGAGCCCGCGCGGCCCCACGGAAGGGAGCGGCGTGTGGGGCGCAGGCCGGAGCCCCTGCGTGCGGCGCTGGGCAGGGGCCACGGCTGCCAGCCCCGCACACCGAGCCCCGCCGTCAGGGGGCTTCTCCAGAGGCCGTCCTTACCACGCACTCGGTGAACTTGAACAGCTTCTCCGTCTTCAGCACGTGCTCGAGGTCGCTCCTCTTCAGGAAGCCGGCCGCACAATGCAGCGTTTCCCGAGAGGCCTGGGGAGCAGCAGAGACGGGAGCTGGCAGCGCAGCCCAGCCCAGGGCACGGGCCCTGCGTCCCTGCGCCAGGGCCAGCAGGAGGCTGCGAGCCGGGAGAGGTGCCCGGGCAGGAGGCAGCCGAGCCCCCTGTCAGGGATGCACCGGCATCACACAACGCCTCACCTTGGCCACGCGCTCGTTCACCTCGTGGCAGTGCAAGTAGAGTGGGAGCAGGCTCTGGCTCACAACTGTGTTCAGTGGCTCTTTGCCCTCATCCGCTACCAAGCCCATCACCTTTTGGAAAAGCTGAATGGAGAGCAGCTGCACCTGGCTGTTGTCCTGAAGGAAAGGAAGGAGAAGAGGCCTCAGCACCAATTTCTCCAGCCCAGCCGGGCAAAAGCCTAAAAATCCCCAGGGCACAAAGTTTCTGGGCAGCAGCTAATGCCCGTGGCACACAGAGCCTTACGTTTCCGAAGAGTGACAGGAGGCGGTTGGCTAGCTTCAGGGCAGTGGTCCTGCCGATCGCGGAGTCTTTCCGCTGGCACACATTGGTGAGCACAGAGAGGGACATGGCGACCACCTCTCCGTCGGCATCACCAAGCCGCTCCAGGAGGCTTGGAAGCAGGCTGCGTACACCTCCGGCCTGTATGGAACACAAGGCTGTGCTGGGAAGCCACCAACAGCTGCAGCGCCAACACCGCCCTGGCTCTGCTAGCCCACCCTGCCGCTGCAGGGCCCAGAGGCCAAAGGCCTGTCCCGAAGCACTCGAGCAGCTGGAGCAGGAGGCAGGAGAGCTGGGAGCAGCTGCCTCAGCTCCTGAAGCCCAGCCAGCCCAAGGGGCTGCTTTCCCCAGCGCAGCTTCAGCCGCTGCCCCCTTCTCACCATCGAGGGCTCCTCGCTGAGCAGCACAAGGCCTTTGAGCGCCAGGTGACGTCTCTGCCTGCACGTGCCCCGCAGGTGCCTTGACATCTCCTCCAGGACACGGCCTGCACATTCCCTCAGGTCCAGGAACTTGATGACCTGAAAGGCACAGGGCAGTGACAGGTGACCCGAACAGCAGGAGCCCAGAAGCGCACAGGGCCGGGCCCAGGCAGCAGCAGCAGCAGCAGCACAGGGCTCGGGCACCGGCCCAGGCAGCTGCAGCTACGAGAGGGCAGAGGGCTGAGAGGCAGCTGAGCGAGGCAGCGCTGGCTCACCTCCACCAGGAATGCCAGGGAGGGCAGATCCCAGCGTGGCTCCTCCCTGCTTAGTGGCTGGAGTAGGTAGAAGCCAATGCGGGAACAGGTGTGGCCCAAGTGACGGCGCATCTCCCTGTCAGGGGGAAAAAGGCAGCAAGAGCCTGAGGTGGGGGGGACAGTCTTCTCCCAGGAGGTCTAACTCACAGGTCCGGTCTTTCCCCAGTATCTCTGGAGGGGGATGTGGGCGCTTTGGGAGGCGGCCCCTTCTGGGCACCCTCCTCTGCCAGCCTTTTCCAGTCGGCTTGGCCGTCCCTCGGTGACGAGGCCCTCGAGGCCATGAGCACAGGGACTGTGTGGGGCACAGGGGACAAATGTGGGAGAGAAGGGGTTCTCACCTGGCCAGCAGACCCACGGCATAGTGCTGGGTGTCAGCACAGAGCAGCGTGTCCCAGCCACGCTTGCGCTCCATAGCCATCATCTCTGTGTTCCACCACATTTGGCTGAACAGAGCCTTCATGGCCTGCACTGCAAACCTGTGTGCAGAGCAAAACCCAGGTCACACGGCGAGCGCTGGCGCCGGCCACAAGGACATTGAAAAGACAGGAGGACTGGCACCTGTTGGGGTTGCTGGGAAGGCCGTGTTCCTCCTGGCACGCTCTCCAGAAGTTAGCAACTTCCACTGGCATCTCTTGTGTGGTGATGACAATGTGGAAGAGGAGAGCAACAAACAGACGGGCTGAATGAAGGAGCACTGCCCTGTGGCATTTGGGCACCTGGACAGTCAGCCACAGCCCCAGAGTTGCCTGCAAAAGAAGCAGCCCGAGACAGAGCTCAGTGCTAAGATGTCCGTGTGGCAGGGCCCGAGGGGAGACGCAGGGGGAGCGACGGGCCTGGAGCCCCCTGAGCCTGCCCTAAGCCAGTGCCTGAGGCAGGGAGAGGACGGAGAGCTGATGGAGAGGCGACCGGGGAGCGAGCAGAGGCCGGTTCCAGAAGCTCACCGCCAGGGCAAAAACGTCCTCGTCGTCGCCATCGGAGGTGGTCGTTGTATGCAGAGGCCAATCCTCCATCACGCGGATGAGTGCTGGCAGCACCTTCTCCGCTGTCACAGCCGACGAGCCTATGGCTCTCCACATGCTTGCAGCAGCTCTGTGGGATTGGAGCTCTGTGTCAGGGCCGTCTCAGTCACAGTAGCATGCCCTGTGCAGCTGTGGAGGCCCAGGTGACAGAGCCCTGGTGTCCTGAGGGGCAGGGAGGGAGCATGGCAGCAGGCTGGTGGAACAGAGGGGCCCAAGGGTCCTGGACCGCTCCGCCTGTCTGGCAGAGCCCATTGGACAGGCTCTGCAGGGCAATGGGCCCTAAAGTCTGCTGAGCCCTGAGCTCTCAAGGCAGGTGGGCCCCATACCTGTCACACGTTGGGGCACAGCGCAGGAGGGTCAGCACAACATCAGCAGGTTGCTCTTCGGCCAGCCTCAGAAAGTCCAAGCGCATCCTGGCATCCAAAGTGACACAGGCCGCCAGTCTCTGGTGAAGGTCCTTCACCATGGCTGGCACCTGGAGGAGACATGGGGAAGACCTGGAGCGCTGTCCAAGGGAGCAGCTTTCCCCAAGAAGTGCTTCCCCTCCTGCCACACTCTCCTGGCCTCCAAGACTCAGGGTCTCTTTTGTGTTGGTGTTTCTGAAGGCCACGCACTCAGTCACTGCCATGTCCGTATTTGCTGCGTCATTGATTGCAGCATCCAAGCTCTGAGCCAAATCTGGGCTGACATTGGGCTCTGCCTGGAGCTCAGTCAGCCTGCGGTCAGGCCCAGCTGTTGCACGGCTTCTGGTCATCCTAAGGCGAACGGGCACGAGCCTCCGGAACATCTGCAGGAGAGCAAAGGACAGGGAAGAGAGACACGTTCCATGGAGTGCTCCAAGCGCGGAGCTCGGCCGAGCAGTGACAGCAGGCCCAGCCCAGGCGGGGATGGCTGCACGTACCTTCAGTGATCTGCGGAAGCGGCCACGGGTGGGCTTCTTCTCCTGTGTCTGCTCCATGGTTGCATCTGGCAAAGAGCGAGCGCAGCCAGAGCTGAGGGCTTGCAGGAGAGGCCAGAGAAGCCAGCCCTGCTCTCCCCAGGCAGGGACAGCCCCGGGATGCCCCAGGGGATGGAGCACAGCTGCTGCAGGGGCAGCCTCGGCCCCTCTTCCATCCTGTCAGTGGGCGGAATGGGAACGGGGATGGGATGGGGCCAAGCTGTCCGCAGCCATCGGCCTTGTGGCCCGGCTCTGCCACTCACCATCCTGCTGTGGCTGGAACTGCTCCAGCTCTTGAGGGGGTTGTGCTGGAGCATCTCCAGGGCTTGTATTTCTTCTCCCCCAGCAAATTGTGAAGAGGTCGCGAAATCTGCCCGCCATGTCAGCGTCTGGCCTCGAGGGCACCTTCAGACAGATGTCGCTGAGGAAACTAGGGAAAACGCTGCGGCAACAAGTCGTGCAGTTGTGCCTTGAAGGCACCTGCGACAAAGAAGCCTCAGGAAGGCTGCAGGACAGCAAGTCCTGCACACTGGTCTTGAGGGCTCCTGCCACAACGACAGGAGACTCCTTGTGGTGCTTCAGGTCACCAGATCCTGTGGTCTGGCCGCGAGGGCACCGACCGCAGGGTTGGGAGATGCCTTGGGAAAGCTCCGAGTCACCAAGTCCCGCAGTCTGGCCGCGAGGTCAGCTGCAGGAGCAGCGCTTCGGAAAGGCTCCGGGTCGGGCACAAACGAGCGGGCTGTGTGGGAACTCCTCACAGCACCTCTCTGGCGCGTCCTGTCCCGTGGCGTGCTCCGAGCACTGTGGCGTGGCTGCGTTGTTGCCAGCACCTATGTCACCGCGTGTCACAAAGGCTCCTCGGACACCCTGTGCTGTTCCCTGCCACGGTGACCACGCTGCTGCACCGTGTCACAAAGGGCCCATGCACACCCTGCCACCTGCCCCGGCCCTGCCCCCGCTCCACCCAAAGTGGCCCAGGTCGGAAGGAATCCCTCGGCCCAAGTGTCTAAGAGAGCCCAACAGGACCTTGAATGATTTGATGGCTCGAGCCATCGGCAACCGCTGCCCTGCTCTGCGGGCTCAGGGCGGCAGAAGGAGCCCCAGGGCTGCCGACGCAGCCGCAGCGGGAAGGGCACGGGGCTTGCTGCAGAAGCTGGCACGGCCTCCCTTCTCTCAGCTGATAATTGTCTTCAACCAAAGTCAGGCTTTCACTTCAAACCCAGCTCAGTGCAGGCAAACCCTTGGGCAGCTAAGATCTCCAAAAGGCTGCTCGATCCAAAATGACCAATTGCTCTTTAATTTCTCTTTTTGGGTCACTGCTGATCCTCTCCTCCTCTTCCCCCTTCCACTCAGCTGAGTTGGCAAAGGCTGGATTAGCCACTTTATCCTTATGGATGAGCATGGCAACTTGTTTTGGTTTGGGAAGACAGGTATTTGCTAGGTAAAAGTTGGAGGTTTTTTTGGAATGGAGAGCGTAAACTTTTTTTTTGCTAAATTATAAATTTACAATTTGAGGTTTTTAGGCAAAGATGTGGGAAATAGGAATAGCAGTTTTTTATTAGTATGTATTACAAAGTAAACAAACAAACCCCCTTCAAATAACTACAGTATTAATAACAAAAGAAAAACAGTATTAAGAACTTTGAGGGCTTTGTTTTACAAAACTTAGGGCAGTTTGGTTTGGGTGTTCTTGCAGGATTTTTAGAGCAGCAAGCTGAAAGAGTGGAAAGTTTCGGGCTGGTAGCTGGGATGGCAGGGTGTCCCGGCAGCGCCGGGCTGCAGGGTCACTCTGCAGCAAGAGGAGCAGCGCTGAAGAAGCCAAAGGCGGGGCAGGGCTGGCTTAACTCCTGCGGGTGGCAGAGAAGGCTCCGGATTCCGGCTGAACTGGCGAGAGTAGATTTTTGAGGACTGGATTTTTTTTGGCTACAGTGAAACTTTTCCAGTTAGCAACAGTTTAGCCGGTTTTTTTCTTTTTTTTTTTGAAGGTCCGGAGGGGGGGGGGGGAAAAAAAAAGGACAGCTTCTAGCTGCTTTAAGGTTTGTTTTTTACTTGCGTGGGGGTTTTTTGTTACTTTGTTTCTGTTTTTGTTTCGGCTAAGTATTTTGAAGTGTTTAACCTTTGGTCTCTTTGGTAACTTATGGGGAAAAAATTCTTTAGAGAAAGAAGGAACAAACCTAACTCCCAACATTATCTACTTTGAATTTTTTTTTTATACTAACATATTATATTGAGTTTAAACTGTTAAAATATATATATATATTTATATATATATACATGCAAATATGGATACAGTCACATTGTCATGGGTAGTTTACTTTAAGACAAGGTTTTTTTGAGGTATGCATTGGGGTTTTTTTTTTATTTTTTTGCATTATTTGCCAGGTGCAACTTGGTTTCTGAGCGAAGACAATTTCACGGATGGGATTGTTTTTGCTGGAGGCAGGATTAATTTAAACAGTTTTTCTCAGTATACTTTTCATGTGTACTATTGGAACTTTATTTTTTGTTGTTGTTTGTATGGGCTTAGATTGGGCAGGATTTGCTCGGTTGGTGGAACTTTGAGTGTTTACTAGCTATGTGGCTTTTGCTAAATTAATACTTTAGTTTTTGAAAGTTTTTTTACTTAGTGCTTTTAAGGTAGCTTTAAGCAGGTTATTGCACTGTTTAATTTTTTCGACCGCTGGTGCATGATAAGGAATATGGCATGCTTACTTAATGCTATGTTTTTTAGCTTAGGTGCTTATAAGACAATTTTTGAAATGGGTTTTATTGTTTGATTTGATTTTTTCAGGGGTGCTGTGTTTTCACAGGACTTGTTTTTTTTAGGCTCAGGATGGTGTTTTGGACAGTAGCATGAGGCACAGGGTAGGTTTTTAACTATTTAGTGATGGCTTTTTCTATGGTTAGTACATAGCGCCTGCCCTGGTGGGTTTGGGGAAGGGTGATGTAGTTAATTTGTTAGGTTTTTTTATATTTATATTTGGACTACTGCTTACTATACCATAAGGGCTTTACTTGCTTGGCTTGCTTGATTGCAGCACGTGTTTTATAGTTATGGATAACTTGAGAAATGCTGTCTATGGTTAAATTTACTTCTTGGTTTTGGGCTCACTTAGAGGTGGCATTTTTGCTTGGAGGATTTGAGGCATTATGGGCTTATTGAGCTAGGAACAACTTTTTTCTGTCTTGCTAATTTAAATTTATTTTTGATACTTTTATTTTGGCAGCTTGATTGACTTGCTTATTATTTTGGTGTTTTTTATTAGCTCGATTCTTGGGAACATGGGGATTTACGTGGCAGATTTTTACAGGTAATTTTTTTACGCGAGTAGCAATGGTTTTTTTTTCATCAGCAGCCTAGATTGGGTTTTTTTTACGTTGCTAGTTGGCCTTTTTCTACTTTTTTAGCCAACTCTACGGAGCATTGGCTACTATTTACGAATTAGTGTAGCGGTAGAGCTTTGGCTACTCTTTGTTTTTAGCAATGTCAAGGGTTAATTGGACAGCCTTGAGTTTAGCAAGCTGACACGATTTTTTTTTTTCCTTTCAGTGGCTTTTGCAACTTGTTGTGTGGGGTTTTATACGGCTGCTTTCTACTTGCGGTTCATTTTTACAATGTGACGGGAACCGTCAGTGAAAAGGGCGTAGCGTGTTTTTTTTGCCGGCAGTTGGTTGTACAGAGGAGCTTTTTTAGCTTGTGTCACTTGTTCTTGCTTTTCTTTGTCTGTGAGACTAAAGTTTTTTTTTTTTTTCTTTTCTGGTCAGTTTGTAATTATTTTTAAAATTTATGGGTGATTTGTGTTTTTAATACGGGTGCGCTGTGTGATGAGGGCAGTCTATTTGCTCTATGTGGCGTCGGTGGCATGGTGGGTGGAAGCAAATGAGGATTCGGTACCTTCAAATGTTCACAGAACCATGGAATTCCACGCTGGATGGGTTGGAAGGGACCTTAAATCTCTCATTCCCAAGCCCTGCCATGGGCGGGGACACCTCCCACTGTCCCAGGCTGCTCCAGCCTGGCCTGGGACACTTCCAGGGATCCAGGGGCAGCCACAGCTTCTCTGGGAATTCCATCCCAGCCCTCATCACCCTCCCAGGGAGGGATTTGGGTTATAGTATTTGGGTTTGGCTTAGGATATAAAACCATGTCCAGGATGGGTTAGGTAATTTGGGTTTTTTCCAAAACAAAAATCCCTACAGAATTGTGGAATTTTATTCTTCCAGGTTCTAGAATATGCTGAATTATTTGTATGAATGAAATGAATGAAATTATCCCAGATGAAATAATTTGCTGCCAGTTAAGAGCCTGCTGCTCTAATTATTTATTAAGCATAGATCTCTTTAGATTGGTGATGTGTTTACCAACACCACAGTGCCACATCTACATAAATTATAAATAAATACATCTATATATATAGAGTGTAACCCATGATTGAAGTGATGTTGTGCCTGAATCCCTGATGTCACCCACCTTTCCCTCTGGAAGGATTTTTAATTTGAGTATTTCAGGGAGAACTTTCCCCTTTTTGTGTGTGTTAGCCATTGCAGAGTTTCCCTGCAGAAAGCTCCAACCTGTATTGACATTTTGCTTTCCTTCTTTCCCTGATCCTGCCTGTCCTTGATTCCAGAGGAGAACAATGGGAGGGGAGTGAGTGCTGAGGGTATTTACAGCACAATCATGGGAAACGCTCCCATCACCACTGAGCCCTTTTCCTTCCCCTGGCAAATCCTCTGGCTCTGCTCCAGCCTCGGGATCCACAAGTCTCTTCCCTGAGGGAATTGTTATCAACCTGGAAAACTCCTGTATTCCAGTGGCACAAGGAGACATCCGAGATCCACCTTCCTGGTGCATTCAGAAGGTGCTGCTGGGGGAGTTACACTGATCTGAACAGCTCCAAAGGTCAGAGATTTCTTTGTAATCAATTCCTTCTCCCAGCCTTCTGAAGTCTAATGATCAGCTTTCCATGATTGTTGTGGTGGTTGCAGGGTTTGAGGGGCAGCAGAGTAAATTTGATTTAGGGATAAATTGCCATTTCTTCACAAGACTCTGAAAAGGGAGGGGAGGGATGTTAATATTTCATGTGGCTGGGAGAGGAAACGCCTGGCAGTGCCAGGGGAAGAGTCACAGCACCTGGGCTGAATTCACCCAGGTTTTTTTGGCAGCAGTGATCTCATTGCTCATCATGAAGGGAACAGAAAACAATTCTGCCCCAGGGCAAGAGAAGCCTGGCTCAGGAGGGGCCATCACTGCAGTCACAGAAGGTTTCAGTGAGCTGGAGAAGGCAACAGAAATGGGATGTGTGTGTAAGAGACGGTCTGCAGATCCCTCATCTGCCTCACGACCATCGTCAAGGACAGAGACTGAAACCCCTAAAAGGGACTTTAAAATCTCAACACAGGAGTTCTGGCCTGGCTGAGGTGGGATGTTGGCCAAGTGCTGCCTGCAGGTGTGTTCGATGGAAAAACCCAGCACCCATATGGGAACATCAGAACCTGAGCAGAAACAATGGGCAAGTCACGGTGGACTGTGCCTGCCGACTTGTACTGGTTGACACTGTACCTGCTGACGACCGACTTGTTCTGAGCTCTCTAAATGAACACACCGCAATGATTTCCCCCACCTGTTTGGCCAACTGCCTGTCGCTTCGGAGAGGACTATAAAAACCCTGGAGACCCCCGCTCACTTTTGAGATTTCCCCACTGGAGAAGATCGCGTCTATAGGCATCTTCAAAAGCCTCGAGGACTCGACCCTCCATGTTGGTAGCTATAATCCCCTTCCCCTCTTTTTCTGTCTTTCTTACTATTCTCTTTTCTCTCCCCACTATGGCATTTGTTGGCACTAAATAAAGGTGCATTTGTGATTGAGTAAACTGAGTTTGTCCCCCGCTGTGTCTTTTGCGCTCTGAGATCCCTAAAACGAACCATCACGAACCCCACTTGTGTGAGCGGATCGTGACAGTGTGCTAAAAGAAATGTGAGGGGGTAGAAGGTCAATACCAAAAATCAAACCAAATGAATCCTTCCTTTTTTTGTTTTTGCTGTGTTTCCATCTGTTTCCATCTTTCCATTTGCTGTGTTTCCAAAGCAAGGAAGGGGCAGGAGTTTAGGAGGGGCTGGTTCAGCTCAGCCTTGCTGATAAAGCAATTTGGGTTTTCCCTCATCAATCTGTTTCATTAACTAAAAATGCAGAATTGGAGAAGTTGTTGGATATTTTTGCGTTTTTCTGCAGCTGGCGGCAGGAGACTTTGCTCAGACCGGGGGTTGGGGCTGTCCAGCCTGGAGAAGAGAAAGACCTGGGGAGATTTCATTGGGGCCTCCCAAGACCACAAGGGAGCCTGAAAGAGCTGCAGAGGGACCTTGGACAAGGACCTGGAGCACCAGGACAAGGGGGAATGGCTTTAAACTACAGGAGGAGAGATTTAGATGGGATCTTGGGAAGGAATTCCTCCCTGGGAGGGTGGGGAGGGCTGGGCTGGAATTCCCAGAGCAGCTGTGGCTGCCCCTGGATCCCTGGGAGTGTCCAAGGCCAGCTTGGAGCCCCTGGGACAGTGGGAGGTGTCCCTGCCCGTGGCAGGGTGGGGCTTGAAGGTCCTTCCATCCCAAATTCCATGATTCCAACCCAAAGATAACCTGGATTGGAGGCAGCAGTGCCTGGGGGCTAAAGCACCTTCCCAGCTGTTATCAGAACAGGAGTTGCAGACATTTTATCCCTGGGTTTTCTTCCTTGTCCCTCAGCTGGGAGGTGATGGGAACGACCAGCAGGAGCTTCCCCAGGCCCTGGGAGTGGAACACTGGGAAGGGGACACTGGGAGTGGGACACTTTGGGAATGGGATACTTTGGGAGTGAGACACTGGAAATGGGACACTGGGAGTGGGACACATTGGGACATTTTGGGAGTGGAGACACTTTGGGAATTGGACACTGTGGGAATGGGACTCTTTGGGAATGGGACACTTTGGGAATGGGATACTTTGGGAGTGAGACACTGGAAATGGGACACTGGGAGTGGGACACATTGGGACATTTTGGGAGTGGAGACACTTTGGGAATTGGACACTGTGGGAATGGGACTCTTTGGGAATGGGACACTTTGGGAATGGGACACTGGGAATGGGACAGTTTGGGACAGTTTGGGAAGGGGACTCTTTGGGAGTGGGACGCTTTGGGAGTGGCACTTTTACAACCACTATTGGCTTTGTGGTTTATCCTGAGACAACAGACCCAACCATAAATTGTCACTTCAGGGCCAGCATTTAGTGCCAGCTCAGGGAAATGCAGGGTGGTTGTGGCAGGTATTAAACACCCCCAATAAATCCTGGAGGAGGATCCCAGGGTAACAATGCCTGCTTGCCAAATCTGTTTGCAGAGCGCACAAAAGCAACGAGGAAAACATTGCAACAGCACCAAGGTTTTCTCACAGCTCCACCACAGGCTGCTGCCTCAGCAAAGCTGATTGTTGGTGCTTTTCTTCCAGCCCCAAACTGGGATTGAGCCAGGCCCTGCATCCATTGGGACTGGGATGCTGTGGCTGTAGGATAAACCCCCAGCCAAGCCCCGCAGGGAGCCATTTATCCTGTTTGGAGCCCGTTTATTTTTCTCCTTCCCCTGAAGATGTGTGTGAGGAGCAGAGATTCAGCCAGGCCCTCTTCCCAGGCCCATGGGATGTGTGTTTCTTTCCCGTTTCCTGGAAGCGCTCGGTGTTTGGGGAAGGTTGCTGGGCCACGAGGAGCTGCTGGACACCATCCACAGCCCCTCTCAGGCATTTTCTGCTGGGTGGGACGCCCTGAAAATCCCTTCAGCTTTGTAGGGAAAGCACTTTTCCTACGGGGCACACAGGGTGTGAGGCTGGCTCTGGGAAAGAAATATTCCCAGGGAAGAAAGGCTGGGAACGTGCTGACGGCAGCACTGCTCTTTCAGGTGTCACTGTAAGAAGCTTCTAAAAAGCTCCATTTCTGCTTGGTGGGCAGAAAGTGCAGGAAAAAGTGCTGGGAATGTCCATGTGGACTTCAATTAGCATCAAGCAGCATCACAAGTGGTTTCGTCCAGGCAGGAGTCACAGTGAGTGTGAGGTGATGAAAACGGAGATGGGATCTGCTTGAGGCGGATGGTGCAGCGGCTGCTCACCTGCGACGTGTATCCCTCAGGGTACCCATTTCTTTAGAACACTATGAAGACTAGAGGGAATTGAAAGTCCACTGCAGTTTAGGTTGTTCTTCACGAGATTGTTCAAGTCGAGCACAGCCATTCTGTTCAGCAGACACACGGGCAGGGGCTTCTTGGAGCGCTGCTCTGGCACCCATTCTTTGGAGGAGGGGATTGCAGGAAAGAAGAAAAGAAGCTCATCAACTACTGAAGAGGAAGAGTCACTGACAGGAAGCAGTGGGTTAAGAAATGTGAGGGGAAAAAAGGCAGAAAACATGAGGTGACAAGTGTGAGAAATGGGAGTGGAAAAAGGAGGGAAGTGTGAGGGAGGAAAAGGGAAGGAAACCTGAGTGGGAAAGGCTGAGAAAACTGAGGGGAAAATGGTGAAGATGTGAGTGAAAGTAGGAGAGGAAGGTGAGAGGAGGAAAAGGCAGGAAATATGATGGGAAAATTCTAAGAAACATGATCAGGGAAGGCTGAAAAACATAGAGGAAAAAATGGAGGGAAATGTGAGGGGAAAAGAGTGAGAAAATTACTGGCAGAGAGAGAGAAACAGGCAGCAAATGTGAGAGGAACATTGTGAGAATCCTGAGGGGAAAAGAGGGAGAAACCAGAGGGCAGAAAAAGGCAGAAAACATTAGGGGGGAAAAAAGTGTGGGAAGTTGGATGGGAAAAGTGACAGAAAACAGGAGTGAAAAAAGGGCACAAAATGCTAGAGGAAAAGTATAAGCAACATGAGGGGGAAAGAATGATAAACGTGAGGGGAAAAGTGGGAGAAATGGGAGTAGGAAAGCCTGGTAAACACGAGGGCAAAAGTGAGAAACATGAGGAGACAACTTGGAGAAAAATGACTGAGGAAAGGAGAAAAGCATGAGGGGAGAAAAGGGCAGGGTAAGTGAGGGGAAAATTGTGAGAATCATGAGAGAACAAAAAAGCAGGAAAAAGCGGGAAGTTGGGGAAGTGTGAGAGGCAAAGTGTGAGGAAAGGGAGCTGAAAAGGGTGGGGAAAAGAAGTAAAACTTGGGAGGCAAACATGACAGGAAAACTGTGAGACTCGAGAGGGCAAGGGGTGGAAATGTGAGAGGGAAAAGAACAGGAAACGTGAAGGGAGAAGAGGAGAGAAGGCAGGATTGGCATGACAGCTGAAATGATTCCTAACACATTCCCCCATGCATTTGCCCATTTATTGCACTAGCCCAGGGCTTCTCTGTATGTCCGTCTCCCCCTGTGCCTTGATTCCTGTTCGGAAGCAGTAGAAGTGCAGGATGTGCCCACCAGCAGGAGCTGCTCCAGGCTGGGAAGGCGCCAGGTGGTGCTGATTTCCAGAGGCTTCTGTGTCCCAGGTGAGGCCAGGGCAGGAGTGGGTTGAAAGGTGCTGCTGCTGCTCCTCTGTGCCAGAGAGCCCTGGCTGGGCAGGGCACGGCGCCCACTGCACTGCGGGCTCTTTCTCCTGCCACAGCTGGGCACACCTGGCAACAAATCATGACGACTTGTGGGGAAACCAAGGGCTTTGTGGAGGCTGCATTGCTCTGCACACACCCGGGCCACCTGCAGCACAGAGCTTTGGCCCCCAGAAATGTAAACCCGAGGGGAACAGCTGGAAAAGGTTTCATTTTCACCTTTCAATAGAAGCAACTAAAATCAAAGTTACCAAGAAGGGCTCTGATCCCTGGTGCCAGCTCGGTGTGAGAAAGGAGGCATGACTTTATTTCAGTGCTGGGTGCCTGGGGAATCACTTTCCTAACACGTGCTCAGCCAGAAATCCCACCTACTCATTTGTAACCATGGAAATAAGACCTACTCATTACTTTGCTGAAACTCACAGGCTAAACATTCCCTCAAATTAGTTGACATATTTAAACCACTTCTCAGAAGTTACTGACAGGAGAGTAGGGCTCTCTTGAGAGTCTCTGGTGGTCATTTGGGGAACATCCCATTCCTGCAATTCTCCTCTGATGCCCAAGAGCCTCCTACAACCACTCTTTTCCCCTTGAATGCGTTCCAGCTACATTCTTAGGAAGACTACTCTATTCTCAAGGCTAAGGAAGCCACTTGCACACATCAATCACTGCTCCGGAGGAATAGAGGGCTCAACACTGTTAATGCAAAGGGAATTCACAATTTGTTACAGTTCAACATTTTCTCAAAACCTGCCTTCTCTGGGAATTGCTCACAAGCATGTCCTCAATGCACCTTGAAAATGTTTTTGCTGACTGAAGCCAGAGTGTGTCTTTCCTTCAGCAATTCAGAAGAAAAACACAAACTGCCTACTGAAACCCTTCTGCTCCCTTCCAAATCAGTTCACTGCTCAAGCACGAGCCACAGCCTCATGCCCGATTCCCTCAGTGAGATAGGAGGTAATATTTTGCTGCAGCTGCAGGGTTATTGGAAGAAAGAACGAAAGCTGTTGGTTCTTGGGGTTGTTATTTAGGGTTTGGATTGGTTCTAGTTGATTTGTTGGGTGTTGCTGTGAGCTGGGAGAGGGGCCAGCGTGAAGACCAAACCAAAAGGGAAGTAGGAGAAGAGGGGAGGGGACAGAAAAGGAGACGGTGGGGACAGAATACAAGTTTCCTATTTCCCGGCCAAAGGGAAAGGGGACACGGTTCGCCCTGGGCTGGGAAAGGCAGTAAAAAGCAGCATTTTCTGTGTGTGTGTTGTGTGTGTGTTTGGCTCTTGGGAGAGGGAGATACACACCCAGCTCAGGTGAATCCTTCCTAAGAAACAGTTCTCTTTGGCTTTGATGACTTTGTCCCCATTTAATTTCATCTAAGAGTTGGCTCCTTTCTAACACCCCTCTCCCAGCAGCTCAGGGCTGCATTGCACAGTGCTTGCTGTGTGCCAGAGAGCTCAAAGCAGGCTGGCCTGGCACCCCGGAATATTTCTGCAGAGCACTCTGCATTTCACCCCTTTGCTCTGGCTCAGTGCACAACTCCAGCACTGCAGGCGCTTCCTCCCAGAGCCGTGTGAGGCCCCGGCTCCTGCAGATGTGACCTGACAAGCTGTCCCTGCCTGCCGCTGGCCTCGCTTCCCCCGGCAGAAGCGCCGTGCCTGAAGGAGGCTGCCCTGTGCCGGAGCCTGCGGAGCAGCCCGGCTCCCTCCCCTGTGCCCAGAGCGCTGCACACACTGCTCACCTTGGCCAGGAGTTAGAGGGCAGCCGGCACAAGGGTGGCAATCCTCAGCCAGGCCTGCAGCCCTCGGCTGTGGTTTGCCTTTCTCTGCTCCTGTGCACGCTCCGGACGGCCGATGCCACCGGGCTGTGCTGTGCCCAGCACGGCCACGCTTCCCCTCGGGAGCAGCCGGCTGCCAGCTGGGCTCTGAGAGCGCAGGATTCGCCCGGGGCCCCCAAGAGGCACCCAGGGCCGGGCTGCTGCCTCTTGCAGCTCCAAGGGCCTCCTTGCAGCTGCCTCTGCCCCGGCTCAGGCTGCTCCGGGCTCTGCCAGGGCTCTGCTGGGGCTCCAGCCTGGGCAAGGCGGGGCCTGGGCTCACCCTGCAGCCGCTGACAGCTCTGCACCAGCTCTGCGCCTTTCCCAGCAGCCTCCCTGATCTTTCTGCTGTCTCACTTGGGCAAAACTCTCCTCCAGACAAAGAGATTGCACTTAGGGATACAAATGCAAGTGGCAGGAACCCAAATGCTCTCGAGTCAGAGCTCAAGGCCTGCATCTGCACAGGGTATTTGGGCTGCCCCACTCGTCCTTTGGTTCTGCCTGCAAATGCCACTGCCCTTTCTGCCTCAAACACAAGTGCCACAGCTGGGTAAAACCCAGCCCCTGGGCCATATTCCAAAGGCACTGCGGTCCGGAGAGCATGACGAAAGAAGAGCCTACTCCCCCTTCAAACCGTACCAAAGAAGGCATCAGTGTCACTTTCCACCTCTAAGCAAAAATGGACAGTTCAGAAGGAAATGTTGAGCATTCTCACAGGCTCAGAAGGAGGACAATCTTCAAAATGACTTGAGGTTTCAGAAACTTTATTTACAATCCTAGGCCAAAATACTACCCTACAATCCTAGGCTAAAATCCTACTCTACAATCCACTACAATGCTGGTGATGGAAGAAAAAGTTTTTAAGTGACTGGTCCATTCCTGTCAACTCCTTCCACCTCTTAAAGGTAAGGATGAGTGGCACCAGGCTGGATGTAGGCTTGGCCGATGTTACAAATGGATGCTGCACAAAGGAAAACAAAAAAGCCAAGAATGAACCATTACTTTCCAAGCTAAGAGCCCCAAAGGCAGGGTAATCTTTTTTTCAATGAAAAGGGGATTGAGTCAGAGTAGGTCTAAGGAGCAACAGTGGGACAACAGTGGCACAGCTTACTGCAAGAGCTGCTAAATGCCCCAGGCCTGGAAATATTTCAGGTCTGAGCATCCTGATCTCTTTAAAGACGCCCCTGCTCATTGCAGGGCACTTGGACCAGATGACCCTTACAGGCCCCTGCCAGCCCAGACCAGTCTAGGATTCCTGGCTGTTCTCATTTGAACAGCACCAAGAGTGGAGGTGAGGAGGACGAGGCTCATCTGATGCCTGGCAGTTCAGTGCAGGAGGAGCCCGTCCCTGGGACACTGTTTCCCCTGCAGCCCCTTGGCATTTTACCTGCAGCAGCTCCTTGGCAGACCAGCGCCGCTCCTCGTCTCTCTGCAGGCAGCAGCTCAGGAAGTCACGCAGCAAAGGGGAGAGGAGCTTGGGCTGCCGCAGCTCTGGGATCCCTTTGGTGGCTATCAGGAATCGAGCCTGCAGAAAAAGGAAAGACGAGTCTCTCAGCTGCTTCTTTCACATCTGGAACTGCTCTCCCAGATCCCATTGTTTCAGCTGCACTCTGCAGTGGCTCTTTCTGCCGTGGCACAGAGGAAGAGATGACTTTCCTGGACCAACAAAACACCCAAAGCCCAATGTAGCCACAGCTTTTCCAGCATCCAGCAGATCTTGCCCTGGCAGCTGATTTCATTGACTGACCTCCTTAGTGGAAACTACATCAGCAAAAGCACCTTTGCTTCTCTGAGGATTCACCTGAGCAGCTTGACAGGCTAGTTGGAAGAGGGACTTTGCTCTACTAACTCACTCTAGTATTTCCAAGGAGTATGACATGAAAAGCATCTCTGCAGCACTTGTTGGTCCCTTAAGCACAGCTGCTATAAAAGTCATCAAGCTTTTTCCTTGGTTCTTGAAAACAATGGTAATTAAAAGGAAAGAAAGGAAATCCCTCAGTTAAGGCAAGTTTCCCTGTGAGAAGAATGGGGGTACACTTCTCTCCAAACCACTGCTTTAGAAACTTTGTTGGGTTTGGGTTTCTTTCCTTCATTTCAGGAAAGATAACAGCAGCTCTAAGATGCTTGTTTCCTGTTAGTAGGGCCATCTACACGGCCAAAAGAGCTGGAACGACTTCTAAGCCAAAGCCCAATGTTGCCTGAGAAGGGAGATTGTCTGCCTGGGCTAAGGCTTGAGTTCCCCCACGGATGCAACCAAAACCCCAGCAGATGCTGATGTGCTGCAGGGACATTTTCAGAAAGGGACCGTGGTGGAAGTAGTTCCAGCAGATGGCAATGGCATTTTGTCCAATGGCACACGGAACGTGGGATGGGGGAGAAAGACAGCGGGATCAGAGAGTATTTACACCTTACCATGAGAGGACCTTTATTCCCGTAAGGAGGTTCTCCTTCCACCATTTCAATGCCCACAATTCCAAAAGACCATATGTCTGCTTTGGGGCCATAGGACTCAGCTTTTGCAATTTCAGGCGCCATCCACCAAGCAGTCCCGGTCGCCGATCTCCGTCTACTCTGCTCAGGGGTGAGTTGAGCAGAGAGGCCAAAATCAGCTGGGGAGAGAGCAAAAGAAGGTTTTGATTTGAATCCTGTGCAATTAGGAAAGCAAGGAAAAGAATTGCCCAGTTGAATTTGGAGAATGTGCTGCTGAATCTCCTGGACAACTGTCTCTGCTCTGTTTCCTCAGGACTTTAGCCAAGGAAATATGGCATTGGCTGCTTCAAAAATCCCCACATTTTTTACACGGCCTCCAGCAGTGTCTTTTGTTCCCCTGAAGCTTTAGACTTGTAGCCCCCTCCCTCTGGAAGGGACACGCACAGAGCAATGCCACTGTGCACGGCTCGATCCTTGCCATAGGTCTGTGCACGTTGCCACCGCGTGGTCAGCTCACAACAGGCTCCCTGCACTGCCACCAGCACCGTTTTGGGGGGGCTGGCACTCACTCAAAAGCAGCCCCACAGCCCACATATCCCTGGAATGCTGCACCTGCCCAAGAATATACTGACCCAGCTTGACAGAGCCATCCGTTTTGAGGAGAATGTTGAGGCTCTTCACATCTCGGTGTATCACGTGGTTGGAATGGAGAAAATCCAGTCCTTGCAGGCACTAAGAGAGAAACCAGAAACAGGAGGGCAAAAATCAGTGATGTGATTTCATCACACAACAAAGGAAAGAGCTCTCCAAGATTCCCTCTGCAGGGGAATGAGGAGTAATGGCAGAAGACAGTGCCACTGAGGAGAAGAGCTCACTGCTCCAACACAGGCAGGGCAGCACCTTTCTAAAGAAAGGCATGTCAGCTTGTCAAAGAGCAACAGCAACTGCTGGTGTAGACTCTGCCCTGCAAACCAGCCAGGACGACTGCTGCTGCAGTGCATGTGCTCAGAAGTACAGAGCATTCTGGCTGCACTGCTAACCTTTCCAGCTGAGGACTCAGAGAAATGAGTCTCTCTTCTTTGCTGCTCCTTTCAAACAGTGCCACCCCCACCTTTGCTTTTACAGGCAAGGAATGCAGTGCAGACAGGCCAAAGTTTAGAGAGGCAAGATGGAGAAGAGCAAATACAAGAGCCAGAGTGAAAGTGCAACAGCAGGAGAGAAGAGGACAAGAACAGAGTCCAGTGAGTGCAGGGGCACTGGCAGGCAGTTCGCTTGAGATGCTCTTGCTTGCCCAGAGCATATCAGCCACACAGAAACAAAGCCTGGCTCACGGAATCACTCCTGTCCTGAGCCCCTTTCCCAGACAATCCTGCCCAAGCCCTGGGACGCACAGATGGGATCCCTCACCTCTCGACTGATGGTTGCCACGTGGTGTTCACATATGTGAACCTCAGCGATGACATCATCCAGAGAGCCTCCATCCATGTACTCCATCACCAGCCAGAGTTCGTTGAGCACAAGGTAGCTGAAAGAAGGGAACAAGGCCATGCAGATGAACATGCATACATTGGTTTCTTTGCTTGAGTCTTGTTTCCGGGTCCCTTTGTGACAAGGACAGAATTCAAGGAATAGACATGCCCTCCAGGCTGTGCATTGTTTGCAGTCTGTGCAGTCTCAAGGAGAACAGCACATCTGTGAGAAAGGAGATATTTTAGATGGCCAGCAAGCCAAAAGTACAGTTTAGTATCAGCCAAGATGAAAAACCTGTCCCGCATGGTATTTCTGGAAAGGAGCACCTAGTGTTCCTGGCATGGCCAGCCCTGGAAAAGAGGGGCAACAATCCAAGGGAAATCCTCTCTAGCATGCTTCATCAGCATTGAAGAAACTTGAAAAAATCAATCCTGAGACAACATGGAGGCAGTGAGCTTACAAGGTATTGACTTAGTATGGGAGGGTTGATTCAGGTTTTTGGCCAATGTTCCAACTCAGTGTTTGAAAGCCAGGGAAGACACATGCAGGCAAAATACACTCTCTTCCCATCCATTGGAGATGAGTAGAGAAATAATAATTAACTGATTATTAACAGCTCTATTTTCTGCCAGTGTCCAAAGTGGGGTTTTAACCTCGCATGCTTTTACTATGGAAACAAACCTTCATGGGAAGAGACCATGACCACTCACCTGTCTAAATAATCCACAACGTGGGGACTCTTATTCTTCTTCATGACCATGATTTCATTAAGCGCTTGTTGATTCCTGTTCAGTCCTTGAAGATTGATTTTCTTGATGGCCACCTAGAATGACACAGAAAATCAGTAACTTTAGAAGCTGGTGGAATGAGACCACAACACACATGGAGCGAGTGATTTTGCAATGCCACAGGTGAGCTCTGCCAAAGTGCCTTGCGATTAGACAAAGGAGTAATTAGGAACTGACATTCCTACAGCTCATTTCTCTGCTCCTTTGGGGGCCAGTTCCAGGACACGTGGCCACTGACCACTATTTGCCTTGTCCACTTGTTAAAAATGGTGTGTCAACTCTCATCCCCCAAAGCTCTGAGCACACTCTCTGTTTCTCTGTCCGTACTTCAGAGGAAGAAATGCGTGCCTTGGTACTCTGTGGATACATCTCGGGACCTAGGCAGGGCTTGGGGCTTTTAGGGACGCCTTGCAGATCTCTCCCTACATGCAGTTCCCAAGTGCAGCACTGCAGGTGCCTAAGGAACTGCCAGGAACATTCAGATGTATTTGCTGGCAGCCAAAAATAGGAATTCAGGACTCTGAAGCCGTAGCCCCAGAGAGCAGTGAGATGCCCCTTTGTTGGAGCAATTGAGAGCCAGGGAGAGCATCCTTCTCTGAAAGGAACCGCTGCCCCCCTTGCCTTCCTTCAGGCAGCTGAGCAGGACAAAGACTGTCCCAAATGCAGCTGGCAGGGTGGCACCAGTCTGTGCTTCTTGTACCTTTGCAGCACAGCTCTAGCCACAGCTGCAGCCACAGCTGACACGAGAGAGGAAAGCCCTGGAGAGCAGCAGAATCTGCAGGGGCTCTTGACATTTACCTGTCCTCCTGTGGCAGTGTCGATCGCTCTGCAAACCTCTCCAAAAGCCCTAGAAACAAAACAGCAGCAAAGAAAGGAGAAGCCATTTAGACCTTGGAGTGAAAGCCAGCCCAGACAGGAGATGTCTGCTGGAAATGCCTCCAACCTGCAGCATGCAGGAGGGCTCTGCCAGAATGCAGATGATGCATTTTCCTCTCCAGTGCATGGGCACTGGGCCAGTTTCTGAAGCATTGGGCTTTAGTGCCTCAGCTCAAAAGGCCAGGTGATTCTTTCGTCTTGGATTTCAGTTTCTAAACTGGGCAGTTTTTATCCTGATCACACTATTTCCTTCAGCAAACTCTTGGGAAGAAATGTTCCTTCAAACAGTTATCTGCCTGCTACAAAAAGGGGTGCTTGCTGTTTCTGGCAATGAAATCCAAGTGTCTTTGACAATTCCTTCTGACCACACTTCCAAATTCTGGCTGGTACTGAGAGATGGGGCAGACTAACCCCAGTGTCTGAATATGTTTGCAGCTTGCCTGACTTCACCCTTGACAGATATTCCAGCAGCAGATCGTTGCCCCATGATTGTGTACAAGTAACTGTGGTTGGACTCACCCTCTGCCAACAATTTCCTCTTCAATGTATTTCCTTCGGGGATTTTCCATGCTCGCCATTTGCCCTGAGGGAAACAAAATGCAAGATGCTTACTTGAAAGCAGAGATCCCACTATCCAGGAGATACAAAAGGCAGCCCTGCTGGGGCTGTACAGTCTGGCCTTCTGAGTCCTTTGTGGCCAGCTGCGTAACAACAACAACTGCAAGAATTGCAACAAGACAGGCAGCTCTGCAGTACAAGCAGGCCAGCACTGATTTCTACAGTCCTTTGAAGAGATCTCTTGACAGCAAACAAAGCACAGGGAGATGCATTCCCAGGAGAGGAGGGCATCTTCCCCACCTTGCAGCACTTTACCAAAAGAATGCCTTTCCCTTTGTAAACCCAAGCAGCTCATGCTCTAACCAATCCCAAGGGGCCTTCAGCAGCAGGACCCTCACCCTTGATGAGCAGGCTGAGCTGGAAGACGCCCTTGCCCGTGGCCCACGTGAAGAACCACACTGCTTCTCCTCCCCCTGAAAGCAGGGATCAGTCCCTGTCATTGCACTCGCCCTCTCAGCCCCGCACACGTGCCCACCTTCCCGCAGCGGGCAAGGGCAGCAGGGACAGCAGTGCTCCTCAGGTGCCGGCGGGACACGGACAGCTGCCCAGAGGAGATGCTGACCCTCTGTGAGCCCAGCCCAGGCCGTGCAGGAGCCGGCCCAGAGCAGGGGCTGCTGCCTCGGGGCAGCTCCGCGCTGCAGCGGCCGGCCGGCAGCGGGACTCTCCCAGCTAAGGAAGGCTCCAGCCTCGGCGCTCACACCAGCCCTCAGGGCCAGGGCAGCCACCGCCACAAAGCTGCCAAAGCCCAGGCACCAGCACTGACAAGCAATGGCAAGAAGGCACGGCCACACCCAGCCCCTTCCAAGCTGCTGCCCCCACTGAGGACACGGCAGGATTGGCTTGGAGAGCAGACACAGCCAGGTGCACGTCAGTGCCCTTTTGTGCCAACAGGTGACGGGAGACAGAGAGTCAGCTGGGCTCTCTTCTCAGCCCCACCAGCTCTTATCTGAGGGCACAGGACCGGCAGCTGCTCTGGGCAAGAAGCAGCTTCAATGACTTGTGCTGTAGAATCACAAAGGGCTTGATTTGTTTTCCTAGAGACTGATCTGAGCAGGGCTTGGGCCAGTGGGTAGCATTCTAACAGTCATGGGAATGACTGGGAATCAGGTAGGAAAAAGTGCCATGGATCTGAGGAATATACAGCAAAGGGGCTGGAGGCTCACTCCTGAGAAATGCCTACAGTGCACTTTTATCTGATCATGCCCCAGGCCTATGTCTCTTGGATATATCTTTCTAGGAACAAAACTAGGATATTAAATACAGATTGTAATAAAAGGATCTGTTTTTTTCATTGGGGGCACAAAAAAACCAGCTCTTGCTCTCTGTTTCTGCTGTCACCTGATGTTCTTTCCAAAGAGTCCTCACTGACAAATATATAATATTCTCATTAGAAAACCTGCAGATGTAGTAGTGGTAAATAGGAACAGTCATCAAAATGACGCCACTGAGACTCATGGGGCAGAAGAGCTCCTTCAAGATGGAGAAAAAACCTCTACCCAAAAAAAAATCCGGAAAAAAACCCAAACTAAAACCACAACCAAAAGACAAAATGCCAAAACCAATCAATTTCCGTGAAGGTTTTTTTTGCTCTGATGGCGGATGAGAAGTCAGGAGTCTAAGGAGAATTTAGGAAGCTAACTATTCTATCCAGTTTGGCCACTAGCACACAGGACTTGCCCAGATCATTTGCTAGCTCACAGCCTTCTGCTGATGCAAGGACAACCCCTGCTTCTGCCTTTAGCAGCTGGGGAAGCTCAGGCAAACCCCAGGCACGTCCAAGCTGCCCTCAGAGGCAGCGGGAACACCCAGAGCACTCTCTTGCTGCCTTGGAGCACAGCCTCTCCTGTGGGGAGCCCTAAATGCTCCTGGGACGCCAAAGTGAGGAGGATCATTGGGTCCAGCTGTGCTGGCACGTTCACACCATACACTGTCCCTCAGAGAAGAAAGACACAAGACATACTCAGGAGCTCCAGGGACTCATCCTCATCATCCTCCATCTCCTGTTGCTGAGCAGAAGCCCTGTCAGTGCTGGAGATGAACGAACTGCCCGGCTTCCACTGCACAACTTGGCCAGCACTAGTGCCTTCAGGTAACACTGCTGCTGCTGCAGGTTCAACAGAAGAGCCTGTGGAGATCTGAGACAACAAAGGAGTTGGTGTCAGAAAGAAAAGTGGCTGGCAGAGATTAGCCCCAGATCCCATTTCAAGTGCAAGCCCTTAGCAAGATGCTGTCAGCCACATGCAGGGCTCTGCCATGGGTTTGTTCTGATGTCCACTCCTCAAACTGGATGGCTCAAAGCCAAAGGCTGGTTTGACTGGAGTGCAAGGCCAGATTCATTGTCCATTTTCTCCAAAATGCATTTGCATGGATTTTCTGAAGGGTGACTGCCAAAATGACCATTCCGCTTTCTCCCAAGGACGCTTTTCCCCTTCCAAGGGCTGCAGACACACTTGCAGCTCTTTGTTCAAATGTTCTACCTTCTCCCATGGAGTCCTCTTTTCCTCCGGCATCTTCTGAACGTGCCCAACTGGCAGCGCTGCTGCCTGGGACAGTTTCTGTGCCTCACAGGAATCTTGGGGCTCCTTGCTGCCAGTCACTTGATGGAAATCTTTGCAGGCTGCCAGGCGAGATGTCAACACTTCCACCTCAAGTCAAAGAGAACAAAGCAGTCAGAGAGTCCAGCTTGTCCCTGCAGCCAAGAGTCATCGACTGTGAGGAAAGGGAGAGGACCAGATTCACAAGGGATACAGACAGCTTCTTTCCAGATCCATCTGGGTCACCGTGTTCCCCTGCAAGAACACCTCAAGAAACAAGGAGAGCAGGAAGAGGCCAGCAGGAATGCATTCAGATGACTGCCGGCCAAAAGGCCAAAGCACTAGTGCCACTGTGCAAGGCAGCAGCTGAGATTCAGCAGAGCAGGGAGTGTCCTTCAGAGTGCCTGTGGCCCACACTGGAGCAGGATGGCACTCAGAGGCATCACCCCACCCCCCTGCTGCTCTGCAGGGGAAAGGCACGAAGGGCAGAAAGCACCAGGTTGGTGACTGCAGTGGCTATTGCTCATTCACTCACTTGTTTCTGTAGAGCCTCTCGCTTCTCAAGGAGGAGACCAATTTTCGCTCGGTCTTCTGCTAGAATCTCCATTTCTTCCTCCAGCCTCTTCTCCCATGCCTTGATCCTAGCCCGAGTTTTCTGCAGCTCTGCCTCCAGCTTGTCTCCAAAGTTCCGTAAAGAACAAGAGACAGAACCTTCCATCAGGGGAGTGGCTACTACTCCTCCGCTTACATGGTTTTGTTGATTGCCCCTCTCCTGATGGAGTTTCCATTGATCCTCAGTTCTTCTGATGTCTTCCCTGCTCTTCCTCCTTGCTGCCATGGTGTCACTCGGAGGTTTGGGCGGCTCTGCTTGTGCCTCTGCCTCCACGTTCTGTACAAACAAATGCAGAGCAAGTGACTGGGAGATGCCATCAGGCTCAGTTTTTTCCTTTTTCAGCGTACAAATCATACTCATTCAGCCACTTCTTTCTGCTTCCCTGCCCACCTCTGCTTCCATTGTAACCCTCCTGTCCCAGTGCTGATCTCTGCAGATGACAAGGCTCTGTGCTTTCAGTGCCTGGGGGACTCCTGGCCTCCTCAGTCCCAAGAGCTCCATTGAATTCCCCTCTCCCTGCCCTTCACTCTGTCCCACTGTGACACTAGCAGTACAATCAGCCTCCATCTGGGGCTGAAGCTCCAACAGCCTCTTTGGAAGCTGACAGGGAACGTGTCTTTTGCCACACAAGAGAAGAGTGGCCCCCCAAAGATTCACAGACAACACATCATCTCTTAGCAGCTCTTTAAAAGCCAAAAGACAGGTGGACTCCGAGTGCCTGTCAGCTCTGCTACTGACTGCTCTGCCTGAAGAGGCAAAAGA
Organism: Chamaea fasciata; assembly: GCF_029207755.1. Lineage (NCBI taxonomy): Eukaryota > Metazoa > Chordata > Aves > Passeriformes > Sylviidae > Chamaea > Chamaea fasciata. The sequence continues at coordinate 169,397 of NW_027094155.1, read as the reverse complement.
ACAACCTGGCAACAAAGGCACCAAAATCCCTGTCTTCAAACAGCAACTCCACGTCCCCAGTGTGTCTCTGAAGTGCTCCCGGGTAAGCACAGCCAAGAAGCTCCCGGGCACAAACCACCCCAAAGAGCTTGTGTTCTCAGATCAAGACTTTTGGTGCCTGTGGGTACTTGGCACGTCTGTGGAGAGGGACAGGTGTCCCCAGACCACAGCGTCCCCTACGTATCCACCAAGGCTGAGCACAGTGCCTTTGACATGCTCCCTCCTCTGCACACAGGGAACCTTCCTGCTCCAGGCTGGCCCCTATCAGAATCCCAGCAAGCTGGGGCCTAAACACGGCAGCTCAAAGCCCATTTTCCAGCTGTCACTGGCTGAGGGGAATGGCTAGGTCTGGCAGGACTGCAGCACTCAGCATCCTCAGCCACCAACAGCAAGAGCTGGCTGCTCAGAAACTTGCAGCTCTGCCTCGCACTAAAGACAGCACCCTCCAGAAGTGGCACTTACTGGCTGGGAAAGTTCCGGCTGTGGTGTGACCACAGCTGGAGCCTTGTGGTCATTTGGCTCCTCTTCGGCTTCTTGTCCAGGAGCAGAGGAAGCCGGAGGGGAGTCTGTTCTTCCTTCAGTGATCTGTGGACAGACAGGAGCGTGAGACACAGGCCATGACCTATCATTTAGAACCTTCTTTCTCTTCAGCTCTAGAACCAGCTCTACTAAGCACAAATCATCAACTTGGAGAGCAAGGGGATTCTAAGTCCCTCAGACTAAATTCTAATGGGCTGATTCAACTGGACACTGCTCCAAATTACATATTCCCCCCTGACTACTATCAGGAAGCACATTCTCTCTGCAAAACTGATCTTTTAGTTCTTTTAAAGCTCTGGAATGGAAAATTAGGAAATAGGCAGTGATGCCTTTGCTCTTGCTGCAGCAGACATGGAAATGGATTTTCTTGCAGCCTACTCAGCTGGCCCTCTACACTCTACTGCCACAGGCCAAGCTCACAGCTTGCTGCACAATTTTAAACACCAAGAACATCAAATGTTCTTTCCTTACTCACCTCAGGATCAGCACCTCTGAATACCCGGCTCAGGTGACCTGCAGTGGGCAAGGGAAAATGAAGCAGATGCTTTGAGAAAACTGGAGACAACCATTTTTAGAAGACTTTCCAAGAAGGCCTCCCAGTCTACATTTTCAAAGTTGTCCTGCTTGACCCAGCAATGGAGGAATTGGCAAACTCTGCTGCCACAGACTCTCCCACGGAGGGAACGCAACCCCTGCAGGTTCCCTTGCAAATGCTGCCCGCACGGCCGTGGCTACAGACACCCCCTTTTGAGCTGAACGTGTTGACAGGAGCTTTACCCAAGGGGCATCCCAATGGCCTTTCTGTTTCCAAATCAACTCAGTCACTAAGAATGAGCAGGAAGACACAAAAACCAGGTTAGGTGACACCCAGGGAAAACCTCTACTTACCTGCCAGGTGAGTCAAGAAATAGCAGGAATAAGTAACTCCATAAACAGTGAAAACTGCAGCGGCGAGTTGCCCAATCATTGTGGCAACTGCTGTGCAAGTTTGCCAACTGTTCTCCAACACTATCAAAAAGCAAGTCTCCTGTCAGTGTGCACGTGCCCACTGACAGACGCCTCAAGCTGCAGGACGCTCCTGCACTGAGCAAGCTCAAGAGCTGCTCTGACACCCCTGAGGCCTTCCGGGCACCAAGGCAACCTTGCGATGTCACCATGACCACGTGGCAACTGTGCCCTGACATCACAAAGCAAAGCCCCGCGACGGTCTGTGAATCGATAGAGATGGATAGAGTGATATTTGTGTTGGCCTAGGCTGCATTTTTACCATTCCCCGCTCAGCTGCCTGTTTCAGCTCGTGTTTCTCCCCCTGTGCCCCCTGTGTCCCCTGTTGCTGTGCTGGGTCCCAGCTGGTGGCCGGGCCGGGCGGAGCAGCAGTTCCAGCCCCAGCTGTCCCTGGAGCGCTGGGAGCTGCCGGTGGCCCCAGGCACTGTCCCCTGAGCCAGTGCCATCTGCTGTCCTTGTCCAGGGGTGCTGCTCTGCAGGGGAGGAAGCAAGAACAGAGTGAAAGGCTTTGAAGATGGGGCGGCGGGAATCCCTCTGCTTAGATTTCTGTTTAAAGATATATGGACTGTAGCATAGAGAGGAATAATTTCATGGATATTTATATATGCAAGTTACTATTTGTATAGGAATATTTCTGTATGTATCTTGGTATATTTATAAATGTATGCTACATATATATGTGTCTGTATATATGCATACATCTTTGTAATAACATATGTATATATGGATGTAAGTATATGTATATGTAAGTATGCTGTTCTATCTGTGTTTTCATTCTATTTCCCATGAATACAGTTGTGTAGGTATTTCTATTTATGCAGTTGGAGTTATATGGCTCTTTAATTAGGTATATTGGTATTCCTAGAAGTAAATAGATCTAGTTTTCTATTTACATCTGTGTATTGACTTCTGTATTTTGAGGTGGGTGTATCTGGGTGTATCTTTCTATTTAAACATGTTTGGAGAAGTATAGTTGTGTCATTGTATCGATTGAGATCTTTGTAGACGACTGTTTAGATAGAAATACTGATATTTTTGTATTCCTAGATGGGCTTTAGGCTTGCAGTAATATGTAATAAATTAAGTTGCTAAACACCTAATTGATCTGTGTGTCTAGTGAGTTGTTGTAGATGTTGGCAATAAATTAAGGTTTTCTTAACTGAAGTAGATATTTGTATATTTTTACATAGCATTGTTGTAAAAATTTAAAAAATTCCTTTTTTAATTTAAATTGAGATATATAGTTAAATTAAATACATAGTTGTATAGTGTCAGCGCCGGTGAAGCAATTTGTAATAAATGACATTTTTCATGTGAAATCAGTTCTGGTGTATTTGTCGATCAGCAGTGCAGCTGTAGGAATCTGCAAGAAAATACAATTGTCAACTGCAATGGGTGTTTTGTGATTTGTGCTGTCCAGAGCAATGAGCAGTTGTAAATACTGGAGGATTTTGGCCATGGAAATCTCCATCCATGCCCAGCACATGCCCCACTTGCACTCAGGCTGCGCAAGGAAAGCACAGGTTTGGGATGGCAGCAGAGCCACACCTTGGCTGAGAACTCACTGCAACGGCGGCTGAGAAAACTCCGGGACTCCACGGAGCCTTCAAGTCCAACCAGAGGCACCCAGGGAGGACAAATCCACCCACCATGCCATGGGCAGCTCTTCAGGAAGCGCTCCAAGTGTCCCTCTGAAGGTCATCCTGGAGCCCAGGAGCAGAAGAAAAATGGGTCACAACCTTGCCTTGTTTTCATAGCCTGCATCTTCTGCAGAGGAGACAATGGGATGGACAGGAGGAAGGGGAGGGGAGGAATAATTGTGTTAACCCAGTCTGCCTTGCTGTGTACTACTATACTTTGCAGCAGTGAACATTAGAGGTAATGCCAAATTCCTATTTAGCACCATGACACGCTGCTGCTTCATTGCAAAACTGCCTCAGCGTTGTTATAAATACATATTAAGTGTTTGTCTTTTTACAAATATGAAAATGAATCTTAGATGTGTTATGGTAGAAAGTTATGCTACAGTAATATACCCTCTTGTAGTAGTGGGATAAATACAGTTTTTAGGCTATAGCAGATGCTTTTTGTAACTAGTTAAAAAAATTACAAAAAAATTGGAGAAGCAATGAAGAAATTCCTCACATAATCTCATGTGGATAGACACAATAGCAAGGACACCGACGACTCCAATGGGAAGAATTTATTGCCTTCGTTATCAAGAGATTTATGACTTTGTGGAGGCATGAAAAATTTATGTGCAAGAAAGAATGGTGGGAGAGAAAAGTTGCAATTAAGCAGGAACACCTAAAGTCAAAAGGAATGTGTAAATCACATACGAAATTTATGAATACGCAATAACCTATGGTATTTAAAGGAAAGATCCTTTGTTAGCAAGCTGTGCTTTGGGTGGAAACACCAGGCACCCAGACGTCTGTAGTTTTGCTTTTCTTATGTCTCTTCTTATTGTTTATTATTAAACTTTTAAAATTTTAACAAAAACTGAACTGTGTTTTTCTCAGAGAAAATCAGCTGAATTTCTTGTCAGTTTAAGCAGATGTGGTGAGAAACAGTGACAGTGATTCAAACAGGTTTTCTAACCTTGTCATCCAGAGGGAATTTTGGCTTGCTTTTTCTTCACTGTATGCAAAACATTTTGGAGTTGTTCTGGATCCTTCGAGGAGGTATCCACAACCGACCAAAATAGAAAAGGGGGATTATGGCATTCATTCTCTTTTAACACCTATTTGCACTAAGCTCTAGCTTCAGCTTAGTAAGGAAAAGGAGAGATTTTCTTTAGTCATGCAGTGCGGAATCATTGGTGTAGGAACAGCCACAATTCCAGGTGTAAGAACAGTGTGTTCTTGCTCTTAACAGGACATTGTGGACAAAAAAAAGCCCCCAAATCCTCACGATTCACCTCTTAGGTAAAACCAGAATGGTTCATGGTGTCAAACTAGCAGGTGATGGAAATAACAAATGTCCCTGGGCTGGGGCAGAAGCCTGGGAGTCAAAGGCTTGGGAAAAGAGAGCTGGCAAAGCCAGCCCAAGCCGCAGGCTGGCATTGGGCTCAAGGCAAGAAGGAGCTTGTGCTGCCAGCACGGGAAGGGACTCCAGGCACAGGAGCTGGCCGGTGGCAGGAGCAGCTGCTGCTGTCACCACCAGGGAAGGGCTGGCAGCGCGCAGGAGCAGCGGGCACATTGCTGGTGGGGACAGCTGGCAAGTTGGAGCGGGCCAAGCGAGGATCAAGAGAGGCTGCTGCTTGTTGTAGAAGTAGTTTTTGACATGGTTACACCAGTCTCACCAAGGTCAGAGCGTTACAGTCTGTGCCATTCTGCAAAATGGCTTCTAGCACAGAGTCCCCATGTGCCAAGCAGAAGCGGCAGCAGCAGCACCCCCAATCCAATGCATTCTATTCCTAAATCATCCAATCTGCTACAAACACGATGCTCTTCCTGTCTTTTTGCACCTGTCCTGGTCTAACACAGTTGTGGGACAATGGTGGTCGTTTCTTACACAAGGGCCTACGCCTACAGCCTTTCGATTCAGTCTAGCAATGTCAGCAATGCTCTGTTATGTTTATGATATGTCTAGGACTTAGTGAACTTTGCGCGAGGTAATGCTACTGAAGTTTAAACTGGACTTCAGGGCTTTTCTATCAACTAATACAGTGTCCGATGTGCTTAAGGCACTTAAGGCAGCTTTTTACTCACCTAAAACTAAAACTTCCATTCCCACTTCTTGCCCGTGTGACTTTATGGATCTCAGTTTTTCTGAGAGTTTCAAAGCAAGCCCTGCATTCTTTTCTGCCTCTTAGCCTGTGTGCACGGGGTCCTGGGAGATTTCTATCTGGTTTCCAACAGGGCTGGGACACAGCTCCATGGGTCCCTTCTCTTCTTGTTCCCAGGTCTCCACACGGTGCAGGTGGTTTCCAGCTGTGACCTCCTTTCCAATGAAGAATCCATGGATCCCCCCAGTACAGCTGCAAGGGGTAGGATTTGATCTCCTTCCAGCTGGGATCCAGGAGCCTTGCAGTGTCCCATGGTTCCAACTGGATGACCCCAAGGTGCTGGGAATGCAAAGGGATGATGGTGGAGCAGATGAAGCATTAGTTGCAACACACGTGTGTGGAAGAGCCCCTAAAAGGCATCAGATATGGTCAGGAAGCCGTGGAGCAGAGAGGTGGGTTTGGGAGAGGAAGGGCAATTCCTCTGGGAATGTGGGCTTGAGAAATGAGGCACTTGGGAATGGCGGAATTGCCGTGGAATTTCCATGGCTGTATCTCACTGTCATCTCTCCCGGCGCGGGGGATCAGGTGTAGCCAGGGTTGCGGCGGTCCGGTCCGGGGGCGGGACGAGGACGACTCGTGCAGGCGGGGTTTTGGGGCCGGGGCTGGCGCAAGGGAATGGGTCTTCCCGGGCTTCACCAACCAGGTCCGAAGGCCGACCCGGGAGAGCAGGTGTACCCAGGATTCACCAGCCAAGCCCTGGGTCAGAACGGCAGCGGACAACAGGTCTACCCAGGCTCCTGGAGGTCCAGGGACGGGACGAGCGGTCTAGCCAGGATTTTGGAGCCAGGTTTGGCGGGTGGCGCGGGGTAACAGGTCTACCCCGGCATTCACCAGCCAGGAACAAAGTCCGGCCGCGGACAACAGGTCTACCCAAGGGTTGGGCAGCCCGGCACCAAGTCCTGCCGCAGGCAACAGGTCTAAGCAGGGGTTGTGCAGCAAGGGACTAAGTCCGGCGGCGGATACCAGGTCTATCTAGGGGTTGGAGAGCCATGGACCAAGTCCGGCCGCGGAAAACAGGTCTACACGGGACTTGGGCAGCCAAGAAACAAGTGAAGCGGTAGACAACAGGTCTACCCCGAGGCTGGGCAGCCAGGGCCCGTCCTGCCGCGGACAGCAGGTCTACCCCGGGGCATTCGGCAGCCAGGGACAAAGTCCGGCGACGGATAACAGGTCTACCCAGGGACCAAGTCCTGCCGCGGAAAACGGGTCTACCCCGGGGCATTCGACAGCCAGGGACCAAGTCCTACCGCAGACAGCAGGTCTCCCCAGGGACTGTCTGGCGGCGGATAAAAAGTCTACCCAGGGACAAAGGCCTGCCGTGGACAGGAGGTCTACCCCAAGAAACGAGCCCTGCCGCGGACAACAGGTCTACCCAGGAAACAAGTCCGGCGGCGGAAAGCAGGTCTACCCAGGAAACGAGTCCTGCTGCGGACAGCAGGTCTACCCCGGGGCATACGGCAGCCAGTGACCAAGTCCGACCGCAGACAGCAGGTCTCCCCAGGGACAAAGTCCTGCCGCGGACAACAGGACAGCTGCCGGTCCCTGTGCAGCAGAAGGAAGCCGCAGGGCGGGCGCTCGGGCGGCAGCGACAGCTGCTCCCTGGGCAGCGGCTTGAAGCCAGCGCGCCCGTCCCGCCCGTCCGGCAGCAGCCGCGCCCTGGGGAGCTGCTGGGAGCCGCAGGGCGGGCGCCTGCGCTCCTCCCGCCCCGCCGCCAGCCGCTGCCTGTTGGCCGTGCTCCGGCGCCTGATGCGGAGCAGGAGGTCGGGGCGGTCGCGGCAAAACCAGGGGTTGGTGTAGTGGAGCCAGGCGCCGGCATCGCCAAGCCAGCCCGGCACCTTGCGGAAGCCGTAGCGGTTGAGCTGGCGCAGGAAGTTGCATAACTGCGTGGCCCGGAAGGTGTGCGGGGCCGGCCCCTGGGAGCCGCCCGGGCCGAGCAGCTCCCGCTCCAAGAGGGAGCGGTTGATGAGCAGCCCCCGGGCCTGGCTGTCCCAGCGCACGGAGAGGACACGGGGGCTGTTCGCCAGGCACCACAGCTTGGCAGGGAAGGTGCCGGCACTGAGCCCGGCGGGCAGCAGCAGCTCCGGCATGGCGTCCATCACCAACAGTGGCCACAACGGCCGGAGGGCAACGGCCACAGCACAGCACGACTCGGCACTTTGCGGTTCGACTCGGCTCGGCACGGCACGGCCAAGCACAGCACGGCTCGGCACAGATCAGCACAACTCGGCTCGGCACGGTAGGGCACGGGAAGCCCGTGGCCAGGGTGGGCTCTGGGAGCAGTGGTGGACTCTGTCCCCACGCTGCATCCTGTGCCTGGGTCACCGTCGGTGACGGGGGAAAAGGACATTGCTTTGTCTTGGCTGGGGAAAGGATGAAAAGGGGACATGAGAAAGCATCCTTTTGGTCACCTTTTCAGCAGACTAACTGTTTTTTTCTCGCCATCTCTGCCTGTTTTTTGCAGAGTTGGAACATCTTTCATGATTTGGAGTCAGCAGCAGCAGCAGGAAGGGGCAGTGATTTTGTCAGCATTGTCATCAAAACGCTAGTGCTGCCCCATGGATGGATGTTGCTTGATGCAAGGGATGAAAGGCCTTCACTTGTAGGGCGCTCACGCCAGTGTCTTCCCAAAGGACGTTGCCATTTTCTTTCCTCAGGAATCGCTTCTTCTGTTTTTCCCCCCATCTGGGGAGATTTCCAATGCAAATGCCTCCTGCAGCCAGCTCTTGCCAATGCAGACTGACAAAGGAGATCTTGCAATGGAGAGACTCCCTAGAGCTGGTGTGGAGAGGTGAGGGGCCAAGGTTTGTCCTTTAGTCTTGAAGTCTTGTTGGGGAGCTGATTGTGCTTGGGGGGACTGACAAAAATGTTGTGTCCTGAAAGACCACAGAGACTTTGGGGTTGTCATGTTGGGGCAGAAATTTATGTCTGAGAACTTTTTGAAATGCCTTTTTTTTTTTTTTTTCCCCTCCCCTGCAGAGAACCTTTTCGTACCTTTTGGGGAACTTCCGTCTGCTGGTCTCCCAGATCCAGCTGTTTCCCAGGGTTCCTTCCCAAACTGAGGAGTAGCCCATGGCCTCCACTCTCCAGCTGGAACAGAAAGAAGCACAGAGCTTGCTGTTGCGGGAGAAGAGCTTCTCTTTCCTGCCGGCTTTCCCTTTGGGGCAGGTTGGTATGTGCTCATTTGATAAAGGGAGGTTTAAACTCTGGAGGTGTTGCATTTCAAACTGCTCCAGCCTCGAGCTCTTGTGTGGGTATCCTTGGACAAAAGGCCTCCCTGTGTGAGCTCCCAGTGGGCTGGTTCAGTAAGGAAGTTGATATTTCAGGCTTGTGACTGCTGAAAGCCGTTGGTTTCTGGAGGTGTCCGGAGCTGGGAGCAACTACTTTTCTCGCCTGGCTGCAGAAAAGGTAGTGGGAAAGTGGGGATTGCACTTGCAGAGATGGCAATCAGGGGTGTTTTCCGAGAAATGGGCTGGCAGAGAGGCAGGTCTTGTGCTCAACTGGCTGTGTGTTTGTTTTGGTGGTGGGGAGATGTTGTAATGAATCAGCCGAGACTCCATATCCTTCATGCAGGAAAAGCCAATTCTTTATTCACATCGCTTCTTTTGTCCAGTTTTCAGGGACCTCATGCACCACACCCATTGGCGGGTAGTTTTCTTACTGCCGCATTTATTGGTCAGAAAGTCATTTGTGTGTATGTGCTAAGTTTCAGGTTGTTTACATTTTTCCTTGGTGGGTTCTGATGGAACAGAGCTAATATTTATGCAGATGCACTTGTTTTTCTCCCTAGGAACGGGCTGTTTTGTGAACAAACTTCACCTTCTCTAAACAGTTTTCAACTGGGAACTTGCAAGCTATTGCTGGCTGCTTAGCTAAAGTAGCATGGCCTCATCCATATTCCATAAGACCTTTCTTTAATAACATTTTTTACCTGTCTGCAGCAGGGAGAGTCACAGACACAGACACCAGCTGAAGGAACAGTGTCATTTACTATCATGCAGAAGTGCAAAGACACATCAGAAAAGAAGAAGGTAAGCAATGCACCTCATCACTGGTACTAAAGGTTGCCTCTAGTGATTAAGAAAGATACATCAGCAGACACCCTTCTGCTTTATCCTTCATCCAGATCCACTCATCAGGTGGGGAAAGCTGTCCCAGCAAAGCTCGGGACAGTCCCTGCCAGGAACCAGGAAATCCTACACTGCCTCCCCCTTTCTTGGCCACCAGGCTTCTGCCTGCACTGTGAGAGTAGCCCAGCTTTGACAGTGGTGAACGAGCAATCTGACAGACCTTCTGGGGCAGCAGATCTGATTTCATCTTCCTCTTGGTTTTCTCCCTGAGCCTGTCCAGGGCTCAAAGAGGAACCAAGGGCAGATGTGGCCTTGTCTGGTTTCTTCATGCTGAAAGGTAAAGATGTGTTTCACCAAGTAGTGAATGCATAGATCCTATTGATAGTAACACTTGGTTAAGGAGCAGATCCATTGAACGTTTGGTTGGAAGGGTCATCCAGAGGGCAGATTTAGCTCAGGACCTGTTGTTCAGGCCTTAGTCCTTCAGTATTTTGTGGTGCAAATCAATGCCCTGGAAAGCTGGAAACAAACAAATCCCGCTTGAGCACGTTTCAGAGCGGGAGCAGGATTAGCCCTGCAAGGCCGCGCTAGGGCCAAGAGCAGAGGGCCAGCAGGCTGCATTTGCCCAGAGGCAGCCGTCCAGACCAAGAAGGCCACTGGTGCCCAGGGCCTGAGGTGCCCGAGGCTGCCTCCCCGCTGTGCAGCTCTGCAGAGCCCGTGGAGCGCAGGGTCCCGGGCAGCCAGGGCAGCCTGGCTGCCTTGGAGCACGAGGAGTGTCCCAGAGAAGCTGCGGCCCTTGGCTTTTTAACTGTTGCTCAGAGTCTTGTCATTAGTCCACACTGTCTGACATGTTCTCCTTTCCTCTCGCATATTGAAGAGAGCTTTTTGAGAAAAGTGGCTGATGTAGCTTCTGCTGGTGCTGGTACTTCTGTCTGCAGGTCAGGGCAGGTGGTTTGAACCAAGGACGGAGTCCGCAGTTAACACTGCAGTTTTGCCAAGCCAAGAAAACCATTCACAACTGGGTGACCGATGCTGAGCAGCTTTGCTAGGTTTTGGAAAGTTATCACCTTAAAAACCCAACAAATGTTCCTCCATGAGGGTACCAGCAGTGTCCCAAAGATCCCAACTTTTTCCACCTCTTTTCTGTGTCTTTGGTGTTTCTAAGTTCCCCATTCCCCAGCAGGAATGAAAGCATGTATGATAATGTGAGTGATTTGAGAGCTCTGTGTTGTGCCCTGCCACATCAGCGTTGATGACAGGCTGGACATGGACAGGTGTGTCGAGTTCAATTCATCCCAGTTCTGTGCCAACAGCAGCCCCAAGATGCCGAGAAGAACAAGGACGGTGGGTGGGTGTGCACGCACAGCCCTGTGGCCTGGCTGCTGTGTGGGCAGAAGGTTCTCAACAGCAGTACATCTTCACTCCCCCAAGTGGGAAGAATCTATCAAATCTATATGAAATGAAAATATTTATGAAAATGCACTCAATGGTACATATTTATATGTATCATATATGCAACTGATCAAATAGAATGCTGCATATTCTATATTTTGATATGCCATAATCAATAGAATATATCAAATATAGAGTTGATCTTTCCCTAAGCTATTGCCTGTGGGTCCTAGAGGCCATCTCCTAGTGTTCCTACATTTGTGCCTTCTGGTACTAGTTCTTATAGCAGCAACTCCCCTGGGAGTTCCTCCAGGGAACTTCACAGCAAGGGCTTCCATCACTGTCGTGGCTGTGGGAACTTGTTGCTTGCCAGTTCTCCCCCAGAATCCTTGTGGAATCTGGAGCATGTCAGCACAGGTGTCCATGGCCCTTCCTTCATCCCCAGCCTGCAGCACTCACAGCCCTGCGGCCTCCCCCTTGCTGCAGCTCGTTTGCAAAGTGCTGCCAAAGGCAGCGGAGCTGGCTCAGGATCCCTGTTGGCTCCTGGGCTCCAGGATGACCTTCAGAGGGACACTTGGAGCGCTTCCTGAAGAGCTGCCCGTGGCATGGCGGGTGGATTTGTCCTCCCTGGGTGCCTCTGGTTGGAGTTGGAGGCTCCGTGGAGTCCCAGAGTTTTCTCGGCGGCCTTTGTAGCGAGTTCTCAGCCAAGGTGTGGCTCTGCTGCCATCCCAAATCTGCACCTGCCTTGGCCAGCCTGAGTGCAAGTGGGGCATGTGCTGGGCACGGATGGAGATTTCCATGGCCAAAATCCTCCAGTATTTACAACTGCTCATTGCTCTGGACAGCACAAATCACAAAACACCCATTGCAGTTGACAATTGTATTTTCTTGCAGATTCCTACAGCTGCGCTGCTGATCGACAAATACACCAGAATTGATTTCACATGGAAAATGTCATTTATTACAAATTGCTTCACCGGCGCTGACACTATACAACTATGTATTTAATTTAACTATATATCTCAATTTAAGTTAAAAAAGGGATTTTTTAAATTTTTACAACAATGCTATGTAAAAATATAGAAATATCCACTTCAGTTAAGAAAACCTTAATTTATTGCCAACATCTACAACAACTCACTAGACACAAAGATCAATTAGGTGTTTAGCAACTTAATTTATTACATATTACTGCAAGCCTAAAGCCCATCTAGGAATACAAAAATATCAGTAGTTCTATCTAAACAGTCATCTACAAAGATCTCAATCGATACAATGACACAACTATACATCTCCAAATATGTTTAAATAGAAAGATACACCCAGATACACCCACCTCAAAATACAGAAGTCAATACACAGATGTAAATAGAAAACTAGATCTATTTACTTCTAGGAATACCAATATACCTAATTAAAGAGCCATATAACTCCAACTGCATAAACAGAAATAACTACACAACTGTATTCATGGGAAATAAAATTAAAACACAGATAGAACAGCATACTTACATATACATATACTTACATCCATATATACATATGTTATTACAAAGATGTATGCATATATACAGACACATATATATGTAGCATACATTTATAAATATACCAAGATACATATAGAAATATTCCTATACAAATAGTAACTTGCATATATAAATATCCATGAAATTATTCCTCTCTATACTACAGTCCATATATCTTTAAACAGAAATCTAAGCAGAGGGATTCCCGCCGCCCCATCTTCAAAGCCTTTCACTCTGTTCTTGCTTCCTCCCCTGCAGAGCAGCACCCCTGGACAAGGACAGCAGATGGCACTGGCTCAGGGGACAGTGCCTGGGGCCACTGGCAGCTCCCAGTGCTCCAGGGACAGCCGGGGCTGGAACTGCTGCTCCGCCCGGCCCGGCCGCCAGCTCGGACCCAGCACAGCAACAGGGGACACAGGGGGCACCGGGGGAGAAACAAGAGCTGAAACAGGCAGCTGAGCGGGGAATGGTAAAAATGCAGCCTAGACCAACACAAATATCACTCTATCCGTCTCTATCGATTCACAGACCATCACGGGGCTTTGTTTTGTGATGTCAGGGCACGGTTGCCACGTGGTCATGGTGACATCGCAAGGTTGCCTTGGTGCCCGGAAGGCCTCAGGGGTGTCAGAGCAGCTCTTGAGCTTGCTCAGTGCAGGAGCGTCCTGCAGCTTGAGGCGTCTGTCAGTGGGCACGTGCACACTGACAGGAGACTTGCTTTTTGATAGTGTTGGAGAACAGTTGGCAAACTTGCACAGCAGTTGCCACAATGATTGGGCAACTCGCCGCTGCAGTTTTCACTGTTTATGGAGTTACTTATTCCTGCTATTTCCTGACTCACCTGGCAGGTAAGTAGAGGTTTTCCCTGGGTGTCACCTAACCTGGTTTTTGTGTCTTCCTGCTCTTTCTTAGTGACTGAGTTGATTTGGAAACAGAAAGGCCATTGGGATGCCCCTTGGGTAAAGCTCCTGTCAACACGTTCAGCTCAAAAGGGGGTGTGTGTAGCCACGGCCGTGCGGGCAGCATTTGCAAGGGAACCTGCAGGGGTTGCGTTCCCTCCATGGGAGAGTCTGGGGCAGCAGAGTTTGCCAATTCCTCCATTGCTGGGTCGAGCAGGACAACTTTGAAAATGTAGACTGGGAGGCCTTCTTGGAAAGTCTTCTAAAAATGGTTGTCTCCAGTTTTCTCAAAGCATCTGCTTCATTTTCCCTTGCTCACTGCAGGTCACCTGAGCCGGGTATTCAGAGGTGCTGATCCTGAGGTGAGTAAGGAAAGAACATTTGATGTTCTTGGTGTTTAAGAATTGTGCAGCAAGCTGTGAGCTTGGCCTGTGGCAGTAGAGTGTAGAGGGCCAGCTGAGTAGGCTGCAAGAAAATCCATTTCCATGTCTGCTGCAGCAAGAGCAAAGGCATCACTGCCTATGTCCTAATTTTTCATTCCAGAGCTTTGAAAAAACTAAAAGATCAGTTTTGCAGAGAGAATGTGCTTCCTGATAGTAGTCAGGGGGGAATATCTAATTTGGAGCAGTGTCCAGTTGAATCAGCCCATTAGAATTTAGTCTGAGTGACTTAGAATCCCCTTGCTCTCCAAGTTGATGATTTGTGCTTAGTAGAGCTGGTTCTAGAGCTGAAGAGAAAGAAGGTTCTAAATGATGGGTCATGGCCTGTGTCTCACGCTCCTGTCTGTCCACAGATCCCAGAACCAAGAGCAGACTCTCCTCCGGCTTCCTCTGCTCCTGGACAAGAAGCCGAAGAGGAGCCAAATGACCACAAGGCTCCAGCTGTGGTCACACCACAGCCGGAACTTTCCCAGACAGTAAGTGCCACTTCTGGAGGGTGCTGTCTTTAGTGCAAGGCAGAGCTGCAAGTTTCTGAGCAGCCAGCTCTTGCTGTTGGTGGCTGAGGATGCTGAGTGCTGCAGTCCTGCCAGACCTAGCCATTCCCCTCAGCCAGTGACAGCTGGAAAATGGGCTTTGAGCTGCCGTGTTTAGGCCCCAGCTTGCTGGGATTCTGATAGGGGCCAGCCTGGAGCAGGAACGCTCCCTGTGTGCAGAGGAGGGAGCATGACAAAGGCACTGTGCTCAGCCTTGGTGGATACGTAGGGGACGCTGTGGTCTGGGGACACCTGTCCCTCTCCACAGACGTGCCAAGTACCCACAGGCACCAAAAGTCTTGATCTGAGAACACAAGCTCTTTGGGGTGGTTTGTCCCCGTGAGCTTCTTGGCTGTGCTTACCCGGGAGCATTTCAGAGACACACTGGGGATGTGGAGTTGCTGTTTGAAGAGAGGGATTTTGGTGCCTTTGTTGCCAGGTTGTTCTTTTGCCTCTTCAGGCAGAGCAGTCAGTAGCAGAGCTGACAGGCACTCGGAGTCCACCTGTCTTTTGGCTTTTAATAAGCTGCTAAGAGATGATGTGTTGTCCGTGAATCTTTGGGGGGCCACTCTTCTCTTGTGTGGCAAAAGACACGTTCCCTGTCAGCTTCCAAAGAGGCTGTTGGAGCTTCAGCCCCAGATGGAGGCTGATTGTACTGCTAGTGTCACAGTGGGACAGAGTGAAGGGCAGGGAGAGGGGAATTCAATGGAGCTCTTGGGACTGAGGAGGCCAGGAGTCCCCCAGGCACTGAAAGCACAGAGCCTTGTCATCTGCAGAGATCAGCACTGGGACAGGAGGGTTACAATGGAAGCAGAGGTGGGCAGGGAAGCAGAAAGAAGTGGCTGAATGAATATGATTTGTACGCTGAAAAAGGAAAAAGCTGAGCCTGATGGCATCTCCCAGTCACTTGCTCTGCATTTGTTTGTACAGAACGTGGAGGCAGAGGCACAAGCAGAGCCGCCCAAACCTCCGAGTGACACGATGGCAGCGAGGAGGAAGAGCAGGGAAGACATCAGAAGAACTGAGGATCAATGGAAACTCCATCAGGAGAGGGGCAATCAACAAAACCATGTAAGCGGAGGAGTAGTAGCCACTCCCCTGATGGAAGGTTCTGTCTCTTGTTCTTTACCGAACTTTGGAGACAAGTTGGAGGCAGAGCTGCAGAAAACTCGGGCTAGGATCAAGGCATGGGAGAAGAGGCTGGAGGAAGAAAGGGAGATTCTAGCAGAAGACCGAGCGAAAATTGGTCTCCTCCTTGAGAAGCGAGAGGCTCTACAGAAACAAGTGAGTGAATGAGCAATAGCCACTGCAGTCACCAACCTGGTGCTTTCTGCCCTTCTTGCCTTTCCCCTGCAGAGCAGCAGGGGGGTGGGGTGATGCCTCTGAGTGCCATCCTGCTCCAGTGTGGGCCACAGGCACTCTGAAGGACACTCCCTGCTCTGCTGAATCTCAGCTGCTGCCTTGCACAGTGGCACTAGTGCTTTGGCCTTTTGGCCAGCAGTCATCTGAATGCATTCCTGCTGGCCTCTTCCTGCTCTCCTTGTTTCTTGAGGTGTTCTTGCAGGGGAACACGGTGACCCAGATGGATCTGGAAAGAAGCTGTCTGTATCCCTTGTGAATCTGGTCCTCTCCCTTTCCTCACAGTCGATGACTCTTGGCTGACAGGGACAAGCTGGACTCTCTGACTGCTTTGTTCTCTTTGACTTGAGGTGGAAGTGTTGACATCTCGCCTGGCAGCCTGCAAAGATTTCCATCAAGTGACTGGCAGCAAGGAGCCCCAAGATTCCTGTGAGGCACAGAAACTGTCCCAAGCAGCAGCGCTGGCGGTTGGGCACGTTCAGAAGATGCCGGAGGAAAAGAGGACTCCATGGGAGAAGGTAGAACATTTGAACAAAGAGCTGCAAGTGTGTCTGCAGCCCTTGGAAGGGGAAAAGCGTCCTTGGGAGAAAGCGGAATGGTCATTTTGGCAGTCACCCTTCAGAAAATCCATGCAAATGCATTTTGGAGAAAATGGACAATGAATCTGGCCTTGCACTCCAGTCAAACCAGCCTTTGGCTTTGAGCCATCCAGTTTGAGGAGTGGACATCAGAACAAACCCATGGCAGAGCCCTGCATGTGGCTGACAGCATCTTGCTAAGGGCTTGCACTTGAAATGGGATCTGGGGCTAATCTCTGCCAGCCACTTTTCTTTCTGACACCAACTCCTTTGTTGTCTCAGATCTCCACAGGCTCTTCTGTTGAACCTGCAGCAGCAGCAGTGTTACCTGAAGGCACTAGTGCTGGCCAAGCTGTGCAGTGGAAGCCGGGCAGTTCGTTCATCTCCAGCACTGACAGGGCTTCTGCTCAGCAACAGGAGATGGAGGATGATGAGGATGAGTCCCTGGAGCTCCTGAGTATGTCTTGTGTCTTTCTTCTCTGAGGGACAGTGTATTGTGTGCACGTGTCAGCACAGCTGGACCCAATGATTCTCCTCACTTTGGGGTCCCAGGAGCATTTAGGGCTCCCCACAGGAGAGGCTGTGCTCCAAGGCAGCAAGAGAGTGCTCTGGGTGTTCCCGCTGCCTCTGAGGGCAGCTTGGACGTGCCTGGGGTTTGCCTGAGCTTCCCCAGCTGCTAAAGGCAGAAGCAGGGGTTGTCCTTGCATCAGCAGAAGGCTGTGAGCTAGCAAATGATCTGGGCAAGTCCTGTGTGCTAGTGACCAAACTGGATAGAATAGTTAGCTTCCTAAATTCTCCTTAGACTCCTGACTTCTCATCCGCCATCAGAGCAAAAAAAAACTTCACAGAAAGTGATTGGTTTTGGCATTTTGTCTTTTGGTTGTGGTTTTAGTTTGGGTTTTTTTCCGGATTTTTTTGGGTAGAGGTTTTTTCTCCATCTTGAAGGAGCTCTTCTGCCCCATGAGTCTCAGTGGCGTCATTTTGATGACTGTTCCTATTTACCACTGCTACATCTGCAGGTTTTTTAATGAGAAGATTATATATTTGTCAGTGAGGACTCTTTGGAAAGAACATCAGGTGACAGCAGAAACAGAGAGCAAGAGCTGGTTTTTTTGTGCCCCCAATGAAAAAAACAGATCCTTTTATTACAATCTGTATTTAATATCCTAGTTTTGTTCTTAGAAAGATTAAGTCCAAGAGACACAGGCCTGGGGCATGATCAGATAAAAGTGCACTGTAGGCATTTCTCAGGAGTGAGCCTCCAGCCCCTCTGCTGTATATTCCTCAGATCCATGGCACTTTTTCCTACCTGATTCCCAGTCATTCCCTTGACTGTTAGAATGCTACCCACTGGCCCAAGCCCTGCTCAGATCAGTCTCTAGGAAAACAAATCAAGCCCTTTGTGATTCTACAGCACAAGTCATTGAAGCTGCTTCTTGCCCAGAGCAGCTGCCGGTCCTGTGCCCTCAGATAAGAGCTGGTGGGGCTGAGAAGAGAGCCCAGCTGACGCTCTGTCTCCCGTCACCTGTTGGCACAAAAGGGCACTGACGTGCACCTGGCTGTGTCTGCTCTCCAAGCCAATCCTGCCGTGTCCTCAGTGGGGGCAGCAGCTTGGAAGGGGCTGGGTGTGGCCGTGCCTTCTTGCCATTGCTTGTCAGTGCTGGTGCCTGGGCTTTGGCAGCTTTGTGGCGGTGGCTGCCCTGGCCCTGAGGGCTGGTGTGAGCGCCGAGGCTGGAGCCTTCCTTAGCTGGGAGAGTCCCGCTGCCGGCCGGCCGCTGCAGCGCGGAGCTGCCCCGAGGCAGCAGCCCCTGCTCTGGGCCGGCTCCTGCACGGCCTGGGCTGGGCTCACAGAGGGTCAGCATCTCCTCTGGGCAGCTGTCCGTGTCCCGCCGGCACCTGAGGAGCACTGCTGTCCTTGCTGCCCTTGCCCGCTGCGGGAAGGTGGGCACGTGTGCGGGGCTGAGAGGGCGAGTGCAATGGCAGGGACTGATCCCTGCTGTCAGGGGCAGGAGAAGCAGTGTGGTTCTTCACGTGGGCCACGGGCAAGGGCGTCTTCCAGCTCAGCCTGCTCCTCAAGGGTGAGGGTCCTGCTGCTGAAGGCCCCTTGGGATTGGTTAGAGCATGAGCTGCTTGGGTTTACAAAGGGAAAAGCATTCTTTTGGTAAAGTGCTGCAAGGTGGGGAAGATGCCCTCCTCTCCTGGGAATGCATCTCCCTGTGCTTTGTTTGCTGTCAAGAGATCTCTTCAAAGGACTGTAGAAATCAGTGCTGGCCTGCTTGTACTGCAGAGCTGCCTGTCTTATTGCAGTTCTTGCAGTTGTTGTTGTTACGCAGCTGGCCACAAAGGACTCAGAAGGCCAGACTGTACAGCCCCAGCAGGGCTGCCTTTTGTATCTCCTGGATAGTGGGATCTCTGCTTTCAAGTAAGCATCTTGCATTTTGTTTCCCTCAGGGCAAATGGCGAGCATGGAAAATCCCCGAAGGAAATACATTGAAGAGGAAATTGTTGGCAGAGGGTGAGTCCAACCACAGTTACTTGTACGCAATCTTGGGGCAACGATTTGCTGCTGGAATATCTGTCAAGGGTGAAGTCAGGCAAGCTGCAAACATATTCAGACACTGGGGTTAGTCTGCCCCATCTCTCAGTACCAGCCAGAATTTGGAAGTGTGGTCAGAAGGAATTGTCAGACACTTGGATTTCATTGCCAGAAACAGCAACCACCCCTTTTTGTAGCAGGCAGATAACTGTTTGAAGGAACATTTCTTCCCAAGAGTTTGCTGAAGGAAATAGTGTGATCAGGATAAAAACTGCCCAGTTTAGAAACTGAAATCCACGATGAAAGAATCACCTGGCCTTTTGAGCTGAGGCACTAAAGCCCAGTGCTTCAGAAACAGGCCCAGTGCCCATGCACTGGAGAGGAAAATGCATCATCTGCCTTCTGGCAGAGCCCTCCTGCATGCTGCAGGTTGGAGGCATTTCCAGCAGACATCTCCTGTCTGGGCTGGCTTTCACTCCAAGGTCTAAATGGCTTCTCCTTTCTTTGCTGCTGTTTTGTTTCTAGGGCTTTTGGAGAGGTTTGCAGAGCCATCGACACTGCCACAGGAGGACAGGTAAATGTCAAGAGCCCCTGCAGATTCTGCTGCTCTCCAGGGCTTTCCTCTCTTGTGTCAGCTGTGGCTGCAGCTGTGGCTAGAGCTGTGCTGCAAAGGCACAAGAAGCACAGACTGGTGCCAGCCTGCCAGCTGCATTTGGGACAGTCTTTGTCCTGCTCAGCTGCCAGAAGGAAGGCAAGGGGGGCAGCGGTTCCTTTCAGAGAAGGACGCTCTCCCTGGCTCTCAATTGCTCCAACAAAGGTTGTGCCTTGGAGCATCTCACTGCTCTCTGGGGCTACGGCTTCAGAGTCCTGAATTCTCATTTCTGGCTGCCAGCAAATTCATCAGAATGTTCCTGGCAGTTCCTTAGGCACCTGCAGTGCTGCAGTTGGGAACTGCATGTAGGGGAGAGATCTGCAAGGCGTCCCTAAAAGCCCCAAGCCCTGCCTAGGTCCCAAGATGTATCCACAGAGTACCAAGGCACGCATTTCTTCCTCTGAAGTACGGACAGAGAAACAGAGTGTGTGCTCAGAGCTTTGGGGGCTGAGAGTTGAGACACCATTTTTAACAAGTGGACAAGGCAAATTGTGGTCAGTGGCCACGTGTCCTGGAACTGGCCCCCAAAGGAGCAGAGAAATGAGCTGTAGGAATGTCAGTTCCTAATTACTCCTTTGTCTAATCACAAGGCACTTTGGCAGAGCTCACCTGTGTCATTGCAAAATCACTCGCTCCATGTGTGTTGTGGTCTCATTCCACCAGCTTCTAAAGTTACTGATTTTCTGTGTCATTCTAGGTGGCCATCAAGAAAATCAATCTTCAAGGACTGAACAGGAATCAACAAGCGCTTAATGAAATCATGGTCATGAAGAAGAATAAGAGTCCCCACGTTGTGGATTATTTAGACAGGTGAGTGGTCATGGTCTCTTCCCATGAAGGTTTGTTTCCATAGTAAAAGCATGCGAGGTTAAAACCCCACTTTGGACACTGGCAGAAAATAGAGCTGTTAATAATCAGTTAATTATTATTTCTCTACTCATCTCCAATGGATGGGAAGAGAGTGTATTTTGCCTGCATGTGTCTTCCCTGGCTTTCAAACACTGAGTTGGAACACTGGCCAAAAACCTGAATCAACCCTCCCATACTAAGTCAATACCTTGTAAGCTCACTGCCTCCATGTTGTCTCAGGATTGATTTTTTCAAGTTTCTTCAATGCTGATGAAGCATGCTAGAGAGGATTTCCCTTGGATTGTTGCCCCTCTTTTCCAGGGCTGGCCATGCCAGGAACACTAGGTGCTCCTTTCCAGAAATACCATGCGGGACAGGTTTTTCATCTTGGCTGATAGTAAACTGTACTTTTTGCTTGCTGGCCATCTAAAATATCTCCTTTCTCACAGATGTGCTGTTCTCCGTGAGACTGCACAGACTGCAAACAATGCACAGCCTGGAGGGCATGTCTGTTCCTTGAATTCTGTCCTTGTCACAAAGGGACCCGGAAACAAGAATCAAGCAAAGAAACCAATGTATGCATGTTCATCTGCATGGCCTTGTTCCCTTCTTTCAGCTACCTTGTGCTCAACGAACTCTGGCTGGTGATGGAGTACATGGATGGAGGCTCTCTGGATGATGTCATCGCTGAGGTTCGCATATGTGAACACCACGTGGCAACCATCAGTCGAGAGGTGAGGGATCCCATCTGTGCGTCCCAGGGCTTGGGCAGTATTGTCTGGGAAAGGGGCTCAGGACAGGAGCGATTCCGGGAGCCAGGCTTTGTTTCTGTGTGGCTGATATGCTCTGGGCAAGCAAGAGCATCTCAAGCGAACTGCCTGCCAGTGCCCCTGCACTCACTGGACTCTGTTCTTGTCCTCTTCTCTCCTGCTGTTGCACTTTCACTCTGGCTCTTGTATTTGCTCTTCTCCATCTTGCCTCTCTAAACTTTGGCCTGTCTGCACTGCATTCCTTGCCTGTAAAAGCAAAGGTGGGGGTGGCACTGTTTGAAAGGAGCAGCAAAGAAGAGAGACTCATTTCTCTGAGTCCTCAGCTGGAAAGGTTAGCAGTGCAGCCAGAATGCTCTGTACTTCTGAGCACATGCACTGCAGCAGCAGTCATCCTGGCTGGTTTGCAGGGCAGAGTCTACACCAGCAGTTGCTGTTGCTCTTTGGCAAGCTGATATGCCTTTCTTTAGAAAGGTGCTGCCCTGCCTGTGTTGGAGCAGCGAGCTCTTGCCCTCAATGGCACTGTCTTCTGCCATTACTCCCCATTCCCCTGCAGAGGGAATCTTGGAGAGCTCTTTCCTTTCTTGTGTGATGAAATCACATCATGGATTTTTGCCCTCCTGTTTCTGGTTTCTCTCTCAGTGCCTGCAAGGACTGCATTTTCTCCATTCCAACCACGTGATACACCGAGATGTGAAGAGCCTCAACATCCTCCTCAAAACGGATGGCTCTGTCAAGCTGGGTCAGTATATTCTTGGTCAGGTGCAGCATTCCAGGGATATGTGGGCTGTGGGGCTGCTTTTGAGTGAGTGCCAGCCCCCCCAAAACGGTGCTGGTGGCAGTGCAGGGAGCCTGTTGTGAGCTGACCACGCGGTGGCAACGTGCACAGACCTATGGCAAGGATCGAGCCGTCCACAGTGGCATTGCTCTGTGCGTGTCCCTTCCAGAGGGAGGGGGCTACAAGTCTAAAGTTTCAGAGGAACAAAAGACACTGCTGGAGGCCGTGTAAAAAATGTGGGGATTTTTGAAGCAGCCAATGCCATATTTCTTTGGCTAAAGTCCTGAGGAAACAGAGCAGGGAGAGTTGTCCAGGAGATTCAGCAGCACATTCTCCAACTTCAACTGGGCAATTCTTTTCCTTGCTTTCCTAATTGCACAGGATTCAAATCAAAACCTTCTTTTGCTCTCTCCCCAGCTGATTTTGGCCTCTCTGCTCAACTCACCCCTGAGCAGAGTAGACGGAGCTCGGCGACCGGGACTGCTTGGTGGATGGCGCCTGAAATTGCAAAAGCTGAGTCCTATGGCCCCAAAGCAGACATATGGTCTTTTGGAATTGTGGGCATTGAAATGGTGGAAGGAGAACCTCCTTACGGGAATAAAGGTCCTCTCATGGTAAGGTATAAATACTCTCTGATCCCGCTGTCTTTCTCCCCCATCCCACGTTCTGTGTGCCATTGGACAAAATGCCATTGCCATCTGCTGGAACTACTTCCACCACGGTCCCTTTCTGAAAATGTCCCTGCAGCACATCAGCATCTGCTGGGGTTTTGGTTGCATCCGTGGGGGAACTCAAGCCTTAGCCCAGGCAGACAATCTCCCTTCTCAGGCAACATTGGGCTTTGGCTTAGAAGTCGTTCCAGCTCTTTTGGCCGTGTAGATGGCCCTACTAACAGGAAACAAGCATCTTAGAGCTGCTGTTATCTTTCCTGAAATGAAGGAAAGAAACCCAAACCCAACCAAGTTTCTAAAGCAGTGCTTTGGAGAGAAGTGTACCCCCATTCTTCTCACAGGGAAACTTGCCTTAACTGAGGGATTTCCTTTCTTTACTTTTAATTACCATTGTTTTCAAGAACCAAGGAAAAAGCTTGATGACATTTATAGCAGCTGTGCTCAAGGGACCAACAAGTGCTGCAGAGATGCTTTTCATGTCATACTCCTTGGAAATACTAGAGTGAGTTAGTAGAGCAAAGTCCCTCTTCCAATTAGCCTGTCAAGCTGGTCAGGTGAATCCTCAGAGAAGCAAAGGTGCTTTTGCTGATGTAGTTTCCACTAAGGAGGTCAGTCAATGAAATCAGCTGCCAGGGCAAGATCTGCTGGATGCTGGAAAAGCTGTGACTGCATCAGGCTTTGGGTTTTTTGTTGGTCCGGGAAAATCATCTCTGCCTCTGTGCCACGGCAGAAAGAGCCACTGCAGAGTGCAGCTGAAACAATGGGATCTGGGAGAGCAGTTCCAGATGTGAGAGAAGCAGCTGAGAGACTCGTCTTTCCTTTTTCTCCAGGCTCGATTCCTGATAGCCACCAAAGGGATCCCAGAGCTGCAGCAGCCCAAGCTCCTCTCCCCTTTGCTGCGTGACTTCCTGAGCTGCTGCCTGCAGAGAGACGAGGAGCGGCGCTGGTCTGCCAAGGAGCTGCTGCAGGTAAAATGCCAAGGGGCTGCAGGGGAAACAGTGTCCCAGGGACGGGCTCCTCCTGCACTGAACTGCCAGGCATCAGATGAGCCTCGTCCTCCTCACCTCCACTCTTGGTGCTGTTCAAATGAGAACAGCCAGGAATCCTAGACTGGGCTGGGCTGGCAGGGACCTGTAAGGGTCATCTGGTCCAAGTGCCCTGCAATGAGCAGGGGCGTCTTTCAAGAGATCAGGATGCTCAGACCTGAAATATTTCCAGGCCTGGGGCATTTAGCAGCTCTTGCAGTAAGCTGTGCCACTGTTGTCCCACTGTTGCTCCTTAGACCTACTCTGACTCAATCCCCTTTTCATTGAAAAAAAGATTACCCTGCCTTTGGGGCTCTTAGCTTGGAAAGTAATGGTTCATTCTTGGCTTTTTTGTTTTCCTTTGTGCAGCATCCATTTGTAACATCGGCCAAGCCTACATCCAGCCTGGTGCCACTCATCCTTACCTTTAAGAAGTGGAAGGAGTTGACAGGAATGGACCAGTCACTTAAAAACTTTTTCTTCCATCACCAGCATTGTAGTGGATTGTAGAGTAGGATTTTAGCCTAGGATTGTAGGGTAGTATTTTGGCCTAGGATTGTAAATAAAGTTTCTGAAACCTCAAGTCATTTTGAAGATTGTCCTCCTTCTGAGCCTGTGAGAATGCTCAACATTTCCTTCTGAACTGTCCATTTTTGCTTAGAGGTGGAAAGTGACATTGATGCCTTCTTTGGTACGGTTTGAAGGGGGAGTAGGCTCTTCTTTCGTCATGCTCTCCGGACCGCAGTGCCTTTGGAATATGGCCCAGGGGCTGGGTTTTACCCAGCTGTGGCACTTGTGTTTGAGGCAGAAAGGGCAGTGGCATTTGCAGGCAGAACCAAAGGACGAGTGGGGCAGCCCAAATACCCTGTGCAGATGCAGGCCTTGAGCTCTGACTCGAGAGCATTTGGGTTGCTGCCACTTGCATTTGTATCCCTAAGTGCAATCTCTTTGTCTGGGGGAGAGTTTTGCCCAAGTGAGACAGCAGAAAGATCAGGGAGGCTGCTGGGAAAGGCGCAGAGCTGGTGCAGAGCTGTCAGCGGCTGCAGGGTGAGCCCGGGCCCCGCCTTGCCCAGGCTGGAGCCCCAGCAGAGCCCTGGCAGAGCCCGGAGCAGCCTGAGCCTGGGCAGAGGCAGCTGCAAGGGGGCCCTTGGAGCTGCAAGAGGCAGCAGCCTGGCCCTGGGTGCCTCTTGGGGGCCCCGGGCGAATCCTGCGCTCTCAGAGCCCAGCTGGCAGCTGGCTGCTCCCGAGGGGAAGCGTGGCCGTGCTGGGCACAGCACAGCCCGGTGGCATCGGCCGTCCGGAGCGTGCACAGGAGCAGAGAAAGGCAAACCACAGCCGAGGGCTGCAGGCCTGGCTGAGGATTGCCACCCTTGTGCTGGCTGCCCTCTAACTCCTGGCCAAGGCGAGCAGTGTGTGCAGCGCTCTGGGCACAGGGGAGGGAGCCGGGCTGCTCCGCAGGCTCCGGCACAGGGCAGCCTCCTTCAGGCACGGCGCTTCTGCCGGGGGAAGCGAGGCCAGCGGCAGGCAGGGACAGCTTGTCAGGTCACATCTGCAGGAGCCAGGGCCTCACGCGGCTCTGGGAGGAAGCGCCTGCAGTGCTGGAGTTGTGCACTGAGCCAGAGCAAAGGGGTGAAATGCAGAGTGTTCTGCAGAAATATTCCGGGGCGCCAGGCCAGCCTGCTTTGAGCTCTCTGGCACACAGCAAGCACTGTGCAATGCAGCCCTGAGCTGCTGGGAGAGGGGTGTTAGAAAGGAGCCAACTCTTAGATGAAATTAAATGGGGAAAAAGTCCTCAAAGTCAAAGAGAACTGTTTCTGAGGAAGGATTCACCTGAGCTGGGTGTGTATCTCCCTCTCCCAAGAGCCAAACACACACACAACACACACACAGAAAATGCTGCTATTTATGGCCTTTCCCAGCCCAGGGCGAACCGTGTCCCCTTTCCCTTTGGCCGGGAAATAGGAAACTTGTATTCTGTCCCCACCGTCTCCTTTTCTGTCCCCTCCCCTCTTACCCTACTTCCCTTTTGGTTTGGTCTTCACGCTGGCCCCTCTCCCAGCTCACAGCAACACCCAACAAATCAACTAGAACAAATCCAAACCCTAAACACAAACACCTAGAACCAACAGCTTTCCTTCTTTCTTCTAATAACCCTTCAGCTGAAGCAAAATATTACCTCCTATCTCACTGAGGGAATGGGGCTTGTGCTTGAGCAGTGAACTGATTTGGAAGAGAGTAGAAAGGTTTCAGTAGGCAATTTGTGTTTTCTTTCTGAATTGCTGAAGGAAAGACACAATGTGGCTTCAGTCAGCAAAAACATTTTCAAGGTGCATTGAGGAAATGCTTGTGAGCAATTCCCAGAGAAAGAAAGGGTTGAGAAAATGCTGAACTGCAACAAATCATGGATTCCCTTCCCATTAACAGTGTTGAACCCTCTATTCCCCCAGTGCAGTGATTGATGTGTGGAAGTGGCTTCTTTAGCCTTGAGAATAGAACAGTCCTCCTAAGAATGTAGCTGGAATGCATTCAAGGGGAAAAGAGTGGTTGCAGGAGGCTCTTGAGCATCAGAGGAGAATTGCAGGAATGGGATGTTCCCCAAATGACCACCAGAGACTCTCAAGAGAGCCCTACTCTCCTGTCAGTTACTTCTGAGAAGTGATTTAAATTTGTCAACTAATTTGAGGGAATGTTTAGCCTGTGAGTTTCAGCAAAGTAATGAGTAGGTCTTATTTCCATGGTTACAAATGAGTAGGTGAGATTTCTGGCTGAGCACGTGTTAGGAAAGTGATTCCCCACGCACCCAGCACTGAAATAAAGTCATGCCTCCTTTCTCACACCGAGCTGGCACCAGGGATCGAGCCCTTCTTGGTAACTTTGATTTTATTCGCTTCTATTGAAAGGTGAAAATGAAACCTTTTCCAGCTGTTCCCCTCGGGTTTACATTTCTGGGGGCCAAAGCTCTGTGCTGCAGGTGGCCCGCGTGTGTGCAGAGCAATGCAGCCTCCACAAAGCCCTTGGTTTCCCCACAAGTCGTCATGATTTGTTGCCAGGTGTGCCCAGCTGTGGCAGGAGAAGGAGCCCGCAGTGCAGTGGGCGCCGTGCCCTGCCCGGCCAGGGCTCTCTGGCACAGAGGAGCAGCAGCAGCACCTTTCAACCCACTCCTGCCCTGGCCTCACCTGGGACACAGAAGCCTCTGGAAATCAGCACCACCTGGCGCCTTCCCAGCCTGGAGCAGCTCCTGCTGGTGGGCACATCCTGCACTTCTGCTGCTTCCGAACAGGAATCAAGGCACAGGGGGAGACGGACATACAGAGAAGCCCTGGGCTAGTGCAATAAATGGGCAAATGCATGGGGGAATGTGTTAGGAATCATTTCAGCTGTCATGCCAATACTGCCTTCGCTCCTTTTCTCCCTTCACGTTTCCTGTTCTTTTCCCTCTCACATTTCCACCCCTTGCCCTCTCGAGTCTCACAGTTTTCCTGTCATGTTTGCCTCCCAAGTTTTACTCATTTTCCCCACCCTTTTCAGCTCCCTTTCCTCACACTTTACCTCTCACATTTCCCCACCTTCCCACTCTTACCTCCTTTTTTGTTCTCTCATGATTCTCACAATTTTTCCCTCCCTTACCCTGCCCTTTTCTCCCCTCATGCTTTTCTCCTTTCCTCAGTCATTTTTCTCCAAGTTGTCTCCTCATGTTTCTCACTTTTGCCCTCGTGTTTCCCAGCGTTTCCCTCTCCCATTTCTCCCACTTTTCCCCTCACATTTATCATTCTTTCCCCCTCATGTCCCTAATACTTTTCTTGTGCATTTTGTGCCCTTTTTTCACTTTTGTTTCCTGCCACTTTTCCCATTAAACGTCCCACCCTTTTTTTCCCTTCATGTTTTCTGCCTTTTTCTGCCCTCTCGTTTTTCACAATGTTCCCCTCAGGATTCTCACAATGTTCCCCTCACATTTGCTGCCTGTTTCTCTCTCTTTGCCAGTAAACTTTCTCACTCTCTTCCCCGCACATTTCCCCCATTTTTCCCCCTATGTTTCTCACCCTTCTCCACTCACCTTTCTTAGAATTTTCCCATCATATTTGCTGCCTTTTCCTCCTCTCACCTTCCTCTCCTATTTTCACTCACATCTTCACCATTTTCCCCTCAGTTTTCTCAGCCTTTCCCACACAGGTTTCCTACCCTTTTCTTCCCTCACACTTCCCTCCTTTTTTCACTCCCATTTCTCACATTTGTCACCTCATGTTTTCTGCCTTTTTTCCCCCTCACATTTCTTAACCCACTGCTTCCTGTCAGTGACTCTTTCTCTTCAGTAGCTGATGGGCTTCTCTTCTTTTTTCCTGCAATCGCCTACTCCGAAGAATGGGTGCCAGAGCAGCGCTCCAAGAAGCCCCTGCCCATGGGTCTGCTGAAGAGAATGGCTGTGCTCGACTTGAACAATCTCGTGAAGAACAACCTAAACTGCAGTGGACTTCCCGCTTCAGGTCTGGTTTTATTTCAATTCTCTCTAGTCTTCCTAGTGTTCTAAAGAAATAGGTACCCTGAGGGACACACATCACAGGTGCGCAGCCGCTTATGTAATTTCGCTCTTTTATGTAATTTATAAAACAATTAAAGACAGAAGTAGACATCCACATCAAAAGAATCCCAGCACTCCAGTTAGTTACCTCAAATCAGTTATAAATACTTGCCAGAGATATCTCCTATTACAGAGAGGGAAAAGACTTCTCAGGAGAGCTAATGGAATTGCAATTTGCAGCAGCAAGGAACACAGTTGCATTCAGAGCAGGTCCTCACAAGTGCTTTGCACAATATCAGAGCTGGATGCAGAGCCCAGGTGCCACTACTGCAATTTTCAATATTTGACCCGAGTTACACTATGCAGATGACATTTCTGGCAGATTCCAGCTGAAGACAGATTAACTAAACTAGAGCAAAGGTATCATACTACTGTATTTGCATCTAATGCATGACTGATATGGCTTGTGACATCAGGGTCATCAAGAAAATGACCTTGAGTGCTTTTTTCATCGTAGAAAAAGTGATTAACAGCTCATCACAAACTAGAAAAGTCTCAGTTGCTCCCACACGTGCAGAATACTGTCTCTTCCTTTACTGTAGCATCCATGTCACTCCCACTGGCCCCTTTGTACAATCATCACAAGCCACATCACTGGCTCCAAGCAACAGGCACTGCAGAGCTGCAGCAAAATGCTTGAACAATAAAAACATCAAAGTCAGATCAAGTTAAAAGGGTGCCAGTTGCAGGATGATAGCCACCATTCAATAAGAAATTGTTCCATAGGCATTAAGAACCCTAGAATGGCTCACAGGGGGAATTAGTAGAACAAGAGGAAAAAGAGATATCAAGCTACAGGTCTGATTTACTGGGCTTTTCAGGAGGGTTCATAAGAAAATTGTTGAATGCAGAGAAGATCACAGAGTAGCTTAACTTACTATAAAGGAAAAACCTGACAGAACATTTCCCTTTCAAAGGCAGACAGCTGTATGTGGCAAGTGGAGCACAAGCCCGGCTAGAACACTGCAATCACATTAACTGTTGGATGCAGAAATCTTTTTGTAGCTGCAGTTTCCATATTTTCCCCCCTACATTTGGATCCTTGCTGTTTTTCACCCCCAATAGTATGTACTAATGACATTGTCATAGGAATGAAGTTTTGAAAAGTTATTGCAAAACCTAAACATTTAGAAAAGACCCATGGGAAAGCCCATGCATACCACATATCCAGCACCAGCTTTCACAAAATATATGTCAATACGATAGCAACAAATGTATGATCAGATAAGACTCCAAAGAATTTTTGAATTTAACGTTTACATGCTAGATTTTGGGGGTTTTTAGGCATAGGAAGGCATGCATTCATTGTGTTTTGGTATTTTCACACATCAGTATTTGATGTCAAACACCCTTTCATTATATAAGCCTTGAACCAAATATAGATTAGAAGGACGGTAGGTTCTATTTAGACAGTGTATGAAAGTGTAATTAAAGGAAAATTGCTGCAGACAAGAAACAGCTCTTGGTCCCAGTAGAAACAAGTCACCTATACTTAAGTCTAAAATCACTGATACAATCCAAGTACAGGTGATTTCCCTAAATTTCAAAAAACCCTGTGATCAGAAATGCAAAATAAAACTTCTGGCACTCAGTTAATTCTCTCCCCCTCAGTCTAATGCATCAAAACAGAGACCAGAGGCCAGCACAGCAGGAAAGAGCATCTGTCCAATTGGTCACCACATCCAAGTGACTCAATGTCACACCGAGCAGGACCAACAGAGATCCTGAAAATCCTGAGAAACTGGTTTTATGGAAAAGAAAAATCAAATTCTGTCGAATCTCGTCCTACTAAGGTTTATATGCTGGAAATATCATTACGCATCAGAAAATAAATTCCTATCACATGGCTGTCATTTCACATTATTTAAGTGAGAAACATGTACTAAGTATATTAATACCCACATTACCTTTAATTTCATCACTTTTGCACTCATGAGCAAACACAGACCAAGCGTCTCCTTCAGCCAACCACATTTTCTTCTGGGCTGCAGAAGCAAAGCTGTCCCTGTCACAGGAAGGGCCAAGGGCATCCTGACACACCAGGGTTGTTTTAAGCCTGTTTTATAGACAACTGAAACTCGGACGGGTCGTGTGAGTATGAAAACATCTGCTGACACTGACATGGGAGACCATTCCTGAGGCCACACAAGTTTTCTTCAATGTTTTAAGCGGGAATGAGAAGTATTACAAAATCTTTGGAAATACATTCCCAGTATTTGTAGGCTATCGCTTATTATGCTGAAATCATGGATTTTTAAACTGCTTCCAGTTTTCAGCTACAAAACCCTGCTTTTTGATTCAATAAAAGAAGTTATTTCATCTTAATTTGGCCCTTTTACACTCTTTAGTTTTTATCTCAACCATTCCTATTTTATTTTGAAACTCCATAATTGTGAATATAAACAGCTCTACTCTATTTAAGGAGTCATCATGTTATTTTTTAGTTAATTTTGTGGTTTTTTGGTTCTCTATGACATTTTCCTCTAGGCTACAGAACACTGAATATTCCAGCACCAGATAAGTACAGTAGTAATTGAATATTAGTCTAGATGCTTGTGGGCAGGGTACTTATGAAAAAATATCTGTGGGCAAAAAATGAAAAACCTTTTTTCACTGTGCAAAGCCAGTCAACACACTGGTTACGAAAAGGAAAGGATTTTCAGTGCAGTTATTAAAATTTGATTTCGTTCACCTTCAACACTCTACTACTGTGTATATTCTCCAGTTTTCCAAACCATTCTCTCAGTTAGAGAATGGTTCACAGACACATTAAGATGGACATGGAAAAACTGAGCAGATCTCTAAATCCTACAGAGATAGTCCTCAGTCCTTTAATAAGTTTGAGTCAAGAAAACCTGGTGCTCTGGTGGAGCCTGTGACAGTAACAAAGCTCCTCAAGCTTATTTCAAAATATGATTTTACAAGTAATAACTTCACATTAGATTGAAAATTTGGCACTCTGCTTGAAGATCTAATTCTACATTCAAAAGCATTCAGTAATAAACTAAGTATTACTCTTCCCTTTCAAAACATTGATGACTAATTCATGCTCACAGTTTGGATTCAGCCAGCAGGGAAATGAACACAGCTAAATGCAAGCTTTCAAATTGACAGGCTCTCTCTAGAAACCATAAAATTATTCTTTAAACAGAACTACTGTTTTATTGCTACTGGGATCTTAGGTTCATTATGTTGTCATAACACTCTCAAACATATCTATTAATCTGCATGATTACAACAGCCAAGAATTAACTTCAGACAAATGCAGTAAGTTGCTTATTCATTCTTGATTTCAGCAACAATTTTCACTACAGATATATTTCAAAGAAATTTCCAGTGCATAATAAAAATTATGTCTTATTCCTAACATCACAAGCGTAGCTGCTAACACAAATACCAAATGGAACGAAAATTAAGTGAATCAAGATTTTCTCTGAGTCCCAAACTCCACAAAATTCAATATTTCCACTGAACTGAAATGAAAACCTTTTTTCTTTTCATCTACAAGAAAAAAAAAAAAAAGTCTTAAAATTCTTTAAGCTTAGAGGTTCAAATTTTCATCAATTACTTCTGATATTTCTAGGTAATAATTTCCCCACCTGCACATACACCAGTGCACCCTTGAAAGCAAGAGCCATGATTATAAATTCTGTTAGGTATGACAACAAATGCAATTCTGGGATACAAACAAAGAACTCAGACAGTCTAATTCTCATCTGGGAAAAGATGTCTTTTTGGGATGGGAGTGTTTTTTTCCCAATCCTAAATTCAGTTTAGCTAAGTCAAACTTTAAAAATGCCACAGGGAAAAGTGAAAAGCATGGCAACACCCAAGACCCTCCACATGTGAACTACCAAATATTTTGTGTCCAAGCTCTATGAAAACACATTATTCTCCAACTTCCTCCTCAAAATACCAGGAGGACACTAGCTTTTGCTCCAACTGCTGCTTCCCTTGCCTCTCTCCCCACCTCTACTAAAATGTATTTATATAGTTATGACACATTAAAATACATATTTACACTGGCACAGGAGTTGAAGCACAACAACACTGACATGGGAGGTGCTGGTGTGTAAGAGACGGTCGGAAGATCCCTCATCTGCCTCACGACCATCGCCAAGGACAGAGACTGAAACCACTAAAAGGGACTCTAAAATCTCAACACAGGAGTTCTGGCCTGGCTGAGGTTGGTGGGATGTTGGCCAAGTGCTGCCTGCAGGTGTGTTTGACGGAAAAACCCAGCACCCACATGGGAACATCAGAACCTGAGCAGAAACAATGGGCAAGTCGCGGTGAAGTGACTGCGCCTGCTGACTCGTTCTGGTTGACACTGTACCTGCTGACGGCTGACCTGTTCTGAGTTCTCTAAATGAACACACTGCAGTGATTTCCCCCACCTGTTTGGCCAACTGCCTGTCGCTTCAAAGAGGACTATAAGGACCCCTGAGTTAACCACAGACTTTGGGATCTCCCCACAGAAGAAGACGGATCTATTGGCTGGACCATGAGGATTTCGTCTCTCCGTTGGTAGCTATAACCCACTCCCTCTTTCTCTTTTCTCGCTATCCTTTATTTCCCTTCAAACTCCCTCTATCGCATTTGTTGGCACTAAATAAAGCTGCATTTTGGATGGAGCAAACTGAGTTGTCCCCCGCTGTGTCTTTTGCGCCCTGAGATCCCTAAAACGAACCATCAGGTTCCCCGCATATGTTTGCGGACCCTGACACAGTGCCATACCCTTTTGGTCCACAGAGCTACAAAGTGCCTTGAACATGTGAAAGGGAAGTTGGGGACAAGAGAACTGTTTTTTACACTGAGAGTACGCAAATGAAACGCAGGTTATTTGTGCCCTAGATCCAATTTGCTTTTGCCAGCCTTGATAGTGCATTTAAGTGATCAAATACTTATGGTCAAGTATTATTAACAGATAAATAAAGCAAAATAAAACTTTGAAGAAACAGGAAACTGGGCTACAAAGGCAATATAAACTATCCCCCAGACAGAGCAAAGGCAGGCAAGCCCCATAACACTTAGGTTCAGTGCATGCACATATCCCAGAACTCAGAACACCAAACCAGGCACTGTCTTTAGTGGACAAGAACCAAAATTACATGTCCTAAGTGTGAGGAAAAGGTGACCAGTAAACTGGAAAACAACCACACCCTAAGAGCTGTTGGAACTGTTTCCATCATCCTAAACCCTCCAGACAAATCATTTCTGTCTCTGCATTCTTTCAGCTTTACTTTATGGGCTGAGAAAAGCCCGTGGCATTTTATATGATGGCTTGTCCCAGAGGCTGAATCAATTCCTGTTCTTGGTGATGTTTCCATGATGTGAACTGTGGTTGGGAGTTAACCAAGATCTCGTAATGAGAATATTTTTATAGTGTAATCTACTTGCCTAGTTATTATTTCAGCCTGGCAGTTTGCATCGAGGAGAAAATAGAAGGAAATAGGATACATTGAAACAATGAACCAAATTATGGGGTGGGGCAAAGAAATCAGGGCTGAAAAATGAACATGGAATTACTGACTGCAAAGGATCAGGCGGGGATTATTTTTCTTCTCCTCCTTCCCCTCCTATTTTGGCTCTTGATTAAAAAAAAAAAAAATGAAGTAAATATTAGGTGCTGTGCCTGTAAAACAGGGATAAGTCAATCATTCGGTTAATCCTTACTATCACCTGCAAATAGTTTAATGATTTGATGAAACAATAATAGAGTTTTTAGAGCATCTTCCACAACACAAACTTGATAAGTATCTCATAAATATTCAAAAACCCTACATTTACACTGAAAGCTAAGAAAAGTAAATCAAAAATTCATTTAGTGTGAGTCCAGAGGACCAGAACCAGATTCTTCACCTCCTCCATCAACATTGACACGAAACATCATTGTTTGTGACTGATCTGAACAGAAAATCCAGGTGTTTCTTTCCACATGATATCAGTTTGGGGTGGTTGCCCACTCTGATCTCCCAGGCTATTTCTGCAGTCTGTCATTCCACCCCTGCTTTTACCAAGTACACAAAATTAGCAAAGTTTAACCACAAATGAAGTTGAAAGCCAGGCCTATATGTGACCTTTGAATTACCCCTTACCACTTTGTGTACATAACTTGTGCTATCTACCAAAATCTGTTCAAAATTTTCAAGGATTTTTGTGTCTTAGATGTCGCCTCTACCTCAGTTTTAAAGTTCCTCATGTTTGCTTTTCCCCCCTCTAAGTAAAACAGCAATGCATTTCTTTTAATACCTGTATGTTTCAGACTTAACTATTTAATTACTCTCATCTCTTTATTTAGCAGCCTTTTTGAATAACACCCTTGTTCATGCCTGGTTTTTTTGGCTCGAGGGCTGCAGAATACAATTTACAGTGTTTTCTTGATAATAAATGTAATTTTGTCGTTGAATATACTTAGGACTCCTGTGATTCTGCTACAGAAAACACAACATATCAGGGAAACCACACTGCACAAGTGCTTGAACAATGATTTGCTAACAACTTCATGACTCTTTCTTAGAAAAACAATAAAACACTCATTTGATATACTCCAAACCACTTCTCTCCCTTTCCCTTCTTCCCCAGCCTTTCCAAAGTCACAGATGCAGCAGTAATAAGCTACACGGTGCTGGCAAAGGTTCATTCCAAACCTCATAGAAAGCAATCAGCTCCAGCTCCCCCAGAAAAATCCTTCTGTTTAATGCAGAATGCACTGAGGTCAGAGGGAAGATGATACTTCCACCGGAATAAATGACTCGTTTCTCTGCACAGGAGACAAAAGTCCTACGCCATCCAGGGCATTCTTTGAAAGCTTTACCAAGAGGGCTCCCCAGCTGTCAGTCACAGCACAAAACGGCCCTCCAGAGACATTACAGAAGGTAAATTGTTTCATAATACATCAGCTGCTGTTGATATGAGGCACTCCAGCATGCTGAGCCTTGTTATTTCTCCTCATTATTGAGAAGCTTTTATCTGTTCTCAGACTGAGACAACTGTCTTCCAAAGGCTTCATCCACAATATCATGAAGTTAACTAAACAATCACTTCACTCCTGAAGATCATCTTAAATAAGAGCTGAACAAATGCTTGAAATTAAAAAACGGAGCTGCCAAAGATACAAATAGACTACTACTAGGCAGATAGCTATTTGGTTCGTTTTGGAAGGAATAAGACGACTCCTCTCCTACAACGAGCTCAGGAAGCTCACTCCTTAAATTACTAACCTGGCAGGGGACCACAAATTGCTGGAATATTCTCTCTAAACCTTAATCTCAGCAGAGGAATCCACTAGGGAATAACCACAGGGCATCACGCACCAGCATTAGGTACAACGGCCGATACGTGCATACAGATTATATTTGCAATAAACAATAGGCATGAATCCTCAAATCCATCTTCCCTGCAAGCTACAAAATGCCTTTTTTTAAATGAGATGACAGCAAGATATAGGAGAGCCACTCATCTTTGAACTGAGTCTGGGAGTGTCCAATTCCAGTGTTTATTGGGTTGATTAAAAGGGACTAATCTTTGCTGTTATTCATGGGTTACTGTTCATTAGCACTATCATTTTTATCAAAGTAAAATTTGCTCCTCTCTACATGGAAATTGCCATACGGCCTTTGAGCCTTTAATCGATTAGGCATTTTATAAGTATAACTTCTCCTTTCTTGAAAGCCTTTTCAGGGTACCGGCCTTTACAAACTAGAAAAAGCAGAGTTCCATCTCCAGATACCCAGGCTGAAAGCCTAAACACATGCTAACATTCAGTTTCACCACTAGGATCTCATCCAATGTTGACTCTTAACGTGAAATTCTTATCAAGGAGTGATGTGCCTTATTTCAGGTTTAGTTCTAGTGAATAAAAATGTAAATGCTTGAATATTCTCAACTCGGTCCAAAAAGGGAGGGTCAAGCACCACCTGTTTACTTCATTACAAATCATCTATTTGAGGAACAATACACAAAGGAAGATGAGCTAACAGAAAAGTCTTCATCCCTTAAGGTAATTTCTTAACTGGAATTTTTCATCTTGTTTGTTTTTTGTGGGGGCGGGATTTGTCTGGTGACTTTTTTGTACGGTTGGGATTTTGTTTGGTTGGTTTGGGATTTTCTTTGGTTGGTTTTTCATTTGCTCGTTTTGGGGATTTTGGTTGGGGTATTTATTGGTTTGTGGATTTTATTTGGGTGGGTTTTGGTTTCTTGGTTTTATGGTTGGTTGGGGACTATTTTTGTTTTGTTTTGTTGGGGGGTTTTTTGGTTGATTAGGGGATTGCGGTTGGTTGTTTTTTTCATTTGGTTGGTTTAGGGGATTTTTTTCTTTTTTGGTTGTTTTTTCATTTGGTTGGTTTGGGGGATTTTTTTCTTTTTTGGTTGTTTTTTTCATTTGGTTGGCTTTTTGTTTGGTTGGTTTTTTGGTTGGTTGATTTGAGGGATTTTTCTTTTGGTTGGTTTTTAGTTGGTTGGTTTGGGGGATTTTTTTGTTGTTGGTTTTTTTGTTTGGTTGATTTTTTGGTTCATTTGGGTATTGTGTTTGTTTCAGATTCAGTACTAGCACCTGTAAAGAGTAGAATGAAGGCACATGAAATAGATTTTCATCTACAGAAATTCACAACACATTTACTGCTAAATACTACTCCTATCTAAGCAGCCCTGCAGCATGGACACAGCACAGTTTGGAAAAGCTCTGGCCTGCAGGGCAGCATCACTCTATTTTGTGATGATATAACAGAGCACTAATAATCTTCATATAAGTAAAACCCTGCTTCCACTCTTAGCTCAGAAAACATCTTTCAGAAGTATTTCCAACTGCACTAAGCACTCTGAAAAAAGTTATCTCCCACTGCACAGTGTTTACTTCCACAGTGAGCATTGGGGGATGCAAGAGCACAGGACTGGCTCTTCCTGCCCAAAGCTGAAAACAACTCTTTCATCTCAAACTTCTCTTGCAAAATTGCTACCAAGCTTCATTGCTTTGACCTCACAGGCTAAGGACTAATGAGGACCAGAGTCATCAGTGCTGTCTGTACGACCTCAGCTCAGTGCTACTGGATACTTACAGAGGACATAAATTAACAAATTAATCTCATAAAAGCTCAGATTTAAAACTACTATGATGATCAGTCTTTACAGTAACCTGACTCTCTAATAAGAAAAATGCACACTTTGTTATTTCTGTGGATGGACAGAAATATTATTCTGTTATTCCATGGATAGACATGCTCAGCTGCAGCACTGCTCTGAGAAGTTCTTTGCCTGGGTTTGTGTTATTCCCAGTCAGCTGCCGCCTCCCTACCCTGAGACTAAAACCCCACCAAAAGCCTTAACAGCAGCAAATAAAGGGGAAGGCAGACGCCCCAAGTCTTCAGTTTCGTACTCCATGCCCAAAATGACCAGCTTCTTATACATTTTGCAACTTTCAGAAAGTACCTTTCACTGCAATATATATTTCAGCCCCTCAGAAATTTGGGCAATTGAACAATTTCCCAAATTGAGTATGAAAACAAATGAAAAAATTTTGACCATGGTACCTAATCAAAGGAATATCAAGAAAGGAGCATACTGATTCCTGAATATTCACCATTAACTTGGCAGTAACTGCCTTTTTAAGGATAATTTTCTGGACGCTGTCACAGAATACATCAAGACGCCTGAAATTAGCATTGTTAACCAAAAAGGGCAGTGACTGTGCATTCTCTGCCTGGTTTGCAACTATGACCATGAAAATGAAGCATTAAAGTTTCTTGTCCCTGCTATATAGATGGCAGATTGTTTTCAAGTTATCACATATAGGACCTTAAGTTTTCATATTAAATATTTCTAAGGGTTTTCAAGCCAGGTATTAAGAGACCAAATAAATGGCTTACTTCAAGTACAGAATTTCTCTGAACCTTGATGGGGGCACTTCAACAAATGCCATTCTAGCTATTGGCACAAACAACCCAGACACTTCAGATACCCACATCTGGCTCAACCTTCCACTCCATGAATAAGCAGCACATCACTACATTCAGGAAAGCACAACTTCATGGAGTTATTTCCATGTCTTTAATCTTTTTCCTGTGCCCTAGTGTTCTATACAAAAGGAGACAAAGATGGAAGCAGACAAACTGCGGCACATTAGGCTTATGATCCCATCTCTGGAAGTTAAGATCATCATTAGCTGATGGTTGTATAAGAATAATCACAATTGTTTTATTTGGTCGGATTTAAACATATGTTTTCAAAATTTTCATTTCAATGAACAATTACAGCATAATTAGGTACAAAATCTAAGTAAACACTCTGCTAGAACAATTTTAATTAAAGGAGATACTTAAGAAATGGTTTAATAAAGCAACCCTCTAGTCAGAGAAGCAGTACTTCTACTGTATGTATTCTTCTTACTATTCCAGCAGCCAGTTACTGTCCCAGCCATGCCTGCCTTTGCCAAAATAAGAATATGATTTGAATTCTACTCAGTGTAAAAATATACTCAAGAACACAAGAAAGAAGATGTTATCCGATGGCTATAATTTGAAAGACTTCAAAAACTGATCTTCATATTTACCTCAACTTGTTCAAAAATCTGCATTGCTAACAGGCTGTTTCTTCCAGAAGACCGAAATTTTTCCTTGTGTTCTTAAGCACTGCAGACTCTCTGACAATAAACCTTTGCCAGAGTGGACTTGAAAGAAAGAGAAGGGTGAAGGTGCTTTTATGCCAAACACAACAGTTAAGGGTTTATACAAAAATACTAGTGGGCCCACGTGAAACAATACCTGGTTAGTTTTACATTACCAATCATTATCATGATCAATTTCATAAAATATCATATCAACATCAATGCTTACTAACGAGAAGAGTTTTGCAAAAAAAACCCCCTTCATTCCAGAA
Organism: Chamaea fasciata; assembly: GCF_029207755.1. Taxonomy (NCBI): domain Eukaryota; kingdom Metazoa; phylum Chordata; class Aves; order Passeriformes; family Sylviidae; genus Chamaea; species Chamaea fasciata. Next base: position 130,503 of record NW_027094155.1, on the reverse strand, counting down.
CCCCTCAGGAATAAAATATTTCTATGATAATAACCTTAACTTTCAAGTGAGGAGACTAAAATACAGCACAGCAGTTTGGAAACCACGTTACAGGTGGTCTAATGGAGATGTGGAAGTGTTTACTAGCAGAGATGGGATACTTTTTCACTTGATCAGAGGAGTAGTAAAATAAAACCCAAAAGCAACAGCCCAAAGTAAAAGGACAGAGACCAAATCAATGCTAGTCTGTGTCAGACTGAGCACCTGAATGTCTTGAAAATGCCTCACCAGCCTTCTGTTCACCGTTTTTGCTCTTTACTACTAGCAAGAACATTTAAAAATGAGTTATAGGTAAGTGACAACATTGACTGAAGTGCAACACTCCTCACTCCTTCAGGAACTGCAGACCCATCTTTATTAACAGTGGCACTTAGCCACAGTGTGAGTGGCTCACAGTCAGTCAAAGCAAGTCAACTGGAAAACCCACCCCTGCTTCTGCTAACAGTGAGAGAACAACCAACACTGAAGCAGCAATTAAACTACCGTGATTTATCCCCTTCCTTCCCGTGCAGAATTGTCCCTGTTTTAGATCTTCCCTACCTTTGCTCCTTCATGGAAATTCAGTACGCCGCATCATCAGGCCTTCCCTAATCCATTTTCTATTCCAGAAGATGAACAACCAAACAACCCTCCTTTCCAAGAGCTTTCAGCTGCCCAACCCAAGCCCTCTAGCTGAGAGTTTCATCTTTATTTAACTTGTTCCTTGGCCTAAAAAATACTGCTGCTACAATAAATGAGAAGATTATGGAGCTATCGACTAATGCTTAAAAAGTGACTGAAAGAAACAAAAAAAGAAACACTTGAAAAGGTGGGCCTCTCTTTCCCAGCCTCCTAATTTCCCTTTTGCTCTTCAGTTGCGGTTTCAAGTCATTTAAGATAATATTTGTTGGAAAGTATGAAGAAAAAATACTTTAACACCGCATTTGTGACTACTGTAAACTTTAAAAACTATATCTTCTACATGAACAAGAGAGTATTCAACAGCTTTGTGCTTCTGCACTCCAGAAATGATTTCAGGACAGTCAACTTCTGAACATCATCTGATATTTTAGGAACTGAGGTTTTTCACTACACATTAGTGTAACTGCTGAGCCCTTAGGTTTGCTGCTAAATAAATACTCCTGCCTATTAAAATTATTTCATCACTACTGATCCTCAACTTGTGCTTCTCAGGCTGTTATATTTTAGTACATTTCAAGGGCGAGTTCCGAAAACACAAGTCAGTATGGATGTGTTTAAACCACTTGAAAATGTTCAAGAAGTTGCCAAAGTTCACACTCCTTAAATATCACCTAAAGCATTCATTAAAATTCCTTTCCTGAGGGGCTGAAGAAATCCTGTTATACAACGGCACCTACCTCTCAACTTGCTAAAAGTAGAGGATGCATTTCAACCTCTGTTATTTGATGCCGACAGTGAAGTTACACAACAAAAATCTCTACTGCCAAGGTAAATGTGCAAAGAGGACAAACAAACGGCTGAAGTTCAGACTGGGTAAGTTGGATTGAAAACTGGCTCAGCTGCTGGGTTCAAAGGGTTGTTGTCAGCAGCACAAAGGCCAGCAGTGGTAGAGCCCAGGGGCAAATACTGGGGCAAATATTGCCATCCTTCACTAACCACCTTGATGATGGCATCACATGGGCCTTCACCACTTTGGAGATACCAAACTAGGAAGACTGGCTGATAGAAAAGCTGGTGGTGCTGACTTTCAAAGACACCTCTCCAGGCTGGAGAAGTGGTCTGACAGACTGTATCAGAGACAGAACTTCCTTAAGCATCAGGACGATTGTCAAGTCCCAAACTTGCCGCTATATTCAAAGTATAGATATATTCAAAACCCAGCTGGACACAGCATTGAGCAACCTGCCCCAGTTAACTTGCTCCAAGCAGAGCAGTTGGACTCAGCCACCTCCAGAAGTGCCTTCCAACCACAACCATCCCCATGATGCAGCTGCCTTCAGCTTTTGGACAGACTCTGTGGACAATAGTACACTTTTTCATTAGAGTCCATTTCAAAAAACCCCATGAGTTTTTCTGTTTTTCACAGAAATCCGACAAAAACCAAAAAAGACTGTCCCATCTTGTCTCACATGATCAAATTTTTCTTAAGGAAGTCTATTAAGGGCCAGTAAGGCTTTTTCTCTTCTGCATGCAGTTTTTTCAACGTAAATAAGAAAACATTCCACTGTCTAAACACCTTTTTGAGGCTGAGGATTTTGTAAATATTTGTTGTGAGAATGAATTACATCTGGATCCTGTTTTTTTTTTTAAATTTTGTTTGGTTTGGGGTATTTTTTTTTCTCCTGTTAATTGCCCCTAGGGCCCCCTGAGGGAGATTTTCTTTGCTAAGAAAGCCTGAGGCACATAACTCTGTCAAGCTCTGTTTGCATCTCTGCCTCCTAAAAGGGTTACTCAGGTTGTTTTTATTGCTTTGGACACACACCTGCACACAAGATACTACCTGCAAAATGGTGGAGCAACCTTCTTCCCCAAGCACAAAAAAAATTTAAATATCAAAGACACTTTTCTTGAAAGAATATACCCATTGTTAGATGGCAGCCGAGATCCTAATACCAGCAATGACTGGCAAATGCACAAGGTACAGACATGACTCTGCTCTCCTCCAAAACCTACAATTTTACTCGTTCTGGCTTGTTCATTTGGCAGTTTGTTCTCAGCTCAAACTCTACCTGTGCCACATGCTCAAGTCGTCTTTCCTCCCCTCTGCAGTTTTTCCTCACAGCCCTAATCACAGCTGACCTCTTGTAGATTGACTGCTTATCAACACTCACGAAATTCCTACTCAGTCATTCTGCAGAGCTGAGATGCCCTGGGCAGTGTCCCTGCCCGTGCACAAACTGCAGGAAGAACAAGAGCTGAACTGATATTGCTTCTCTTAAAAGCATATCTAGGGAAAACACAGGCTTCCAATCCATTAAATGAACACAGAAATGAGACAAAACAGACTAATGAGATCAGGCAATAAAATTTTCATAAGAATTGAACATTTTCACTAAATTTCCTGTGCTAATTAAGGTTACATTCTGAGCTTATAAGACATACCCATTTGATAGTAAATTAATTGCTTGAGCAATGTGAATATTTTACATGTACTCTACAGTAGGTGTCCAAGATGCACACTTTAAAGTCAGCAGTGACTTTTGACAACTGTAAGCTTACAGAACTGACTGCCTCTGTTCTATCTCTAAATTTCTCATCTCAACTTTCCTCCCACTGCTGCCCCTTTTTGAGTTCCTCATTTTCCAGGTAAGGGGGACTATCCCAGGGGAGACACACACAAGCACGGGACTGATACTCATCCAAGAATGTTTCCATGGTTCTAACAGTTACTCAGATTATTAGAGATTGACAACTGTTGGAAACAAATATGAGTGAAAATGCAATTTTGTGCCATCAAACCAAACAAGGACAGGCTTCTTATGTCTCTACTTGCACTTGACCAGAAATAAAGCTTCCCTTTGCTTATTTCTGCTGCCCTCTGTACATGCAGCTTCTGAAATTCAGGCAATTTCTGCCTCTGGCAACAAGAATAAACTTGCACAACTACTCAGGGCTGTGTCTCCCCGAAGGAGGCAGTTTGATGCAATTTGTCAAAAGCCAAAAGAGTGCTTTAATGGACAATTTACTTCAAACGACTGCAGCTGTTGCCTAATAAAGGAACAGAGACAAAAGATTAAAAATGGTTCTACCCATGCCAATACAATTCTCAATGATCAATGAATAAAACACACCCTTTTCTATCTCCCCTTTTTAGTCAAAGGCAATAAAAGTAATGAATCATTCTCTTTCTGTAGTTTGCTACACGTGATGTTCAATCAAAGCACTTGGGGAAATTTCAGTAGGTATTGTTAACAAAGTACACATATGCATTTTGAGCTTATTGCTTTGTCTTGAAAAGTAAAGCCAGATACTCCCTCTTCTGTCAGAGCTCAAAAGAGTCACTGAAAACTTCTCTGAAACTCCACATATCAAAAAAAGCTCTAAAAAAAAAAAAGCCACCAGAACCTCCACACCCTGATCTGGTCCCAGGAGAGCTTGTGCTCCCACACTGCAAGAGTCTCATGTTCTTACGTATGAAGCTCATACTTCACTATCAGACAACATTACAAGCACAGCTGGAGCATAGAGAATGAATAATATTAAGTGTTCAACATGAACTTAATAGAAAGACAGCTCATTATTCATTTTGAGGGCCTTTCTTTGCCTCTACATCTTTCTTTGTTGAAATGATGAGAATCAAAATATTACTCAACAGCAAACACAGGGAAGTTAGGACAGCAGCATCTCATTAGACCACAGGGAATATTTGGTATTTCAAGGGAGTGAAGGAAGAAAATACAGATAAACACGAGCCAGAGCTAACCACAGCATTTGAATGTTACCCCAAGAGCTCCTCCATGCAACCCCCTCCTTCAGTCATCCAATTTGAATTACCCCTTGAGCTACTCAGGCATATTCATCTACAAACTAAGAACAGAACTCGCATCAGGGTGATATTATTCCTTTTCAAGGTTCCAAGTACAGTTTTCAGTATTTCTCCTCCTGGGAAGCACTTATGCACTGGAGCAGCCCCACCGCTGATGTTTATTCTTTCCCAGGACTGGCAAGCCTTTGAGCTCGAGCTCCTTGGTAGTACCAAAACATTCAATTTCCTTCAATTTTGTCCTCACCTAATCCAATACCTGCCGAGCATTTAACAGAGAGAATACTTCCATATCATCATTTACTGCATGTAGAGATGAGATAGGCACATAATTAATTTTCACTTTTACCCACGAATTTATTTCCAGATGTGCCCAATATTGCTGTGCAGCAGGCAGGATGCACATGGCAGTGTGCCAAAAAATACATGAGCTGTGAGACTAGAAGGTAATTTTTGTTGACTAATGTCACTTTTCCATCAAACTCAAGGAGTTCCAGTGGGCTTGTGAATTCATTTGAAGAACAGGGTTGGGTTTTTCTCATTATGCTTATTACTGACTTCCCACCAGGACAGGCATCTTAAAATTCCAAAAACAACACACGGGGACGTGCTCAGAAGAAAAATTGCCTTCCAAATGCATCAAATCCAGAAAAACACTGCTCAGCCACATTTTATAAATCCCAATACAAAGTATAAAGATACAATCTGGCTCCAGGCATACAGGAAGCCATTGCCCACATTAGCACCACCTCTGGCACTCCGCGCTCTGGCTATCTGTTCAAAGCACTGGATTCAACTCTTCACATTTGAGATGTTCATACAGTTACAAGGGGCCAGCTAACACTGCTGTTTTAAGTGAAAAGTGCCAGTCAATATGTAATAAATGCTAAATAAAAAGCCACGGTGAAGAAATCCTGTCTTGTCAGTCAGGAAGATTCTAAATGAAATAAAGGAGAATCTAACCAGCACCTGTGAAAGCGTGTTCGTCCTGTATTACACCGCATCTAGCTGTGTTACCTTACAGCCACCAACAAACATCAAATTTACACCAGATAAGGACTTTTCTTTTAGGCTCATATTAACACAAACTTGTTGCTCTAAAAGCATTTCTGTACACATTTACACAGAATATAAAATACCCTAAAGGCACAATACTTAAAGGAACAAAGCATCAGGTGACAAGCACTCTTTCACTATCACTCACACTTACAGAGGAGCCCTTTACTGCCTATTCCACATGGAAAGCATTTGTTCCAAACTACTAAGTCACGAGTTGCCTCCAAGGAAAATCTGATATACCAGAGTATTTTCCCCTTTAATCTTCCACCAAAGGTAAAGCACACCAAATTAATTTGTCAGAAAGCAGAGCAGTCAGGACTACCTGCACCCCCCTAAAGATCCAGGAAGGAATCACTAACAGAATCTCTTGCTAACAGGAGAAAAAGAAAAATACATTTCCTGTATTTCATAAGCACAGAAACTTTGCTAGACCAATGGACGCCCATATTTCAGCCTAATGAGGCAACTCTTACTTCTTCAGCATTATATTTTCATGTACGATAGTTAACAAAAATACTCAAATGTCACCATTTACATTACAGAACTGAAAGATTCACTTGGACCTAGGCATTCAAATTAAGATGGGGTACAACATGGAACTATGACCTGAATTATGTTCAAAGCCCTGGAGAGACACGTCTGACCCCTCATTTCTCAGAGTAGACATGCATAAGTATTTAAACACACACGCTCAACCCCCACACAGTTATTCTAAAAAAATATTACGTACATTTACTACCAAACAAACTCCAAGTTACTCTTTCATCCTGTCATGAGAATCACATACAAAGTTTTCTATATCAGATTGTCTCTGACTAGCTAAACCATATGCTTATTTGCACTATTGACACCTTTAACAGAACTGTTTAATAGCTATTTAATAGCTGTTTAACTGTTTAATAGGTAAACCCAAACAACTTTGGTAGACTGATCAAATAATTGATCCAAGTTCATTAATGACAGGGCAGGAAACACGGAGGTTTTCTTCGAATGATAAATCACTGTGTAACTTTTTCTTAAACTTATCTGGCAGAACAAATGGCTACAAATTAAGTCAAAACCATATGGTAGAGGCTAAAGCGGAGAGCACGAGTTGAATTTTATTATACAGAACCATATGCTGCACTTAACGTCTGTGATGACTTTGCCTTTCGCCACAGACGATGCCTATAAATCAGCACTGCAGACGTGAGAACTCCACTAAACTCTACAACTGAATGATCTTGAACACACAGATTCAGTATTTTCCTTTATCACATTGTCTCAAAGGGTTACTTGTGTTATGGATCACTTTTGCGCTGTTGCAGAGTGCCATTTCTAGCACAGCCAGCTCTTCGAGCAGCACTCCAGCAATACTTAAAGGATAACTGAATAACCCATTCCAAGAGCAGGGCTCCTTAGAGTTCTCCACACAGATACTCTAAATAGCAGAACACTGGGCAGAACTTTCCACAGAATCGTTTCTGAACCTAAGGAGCCGAAATTGTGAGTGCAACTTGCACATCTGCAAGATTGGGACTCAATGCTCTGCTCCAAGGCAGCTCACTTCTGCAGCTCATGCCGAGCCTGGTATTCCACATACTAAAAAACCAACATCCAACATCCTAGAATGAAATTGCTTTGATGTCAGGTAACCAGGTGAACCCTAAACAAAAAAGGAACTTGACCACAGCAGCCTGACACAACTTTAAGCAGTGGCTGCACAATAGAAGCAAAAATAAGCCAAATATGTGAAAGGCACATACTGAGTCGAGAGGTTGATCTTCTGCTGTCTGTTAGACCACTTATCTACAGTTCTGACATTTCTCGCTTTCCACACAGAGATTATGACATTAGAACAACACTGACATTACTGAGCAACACACAATCCCTTCAAATGGCATTTCAGTTTTGAGAACTAAGAACACTAAGCAGAAACAGCAATACAGGACACCTGACTGCTCAAATTGGTAACTTCTGGTGAACTGAAGGGAAGATGCTTTCAGAGAAGTAGTTTAGCAATCCCTATTTTAAGAGTATTTAAAAATACACTGCGTTTTCATTGCCAGTGCCACAGGGCACATCACATGGAAGATGTTTCAGAAAACTGCTCACCGCAAAGGTCACACCTCACGGTAAAGCACTTGCACTAGTAATGAAAAAGGCACTTTTCAAAAGGAAAAAGTGAAGGTTATTTCCTTGTTCCCACTGACCACAAATCCTCTTTTTTTAGGCCAGAATAACTTACACTTTTTTCTTCACTTGGCCACTTTTCACCACCACCTGGTATTGGGGTTTTTCCCCAAAACCAGCTAATTTTATTTAGCTAAAGTCAGTTCCTGCTACTAACAACATACAAGTCAAAACCCCCACTGATTTTTGGTGAGATCAAAGGGTTCAATAACTTCTGATCTCAGCTTGCCTATTGTTTCCTATTTCTTTCCCTTAAGTGTAGATTTTTAATGAGCTTGAGGCACTGCTACAGACAGCGCCATGCTGTTTCCTTAGTACATTTTATCCAGACAGTACTTGAAAAATACCATTACAAATAATGCCCAAGTACCATTTTAAGAAGAAAATGGGGCTACCCTGAGCAAATTATCTTCCTCCTTCTAAATTTGATTCCATAATCTCATCTTAATGAAAATAAAACACAATATTTATCCACCAAATATCTTTAGAAAAACATTTATACAAAGAAGGGAATTCATATATTTATGGGTTCTGCTCCTGGCTAAACAATTAATAACCCAAATACTGACTTCAATATCTAATTGGATAACAAGACACAACCAAACACAGTGAGGAGGGTGTGCATGTTCACCTTTCTGGCCTCTTCAAAACACTGTCAAATCTGCAAAAACATCAGCAACGGAGAGAGAAGAATGAAAACTTTAAACTTTGCAATTCCTGTTTTTCCTGACTGTGCACCTGAAGCTCTGTTATGAGTACTTGAGAAGCACAGTAACCAAAACCATTCGCCATTTGGGATTCTCAGTGCCTAACTGTTCCAGCCAGAGAGGATTAACACAGTTCAAGGCACCTGACAACTTAATGCTTCCCAGATACTACAAAGACTAAAATCACCATTACTGGAAAACAAACAGACAAACAAAATAAAATCCACATTTAACCCCCTGGAACCTTCCCACAACTCCCAATACACTTTTAATAAAACTGTGCCCCATGAGCCAACATCCAGCTTTCACACAAGTCACCGAGTGAGCAGCAGCAGCAGTAATCACTGCATTTTATAGTTATGTTCGTAGAGGCAGAATTTTGTGGGAGAATTCATTATTTTGTTTTTGTCTGTAATTGGGGATAGTAATTGTTCTCCAAAGAGCTCACCCACAACCAAACCTCTACCAGTGTCAATGAATGAACAGATCATGGCCCAACATGAAGGGTAGTAGCAAAGCCATCTGTAAAGAACAGCTGTATTTGCTCCCTGCAAGAAAGCAGAGAAGCAGACAAGCATGGTGGCTTGTGGAGTGCCCTACTTAACAATATCTTATACCCCAAGCTTGTATTCCAAGCAGGAGAGGCCTGAAAACTCACCCTGCCCAGCTATCAGGCAGAAGATCAGAAAATACCAGGAATCTTACTCCTGTCCTCCCTGCAGGACCTGTGTGCTGCCAGCCTGAACCCCAAATTCTCCTCGGTGCTCTGAGCAGCTGGAGCCAGTATAAGCAGTGACCCACAGCCACAGCCCAGGCCAGATCACCCTGGAGAAACTCCACTCACCCAGCTGCATTTTTCAAAGGAGACATCTTCTACAGAATAACTGAAAGAACAACTCAAACCCAACTAGCAATCTCTTCTCAGACATTTGCAGCATCCACCCACAGGAAACTGCTCTGCCACTTGGCTCTCTCCAGTTGCTATAAAAGCCAATAACGCAGAATTGGAACTGAGACTGTCAAGAAAAGCAACTACAGTTGCACAGGTCCAGATTATGAACCGTACCAGCAACACCTGGGAAGTGTTATACAGGGAATCCATCAGAACACAGTTATCTTTGTTTTAAAATATACATATTCTGTCTAGAAACACTACTAAAACTCCTTGCAGATATCCACCTCAGGACCTGCACTTCCTCTCCTAAAAGAAGGCTCAGTCTGGGACTCATTCCTCTCTCTTCCAAGACACCACTTTAGAAAACTGTAGGATTCCAACCTAACCCTTCCTCCAACACAGGGGCTGGAAGAAAAGATTCAGAATTTCTGTCCACCCCCATAGGTTCAGCCATACAGCTATGGCAAAATGCATCTCTTCTCTGCACTCTTCTCACGTAAGATTTGTTTCTTTAATAAACCTTTCCTCGCAGGAGCAGTCTTACATCAGTATGAGATTTGTAATGTTTTAAGTAAATTTATAAACCAAGGGTTTGTAGTTGCACATACAGCAGAGATTCCAGATGAGAGCAGAGCAGACCAAATGCAGCCAGACTGGTGTTTTAAAACTGAGGTCATCGACTGATTCCTGTGATCCACGATCCCAACACCAGGCCACACCTGGTGTTCTTGCCTCTAGAGAAAAGCACACAACCTATTATCTCTGCTAAGCTCATTTGGTACCATTTAATACGTATTTATCACACACTCACAAAATGGCAAGTGTGGTTGCATCACTACCACAAAATGCTCTTGGGGATTTACTCAATCATTGATGATTACAGAAATGGTAAGAAGAGAGGCCAAACAATAGGGGGAAAAGGTGGATTTACCCTACACAGCATCCAAATTCTTAACAACAGGATGGACTTTGCCACTTATTGCTAATGCTAACTCACATAGAAGGAGTTAGAAGTTTGATCTGCAAGACAGTTCACACAAGGCCACAAAGGAAAACAAGCACTTTACATGTTGAATTTCACCCCTGTTTATGAGGTTTTCTCACGATATTTAACTTCAATTATCAAACACAAATTTTCAAACATACCAGTGAACATCCCTCAGTCCATAGTCTGTGCCTATTTCTTGCTCTAAGTTAGATGAGCAAACAGATAAAATTGTATCAGCTCCTTTGAACCGACCAATTTCAATTCAGCTGTGGTTACAGCATTTCAACGGCGAACAAAAAGCATGCACAGCTGAGTTTCAGAAAATATAAATACTCACACAAAGCAACATTTTCAACTCCAAGAGTGTTTAGTATGACACACTTAACTACCTCCAGTACCTAAGAGATCTGTATTGAAAAATCTGAGCCACGTTACTAATTTTAAGTGGACACTAAAAAACCAAACCCAAACATTAACGTGCCACATGTCCTGGCTCTCTTAGCACTGCATTGGCCATAAACACACAATAATTTTGATTCCAAAGATTTCTCAAGGTTTCCTGGGTTTTTGTTGTTCCTACAAGTATCCCAGCTTGTTTTTACTCACTGTACCAGTCTCAGGTTGTAAACACAAGTGGGCTGTGACTCTCCCATGAGCAAGTTTCTTCATGTATTTACAAAACTGACCGCACGAACGTGGTTACAGCTGCTCACATGCTCTACTGCCTACACACACTGAAATGCCAAACAATTATAGAAGGCTCCAATGAAGTATCAAGATTTGGGATGCTTTTTAAGAGCTATTTCAAAAAATAACTAAAACCAGTATTTGTTGATGCATTTACTACCACGTAATTGTACTAGAGCCCGTTGAAGAGACAAATTTGAGGGGTTTTTTTAATGCCTTAAGAAAGTATCTTTACCGAACACAAGAATTGGTTTACACTAGCAAATCATCAGCTCAGGTCCTGCTTTTCATCAGTGCTTGGACAGATAAAATGAATTTTGTACATCTATCTACCAAAGGATTGCTATTCTTGGCAGTTTATTATCCTGACTGGATCAATTAATTCCTTGCATTGGGGCAACAGGATGATGCACAGATAGACACAGAAGCTCAGAAACCCTTAGAAATACCTCGTGACTGACCATGAGACTCTGGCCAACCTCAGCCCAAGCATTTTCTCAATATCCTCTGTACACTAATCTAGGGGAGCTATGAAACACAAGAAATCTCCCCTAACACAAATTACCACTCACCAGTGGCCAATATTACAGCCCCGACCTGATAAAAAATATCCAGGAATCATCCGAATCAGATTTTTCTCCCTATCCCATCCGCTGGCAAAATTACACAAAGCAAAGTGTTTAAACTGCCATTATGTACCAAGACGCATGAAGATGCACAAGATCCTGTATTTGGTAACTGAAGTTTCCTCATGCAGCAAGGGGAGGACAAACTGGGGGAAGCAATCTCTTTGTCCTAGCATAGACACAGAAGAAAACCATTTAGTCTGAGACTAAATTCATGTCATAATGAACTTGTACCTTTGTTTGTTCCCACCACTTTCAAAATATTCCTCTCTTAAAATAACAATCCTTTTGTTCAGGCTGCATTTTCACTTTCTGTGTTAAACACTTCCAAAACAACTTTGAATATCTGAGGAATTCAAGTTGTTGAAAACAGGGGCTGGGAGGAAAACAAATTAAACAGATTTGTTTAAGCCCAGTGTGCTTACATGAAAATCTTTCATTTAGCTTTCCACAGCTCCATCTGCATGGCGATCTTGATAGACTCACGGACAGATTTAAACTTGACATTATCTAAGGTACCTTGGGAAAAATCCTGCACAGCAAATAGAATTTTTAAAAGTGGTACTGCGCATTCAGTGAGCAACTAATACATTACATTTACTTGAACTGCAGCAGAAGAACATTAAGGATAAGAAGCCCATTTGGAACTTACGTTCTTTAGCCTCCATTTGAATATACATTTCAGGTGTAGATGTTACAGTATTACGGGGCGGTTTTGAGTCTAGGCTTTGTGCAGAAATTAACAACTCCAGTATATTTGGTGAGGGGAAGCAGCAAAAAAATCCCATAAACACACTGTACACAACCTGTGCCAATCCCACATGTGACTTGTGGCCTGACAGTGTTGTCAGCTCTCCATCTTAAAACAGCTTGGTTTTCCATTCCACTGAAACCAAACCTTTTCCACAGCATCGACACATTCCCTGCTTATGGCCAGCCTGTTGTGACCCAGCACCTTCACAGCTGGTTGTTGGGTGGGTGGGTTTTTTTGTTTTGAACCTTCTCCTTCACAACAATTCTCACTAGCACATGAACTTCACTCCACGTTACTCAACTGTGCCCTGCTTTACATTCCAGGCTGTCGAGACCATCCAGTTCTTCCAGGAATTATCTGCTCCTCCCCCCTACCAAAGTCTCTTAATCCTGTGCCATGGCATTTAGTTCATCCTGAAGAACGGTCTCAAGACAAACCCTGAGGATCTGTATTAACAGACCAATTCTTCCCTTCCAAGTACAGCTTCTTGCTCTCCCCTTCAGTCATTCCCTGTCCAGTTTACCAACCACCATTTTAACACCTTATTTTGTAATTTCCCATAGAGTACTACACAGACATGCTTCTTAAGTGTAGATAATGAACTTCCTACACCTAAACTATTATTTTATCAAGTTAAAGGACGGGCTACATCTGGCACCAATTACTTTGGACAAAAACCTCTCATCCATGTGTTATTTGCTGTTGAATCTGTCAATATTTTTTCAAGACAGGCTCTAGAAAGTCATCCATCCTCTTCAGACCAGAATAATTCTCTTGCCCATCTCCCTTCCCCATTTTTTTTTCTTCCTTTTACACATTTTTTGTCTCTCAAAATGTAGTCATGATGTTTGCCAATAGATTTCACAAATCTCTAAGGGCCTAGTTCTTGAGTAAAAACAAATTAGAGATAGATGTTGCTATTTGTCACAAATACATTTAATTCCTCATTTTAGACAGAGCCCTTATTTGGTTTGTTTAATCTCTGCAGTTCAGGCAACCTCTTGCACATATATCGACTCACTTAATCCTTGCCTTCTTCCCTTTCTCTGCCCTCTTCTCACCCCCACACACAAGCACATGGCTCTACAGACCTGATCAAAAATTAACTTTCATCAGCAAGCTACTTTAGTCTGCAAATCACCCTGAGCAAAATATTGCCAAGTAAGGGACACACTACAGTTAAACATTAAGAAAAAGCTGCCCTAAAAAAGTGAAAAATGCTTCTTAGAAAGGATAGACAGGAGTCAGGAAAAACTAAACTTATAGCAAAATCTGGTTTCTTAAAATAATTAAATTTGAAGCAATACAAAAAGAAAAAAAAACCTATTTCTGTGTTTCCATCTGTCTTCGTATTTGTCCAATTACTAACCCAGATATGGAAACAAACCAATGTAATGCACTTCAACTTTATCCCTGGAGATGCCTCCTTGAAATAAGATTCAGAACCACAACTTCTCAATTCCTGTTAAAAATTCATTTCTTCGGAACACTGTTAGGCAGAACAGTGAGACAAAAACCTCTGAAAAAGAATGCACCACCAGAGACAGAAAATTATTTTGAATCTATTGAAAGCATTGATGTTAAATCTCATTACAAGCTGAAGTCTGTAACAAAAAGTACTATTTCCTACAGGACACTGAAGGACTGTAGGACACCATGTCTCCATAGGCCTGGGAAATGTGTTTTTAAAGATACTCCTTCAAAGGCTTCATCCAGAGTTTGGACAAAACTAGATGTCCAAGTTTCCTGTCTCTTGAAGTAACAAGTAAAAACAATGTTTTGAAGACTGTCAGGACAATCCTGGAAACATAAGAGCAGTCCACACAACCTCAAATCGTTCTCTTTAAGGAAAATGCTGGAACTGCAAGTTGGCACAAGGCAAATTTGCAAAACTTAAACATTTCCACAAGTTTTCTCAGCTGTTCTGCAGGGTTGCTGCAGTGTCCTCTGCTCCCAAAAAAACCAGGTTTTCCACTGTTTTTAGCTGCAGCTTAGCAGTGGTGGGAAAAACTGTGTTTTTGCAGACAGAGCCATCAGCTGGAAGATCTGAAATACTTTTCAAGACAAAGTTCCTCCTCTCTCATTCCCCAAAAGCACTGTTATAGAGAACCTACGTTATGGAAAACTCTCCACATACAAACCTCTGCACATTAACAGGGAAAGAAAACAAGATTAAGAGAACACTGCAAGAACTGTAAAGTAAGAGGAATTCCCCTACAAATTGTTTTGGTTCTAATACTACTTCTAGTATGAACAGTTTTTCACTTCTATGATAATATCTTGCTTCATCCCCGAGTTCCCCAAAGCATAATAACAACTTCAGAAAAATAAAACAAGCACTGGGTTTTGTTTTGGTGGTTTTTTTGTTTGTTTGTTTTAAAACACAGCAGAACACAGCAACATTTTCCAAACTAAGCAAGACAAAGTCACACTGTTCATTGCCACTCTGCCTTTTCTAATTTCCTGGTGTAAGCAAAAGAGATTGCTCTAGCCTGAAAACAGGAGTTATCATCCACCATCAAACTCAGCCTAAGGTATTAGCTCACATCTGTAATGATGATTCAAAGCTGCAGTGATCAATATCACATCACAAGTGTCTAATCCAGAGGGCATTAAAGGATCCTGTTACTGCCTATCTGAAGGATCACACCGGAGTTTCAGATGATATCAATGCAAAGGTAGAGAAAAGAGAAAATTCTCACCCCACAGAAGCAGCAAATTAAACTCTCTCTAGGAAGCTTCAAGCTTCTACTTTATGTGGAAACTATTTTACTGAAATTTGTCATTTCTGTGTTAAGACACAAGTTTGTCCCATGGAGGAGAATCCCTTCATAACCATCCACCACTACCTGAGGGTTTTTTTTTTCAGATGAGTGTCTAAATAACACACACACAAACAGCTGCAGGTAAACAGAACTTTGTCAACCCAGCTCAGCAGGGAATGGAAAAGGAAAAGCAGACACAGGGAAGTCAAAAGTCAACTAACAAAACTCAAAGCACATTAAAGAGAGCTGTATTTAAGCCAACACAGCTAAGAACTGCCAGCTGCACAAGATACAGGATTTTGTTCAGTGATACAAAATGCCAGTTTTTTTCTGCTGATTTACTAGATTTTGTGCAATTCTCTATTTTTAATAGAAAGATAAAGCTCATGAGTCACCCTGAAATCTGCAGCCAGGTTCCTTCACTCTCTCCTTTCCAAAGTGGCAAACATTTCAAATTAAGCTCTAATACAAAGAATACTACGTGCACTAAAAGCTGTCTGTTCTTGTGTACTGTATCAAGGTTTGAAAATGGCACAACAGTGTTAAAAAAGAAAAGTGTTCTCTGGTACACAAAAAATGAGAATAGGCTAATTTTTACTACAGTGACTTTGCCACAAATCACTTTTTGCCCAATGCAAAGTTAAAACGCAAAGGGCAAAAACGGTTCCCTGTAACTGGAGCAAGATCTACTTGACAAGTCAGTCACATTAGTGATCTTCTAGTCAAAAAAGGAACTTTTACCAAAACACAATATTCCCGCCCTGTTACACAGAGGGACTATTTGTAGATCTTCCACTGTAGTGCAGTCCGAAAACTTGTAATTTCCATTTCTGGCTAAAATTATTTTTTTTATCTTGACGTATGTTTGACATTAGAGAAATATTGGATGAGTTTAAAGTACAAGTAGGGCTTGTCTGCCCTCCTTTTCCTAAATTTATTCAGCCTTTTCCTTTGAAAGCAAACACCATTCTACATCTACAAATTCTACAAATCCTGCATCATAAGTCCCACACCTACAACTTCCCCACAATTCCTATGCAGCTCCATCCTCTACTGCCACAAGTACCTGGCGGCTCACTGGAGGAAACCATCACTTTTTTGGTTCCCCAGTTACTGTCAATCTTTCACTCCCTGTTCCGATTTAGTGGCACTACCCTGCTAAACTCCTATTTGGTTTGTGCCAGTTCTGCCCACTCCTTTTTCCTACCACCTTGTCTTGTCAGGCTCTTGCTGCTTTCTCTCTCCCCAGTCTAGCATTCATGAGGACCCTTTATGCCCAAGATATAACGCAGAGAAGCTTCCTGTCACCACATTTCAGAATCTCCAGAAAACCCACCTGTCATTAGGTGTAGCAGACTTATTCCAAGAGCAAAATGAAATCAGAGTTCGTTATTTCTAAATATACTTGTGATAGCTTTGATGGTTTTTTCCACCTCATTCCTCTCCTTACAGTCTAAAACATGAAGGCCTTAACCTTCTTTGTTGAGTAGAGAGTCAAGTTCTTGGCTACAAGCACAGTCAAGAGGGCAAAATTTTCCACAGCCCATCACTGACAATCAGCAGAAACACACTGTGCATGTACAACATCAGAATTGTAGGCAATTTCAAACCTTATTCTGCATCCCGACATACGAGTGACACTATACACAGGGCATGAAATGTAAACATGGCAAGAACTTTGTACATAAAACGTAGAAGGCCTCTGCCAGGAGTGAAGAGTAAAACTTTGTACAACACAAGCTTCAAATGTAATGATATTTACATGCTAAAACAAGGACAGCCACAAATGACATAACCTTGCTTTTCTGTATTACAGAAACAAGGGTCACTATTCCAAGTGGAACGTGAGGGCGGTCTGGCTGAAAAATCCATCACCTCACTGACCTCCACGGTTGATTTAACTGATTTGGAAGGCTAGATGAGTGCCCCATACAACACCAAGTCTGAGGGCATCCATCCTAAAGCTGTTTGCTCGCAGAGAACAACCCCCCTGAGCAGACGAAACCATCCATGTGTCAACAGTACATGGTACCTGCACTCCCCAAATACAGCAGCCAACGAGGCCCAGGTGGATTTGGAAGAGAACGTGAGTAGTCCAGCTTCCAGGACTGCAGGACACATGGAAGTGAGACCACCCCCAAACAAGCTCAAAACTAATTTCTAAGAGAAAAACGGGTAGTCTATCTTCCAGGATTGCAGACACATGAAAGGGAGAGCCCCTAAACAAGCTCAAGATCCAGTTTTTGGAGAAAAAAGGGTACTCAAACCACCATGACTGCAGACATACATTAGTGAGACCACCCCAAACCAATTCCAGTTTAATCTGCAGGAGAGTATCAGGTGGTCAAGCTTCCAGGAACGGAGACACATGAAAGTGAGATGCCAACAAACAAGCTCAGGGTCCAAATGTAGGAGAAAAAAGGGCAGTCAAGCTACCTAGACAGCAGATATATCAAAGTGGGACCACCCCCCAACAAGCTCAAAGTTTAATTCTAGGAGAAAAAAGGGTAGCCGACATTCTAGAACTGCAGACACATGAAAGTGAGACCACCATGAAACAACCTCAAGGTTCAAATGAGGCAGAAAAAAGATTAGTCAAGCTTCCAGGACTGCAGACACATCAAAGTGAGACCACACCTGTTATGAGTGGGCCAGGAGACAAATCTCCCTTTAAATGCCTGTATTAGGACAGCTTTGGGCGGGGAACCCAAGGGGTCACACACACCGCCACTGCTCCCTGGAGCGATGAGGACGAGGAGGTGAAACAGCTTTGCCAGGTGCCCGACAGAGCCGGGGCTTCCGTCCCCACGAGAGCCGCAGGAAAGCACCGGCTCGTTGACAAGCCGAGGGCAGTCACGCAGAGAGGGCACTATCTGACTTATGGCGACAAGACACGGAGCCCCAGCAAGCAGCCCCATGCTCTCCCTGCTCACTGGGGTAGTTTGGAGTCCTGTCTGGCTAATGGCTCACCGGCCCTAGGGGTTTTTAGGTGTCCACTCCACCTCCTGTGGGCACTGCAGTCCCAGGGAGTTCTCTGGTTTGCGTGTCGCCATCAGGGCTGTGAGGGGAGCAGCGGAAGCACGGCCCCACGGGAAGGAGACAGTTTCAAAATGGACACCGGCACGAAATGGGGGGTGAGGGAGAGCGGAAAAGGTACACAAATGAACTTATTCACATGCAAACTGGGAACAATAACGGATACAAATGAATAAGTCTTTAAATAAGTCTTTAACCTAGTAAACGTGGAACAGTAACTTACGCCCCTACGGAATGGGACATGAGCAACTACGAGCATTAACAAGGGTACAGGTGTGACGCGGCATTAACGATTGATACAAACATTTACAACACGGAACACTGTGATTACTTGAGTAGACACTTTATAAGAATCTTCTATTTCGAGATTTTATTCCCCATAAAACCCTAACAAGCTCAAGGTCCATTTATAATAAAAAAAAAAGGAAGTCAAGCTTCCAGGACTGTAGACACATGGAAGTGAGACCCCCAAAAACAAACACAAAGTCCTTTTGTCGGATAAAAAAGGGTAGTCAACCTTCCAGGACTGCAGACACATGGAGGTGAGACCACCCCCAAACAGGCTGAAGGTCCATTTGTAGGAGAAAAATGGGTAGACAAGCTTCCAGGACTGCAGGCACATGGAAGTGAGATCCCCAAAAACAAGCTCAAGGTCCATTTGTAGGAGAAAAACAGGTAGCAAAACTTCCAGGGCGTTCTCACTTTGATGTGTCTGCAGTCCAGGAGGTTTGACTATCCTTTTTTTTCTCCAAAAATTGGACCTTGAGCTTGTTTGGGGGTGGTCTCACCTCCATGTGTCTGCAGTCCTGGAAGCTGGACTACCCTTTTTTCTCATACAAATGGACGTTGAGCTTTTTTTGGGGGGGTGTCACTTTTCTCTGTCTGCAGTCCTGGAAACTTGACTACCATGTTTTCATTTGTAAATTGACCATAAGCTTGTTGACAGCAGACACATGAAAATGCCACCCATCTAAGAGACTGAAGGTGCAATTTTTAGAGAAAAAAGGGTGGTCAAGCTTCCAGGACTGCAGACAAATGGAAGTTAGACTGCCAAAAAGAAGCTCAAGGTCCATTTGTAGGAGAAAAAAGGGTAGTCAAACCTTCAGGACTGCAGACACATGGAAGTGAGACCACCCCCAAACAAGCTCAAGGTCCAATTTTTTTTGAGAAGAATGGGTAGTGAAGCTTCAAGGTCTGCAGATACATGGAAGTGAGACCACTCCCAAACAAGCTCAAGGTGTATTCATAGGAGAAAAAAGGGTACTCAAGCTTCCAGGACTGCAGACACATCCAAGTGGGTTGCTGCATGGGCCAGTGGTTTTTTGTTTGTTTGTTTTTCTTTTTTTTTCCTCCTCTTTTTTTTTTTCCTTTTTTCTTTTTTTTTCCCAAAAACCTCCTGGAGTGCTACGGGAAGAGGGCAGAATTGCTGGACAGTGCCCAGTCAAAAAGGCACCTGGGGGTGCTTGTTACAGCAGCTGAACATGATCCAGCATTGTGCCCTCGTGGCTACGAAGGCCAACAGACTTTTGCAAATATTAAGAACATGCTAAATTTTATTCAGAAAACATTTCCTTCCAAGTCAATATAAATTAAAATATAACAGTGTTAAGCAACTTTTGAAAACCTGTAACTAAAGCTCCCAAGGTTTTATTACTTTTTATTACTGAGCTTTTAACAGAGCTGTTCCAACATTCCATAAGTTTTTGCCCGAGATTTTATCTTGCCCTCATTCACACGGAATGAAATTCAGGAGGATCAGAAGTTGTTACACGAGTCACAGAAAGGCCACTATTCCCAAAGTAGTGCAGAGTTTTTAGGTTGCTTCTCATGTACCCCCAGGAAATATGCAAGAGTCTGGTTTAATAGGCCAGAGCATTAACTAGAAGCGTGACATGTAAGATTTGATCTCTTCCCCTTTCCCTCCTCCTACACTTGACAGTCTGGAACTGGGAGAGTGGCAGGGTTGCCCTCTTTAAAGTTTCACTGAAATGAAGTCTACAAAACAAGCTCCCATTTTTATGAAATCACATTTCCCCACTCCAGATAAATCCTGTTTCACCAGAAAACCTCTGCTCAGCTCCTTTTGTACATCTATTCTATGGGATATCTGCTTTCTGGTCCAGAAGCACTCTGGACTGAAGAGGTAAAACAGGTGAGAGAAGAGATCACAAAGACTTAGTAAAGGAAGACCTTGCCAACCCATTTGAAGAGTTAGACATAACTAACAGCATCTCCCACGTGAGCATCAATTAAAAAGTGACAAAGGGACAACACCTGAAAAAAAGCCTCCAGCAGACTTTGCCTGTCAGCCCCATCAGCCTCACTAACATCATTTTCATAAGGAGGACAATTTGTGTTCAAGGTTGCTTCCTGAACTCACTTCTCCAAACTGTCTGACCTGCAAAGGTGATGGCTTTGTTGTCACTGACCGCACCAACTGTCCTGATGGATCACTAAGCTCTCCAGCAGCTTCTCACTATGTTTTAATAGGCACAGAAATGGGAAAGCAAATTAACTACAATAAAAAATTTAAAACAAACAAACAAAAAAAACCACAAACAAACCATGGAGAGTCTTTGACCTTCAAAAAAAAGAAGGCAAATTGTTGTTAAAAAACCATAGCAAGCACCCAGTGCCAACCAAACTAATGCTTAGGAAAGCTTACAGAGTCTAAAACACAGTATTATTCTGGCTTCCCAATTCAGTGATACAGAGTCAAAGTTTCTATTTGACATATCCCACATAACTGCACTCAGTTGTAGCACTGCCATTCAACAGAAGCCAAGGATCCAGAAATGGAAAGAATTGCCCAATGTGGTATATTCAAGAATCTCTCCTTAATATTGAACCAGCTCCATGGCCTATGTTCTCATCACTTATGCCATGTGTTATATAATGCACTTAGGCTTAGAAAGTATTATCAGGACAGCTCTAAAAGTAGTATTTCTGAAAAGAAAGGGAAGAAGATTAAGACAAAAAGAACGTCTCTTCCAGGTGTTCCCAAACAGGGCCCAACTCTTCCGACAGACACTTCAGTTGGCTGCCTTTACCTTGGTTTGGTTTTTAAGCAGAGATACTCATTCCAAGCTCTTCACTTCCCTCTAGCTCCAAATAATTTTTTCATTAGTGAACGGGACATCATTTTTATGCAAATCAAAGGCCCAAAGGAGTTTAGTTTATCACCAATACTTCTATCTGTACAACAGGTATAAAGAGAGCAATACATCCACCCTAAACCTATCATCAAGGTGTCCTGCTGTGCTGCTGATCAATGATGGTCTCTCCAGTTCTGCCTCTCAAACAACACAGGGAAGAGTATTCCCAACCAGTTGAACTTCTTCAGGAGTAAAGTTGTCCTATTCCTTCCAATAATGAACTCTGGATCCCTGATGAGTAACTCACATTTAACCGGCAGCATTCTGGGCTGCTCCTATTAACTGCAACAGCCTGGACAGTTTGAACCTCAACAAAATGTGCAGTCAGCGACTGAGCTAATTTAACCTCATTAATCCTCAAACCAATAGAATAATTTGATGTCCACACTGCAGCCTGTGCACCGCCTCCAACAGAAACATGGCCCTGCAGGAAATCCACACCAACAATGTGCTGCAGCCCTGCTGCCAGAGCTATCAGGCTGGGAGAATCACTGCACAGTCTCCGAGCCCCCTCGCCAGCTGCACGGCATGGGTCACACACTTTGTTTGTTCCTGTTAACAGTCAAGGGCTTGTTTCCAACCTGGATGTATCCTGACATCTCCCCAGTGCTGCAGTTTTATGGAGGAGGCTCCATTTTATCTGTAAACTGTTTACCTCCACTTTCGACGTGAACACAAAAAGCATTGCTAGGAGAGGCAAACACAGAAAACCAAGCAGCACTGGCACTTCTCAGGCAGGTACTTAGCTGAATTTAAGCTCCCTATTAATCATTAATTACAGCAGCATTTCAAAAATTTAGTTTTTGAAATAATTTCAGCACCACTTAATCACAAAGGGTGTAAGGTCTCCCTGAATATTTATGAGCATCTACTTTCAGGGAGGCATTTTAAGAAATGTTCTTTATATATACTACTTGTTATTTAAATTACTGCTGACAGCCAGGTGCTTCATTTTGTTCAATACAACACATTTAAAACAATAACATGAGATTTTGATAGCAAAATCACCTAGCCCACAAAACACTGTTCAATGTTGACTAGGGTGGCAAAGCAAGGGTAGTTTCTAAACACAGAAAAATAAATTTTTAAAAAGGATTTTTTCTAAGCATGTAAATGCAGGTCTTGGTACCACATACAAGAACTTCACTTGCAAAGGAACTTGGTCTTGCTAGAGTTTTAAGTACGGTGGTTTTTTAGCAGACCTGGCCTCGCTCATGCTTTGTGCCACTTGTAAAATGGAACAGGGCATTTTAGGAAAGAAGTAACTCCCTTCAACTCCTAAATGCTGTGACTGAAGCCTGTTAAGTTTCAGTGGCATTTCAGATATACCAGGGCATCCTCAGCTTTACCTTGTTCACAGGACAAGGTCCAGAAACCCACTGGCAGTTAGAGGAGCCACATAATCAGTCTTCAGGATTTCTACCAACCAAATTATCCCTGGTAAACAGATATGACCTAGCATGAGAATTCACTTTTCCTTCAGCATATTAAAAGTTATTTATTTTAGGGATAAATATATCTTTCTTTCACAACTACATTGCAACACGGACACGAGTCCAGCAACGAAACAGCAGAACAAAAATACATCCCCCTAATATAGCATAGCCACTGTTTTTTCTTCATCAGCCATACAAGATTGATGGAAACAGGAGAGATTTCTCTTTCCTTCTAACACAGCAGGTTAAGCGTCTTGAGAGAAGTCAGATGTCACTATTAACTGCAAGCACACAAGAAAACAAACTCATGCCAAAAAAAGGGATAATAAAATTGAAGTCTCAATGGAAGTTGAGAGAAAAAAAAGTCCTGCTCCAACAGGTTAATCTCTAGCTAGTTCCTCTTGTGACAAGTAGCTTTAAATAGTCATTTCACTCAAATTCTCCCACAACAAGTTTTCCTTGGAAATGAAACAATTTCCAGAACAAGCATAACTATCTTTGACCACACAAAACAGCATTACATTTTGAACTACTCTAGCAAAAAGTCAACTTTTTAAAAAAGATTTACTAAGAAGACAATTGGAAAAGTAACTTTACTCAGAAGTGATAGAATCAGCTGTAAATACTGGATGGGAAATTCCTGAAGAGACAAGTTTTCCCTTGGAGAGAAATGAAATAATACAGCAATTTACACGTCCCAACAACAATACTGCCTTTCTTTCCAGTTCATCCAGAAAACTCGGAGTATAAACCAATGGCACAGATTTGGCTCTTACACACACCCAACTCCCAGGATATTTTGTCACGCTCATCGTGCTGCATTCACTGGCTCTCCCAAATATTAATTGCCTTCTATCTTCGATATCTACTCGTGACTTGGGGGATTTTGCTTCAGGTTTTAATGCTTGGGATTTTTTTACACAGGACTATACACCTCAATAATTGTATCCAGGAAAGACTGGGTTTGATGCCATTTTTACAGTAGAACCCAATTTTTCAGTACTTTCTACCTACTTGTCCATTAACTGTTGATATAACAGAAGGACAATAAAAGCCATAAACCTCTTACTTTAGTAGCCTTCTGGAGGAGTAATTCAATAACTTCTTGCAAAATAAACAGCAGCTTATAAAAATCAAAAAAAAATGTCTTCACCACAGTAATCATTACAGCAGGGCAGATGCAACAACTATGCATTTGTTTAGTCCATCTAGACGTGGCAAAGGATTAAAACATGTAGACAGTAGCACAAGTCACCAGCACTTATTATCTAAGCCATAAACCTAAGCATACTTCTGTGGGAAAATTAATTACAGACATGGGGGAAATCAGATCAGTCACTATCAGGCAAAGTGAGCAGAAAATACAGCTATGTTGTCCACTCCTGATTGAGTCGCAGGACCAAACAGCACCAAGTGCAAGTGAACTGAGGGGGAATTATTATTATGCCTTTTCATCACTGGAATCATGCTGCCCCAGACAACCCCGACTCCTGTGTCTGGGCTAATTACAGCCTGTTAAACGTCACGAGGAGACTGCAGCACAGCAACACCTCAGAGGAGGGAGAAAGACAGTTTAAGGAGGGAACAAGCCAACGAGAAAATCCTGTCCTACAGCTGAAGAAGAAGGAAACAGCCAAGCTAACAGGACACCTGCAAAACAAACAAGGGTCCACACCAGGCTGTGTGCACACACCCGCATGCACAGCCACACCAGCACTGCCTACTGGAAACACCTTCCCCTGTGAGAAAATATCAATGCCAAAGGTCAAAGGCTTTGAGAAAAAAAATATAAATTCATTGATAAGGCAACTTTTCTAAATCCACTTCACAAGTACTTGTTATTTCAAGCCTAAAGTTACAAGTGGTAGGATAATACAGCAGACTCGGAGATGTAGATTTATGCAATTTGCAGTTACTTAAGAAAAGGGCTTATCTGTACCTGTGTGTTTTTACCAAACCCAAGAACTGCGGGTGTCATTAGGCTACACTAAAAACTGCTCCCCCTTCACTGAAATCACAGCCATGTCCTACAACTCATGCAGTCTGTTCTACCTCTAGGTCCACTAAGGATTGATTTCCAAATTGTGTCACAACTTCAGGGTGGCACAGCATCTAAGTATTACCAATAAATAACTAACAAAAGCTCTTTCTTTGAAGATGAGACACTAATTTACCAGCACATAATTGTAACTGAGCTGTTTCATACTCCAGCTGAAACACTCCTGGTTTGGTGTTGGTAGAAGACATTCACTGCATATGAAGCTTTACCCATCACATTGAACTAATTTAATTGTAGGTGAGCAATTCTCTCAAGCTCCTGACTGAACTTCCCTATTAATCAGTTATTTGTCCTTAAAAAATATACACCTGAATTTTACTCTCCCTCCCAACTCCCATAAAGAGGAGCGGACTAAAACTGGTTATAAATGTCAGTAAGTTTGCCAGCCAGCAAGTATCCGAGTGGCTTAATCATTAAAGCTGCCGTTCATTTCCACTAACCACGTGGATGCTTTCAAATGTCTCAGTCCCAACCAGAAACTGTAAGATTTTTACAGACCATAGGAAAGCAAGATGGAAAATTACCTGCTGTACACTATGTTTATGCACATGAACATGGATGACATGGGGCATAACAACCGCAATTCTGTACTTGGATGTCCTTTCTGCTTGTTCAGTGTACTCTATACAGCTGCCTTACAAACATGTCAATGTAGGGTAGCAGTTAGGTTTAAAATCAGTTGCAACATGGCTTAAGGAACGAGTTATTTTTGTAATCCAAACTCACTGGGATCCACGTTTGTAAGAATTTCACAGAAAACCAGACAAGTGTATCTGCACATCGGCAGCTCCACAGCACAAACTGTGAGGAACAAAGGGCAGTGGCTTCTCAGGGACCCTTCCCATGAGGCAGCTGATGCACAGGAGCTGCTCTGTGTAGAGTGTGATGATTTACCCAGCCAGTGTTTAAAACGCCCATATTACCTGATATCTGCGCCCATTTTAAGAAGGGGAAGTACTGGGAGCAAAGTCCCTCATGGATTCCATGCAGAATTGCAAATTCCTCTGTTTGGGTGCAGAAAACTGTCTTTGCTAAGGTGACTAACTTAAATTTTTCCATATTTAATTTCACTTTTCCTCCTACATCCAGCATACTGTCAGAACGAGAGAAAACTGCATTCTACCCTAAGTGCAATTGCTACATTAGACAATTCTTTCAAATGCTGGTTTTGTTGAGCATCCTAGTAATTGTCCTATCTCAAAGACCGACTTAATCCTTTCTGAAAACAGCTTCTCCTTTATGCTTTTAGAACTACTAAATGTTTTAAGTAATTAACATTTTCCCTCTGACTAGTTCTGTTGGCGGACATCAGCAATTTGAGGCTGTCCCCACAATTCACTTGCTTTGTTCTCTGCATTATCCGAGACTGACGTTTAGGTTTAGTTGGCAGGAGGTTTAAATCCATCACTCACCACGAAACCCAAATCAGTGATTTCAATAATGCCTGAAACACCAAGGAATTTGGGAAAGGACAGGAAGGCACTCCCACACTTTAAGGGATCGGAGAGAAAGCTTTAAGCAGTTTCTCAAGCGTTCCCCCCTTTCTGACCACTGACCTTTGGTCTTGCTTGCTCTGTGCTGGGTGTTTCTCCTTGGCATTTCTGTAGGAATGGGCACTGCTCCAGTGAGAATAAATGCACAGTTGAGTGTCATTGATTCCCTGATTTGTAAACATCTAAAGCAGGTATTGATCCACTGTCTGACTGGAGAAAAACAGCCTGTGGATCAGAAATAGCAATTAATTACCAAGACTTTTTTTTGCTGAATTGTGCATACAAAAAAAACTCCTGAAAGATTCGATTATATTCATTTTACTGTAAGCCTTTCAAAGATGAACGAAAAGCCTCTTGGTCCATTTGAAAACACACGGATAACTGTGCTTTCTTTTAGAGTATCACAAATTTACAAAAGTTGCCAGAGGAAGTAAGAAAACAGTAACAAAACCCACCACAGATAAAACTTCACAAATCTCAATTCCAAGACACTGACAGAAATGGTTTACATCTAGCTCTGCTACTGAAGGCTCATTTGCAAAAATTGTGACCACAAAATGCATCACAAATTGGTTTTCTACCTCATGACTGCTGATTACTAGGTAATAGAATATTAATGGTGCTTCTTCAACATCTACTTTTTCTCAAGGTGCATAAATCTCTGTAAAATTGCTTTATCTTACTTTCCAAACATTTGAAAGGCTGGTCTTCAGATGTTTGAACAGCAATCTTTCCATTACAGGGCAGCACACTTCCTTTCCATACAAGTAACACACTCATCAGATTATTTCCACCTCCTGATACAAAATCAGATGCACTCTCCAAAGAGGGAAGTGATTCTCCAGCTTCTACGCCTGAAGTATATTTACAAATTATTTACGAGCGTGACCAGATTGTACCATGTCCCTTCCTAAGAGCTTCTAAAACACACAGTGAATCCAAAGGGAGCAAAACAAGATTTCTAAAGCAGCTGAGTCAACTTTCATAGAAGCTCTTTCTTTATGCAGAAATACAAATACTTTTTAGAAACCAGCAAGGGTATTGATGTTACCAACACAGAGCACATGGTTTGGTGTGACTTTTATGAATTTACAGCCTAAACTACTACTACCACTTGGGCATCTGGCTGAAATACTTCTCTCCACTAAACATTACTGTCTGCAAAGAGGTAAAAGTTAAACAGACTGTTTCCTTGAGGTTCTCAAGAAACCTTACTTCAAAAGGATAAGCAACTGAAGTTATTTTGTCAGCAGCAGCTCCCTCAGAAGTGCCCATTTTCCTGAGCAGGGGATATTTGTCAAGAAAGCAAACTGCACAGCCAGAGCAGGGAGCAGTTCAGTCACACCATCAATAGCGTAAGGATGAGAGACCCAGTGCTTTGGTACCAAAGCCCATCAGCCCAGTGAGAATCTGCATGAAGCACAACTGTCAGTGCTGACCAGGACATGAACTGAACAGGGCTGCCTTTCACTGCTCTTTCCTTACCATAGTTATTATACCCGCAAGTGAAAGGTTTTACACGTTGTACAACCTACCCAAAAGAGGATCTCCTTGCAATGACGCCAAACATGAAAGACTGTTCTCACTACAGTACTACAAGGGAGGAGAAACACATCCCTAAAAGCTCTCCCCGACCTCCTAAGAGGTGGTGTGGCAGACAGGTTTTTGCACCCTTATATTGGGATGGGGCAGAGACAAGAGCTAACCAAATGCCATGAAGGATCTTTTCAGACAAAAAGGCAAACTTTGTCAATACCAGATAGAGAAGTTCAGACAGACCTTTTGAGCAAGAAGTAGGAATTTAACGCTAAATACCACCACTACATCTACTTTCAGATGAGGGTATTCATTGAGAATTTAACAGAAAAATAGATTTCAAAGACAATAAACCATAATCCTTAGCTCTAGACAAACTCCCCACAGTACCAAGACATGGCTCAATTCAAGTGACTTTGAGCGAAAAGCTCCTTTGAATGAGGCGCATGAAAGGCTTGACCTCAATTTTCCATTTCACAAGGCAGGTTATTTTTCAGAACAGCAAATAACCAACCAAAATACGGGTCAGTTGTTTGACCAGACTATGTTTCATGAATGAAATCCAACAGCTCAATTACAACTTAGCAAACTCAAGCCATTTAATTCCAAAATCCTAAATCATGCTGGACATCTATGAATTGCAAAACTGCACAAGGTCAGGACCTCTCTTCTGATCCTTGGCCACTCGGAAGAAGGGAATTGCCGAGAACACCTACTGAACAGTACAAAATTGGAGCACTGTTTTCTTTTGCAAGCATACCACTCTCTCTCTTGTCTCACTGATGGCAACGAGCTTATTTCAATCAACATGTTTTCTGAAACACTTAAAAGATGAAGAAAAAAACTTATTGCTCATGCTCTGAAGATACTATCATTCATTACTGCCACAAGACAGCCTGAACTCCAATACAGTCATTAACAAAGTGGCCAACTTGCACGGAGAGTCAATTTTACAAGAGTGGAAGGACTGAAACCAGAGAAATGACTTGAAGTGCTGCCTAATCTGCCCCTAGAGCTAGAGAAAAGCAGACAGTATTTGAGCCTGAATGCTCTCACTGTGTCATTCGTGGCTTCAGGCAGTCCACACAAAGTTGAGATTTGAATTTGGGAGTCAGCAAACAGGATTCAAGGCTTTGTAGCTACAGGTGGTCTCAGAGCTCTGAGATTTGACTTTCTCTAAAAGATATTCAAGAACTAAAAAGACGCAACAAAACTCAACTTACGACAACTTTCAAGGTTTTCCTTTACCCTACATTTGCCTGGTCATTAAACCTGTAAGAGGATTTAAATTTATTTCCGCTCTCTTAGAACTATAAATGCTTACACCAGCCAGGTTATTGTCCAATCCCTGTTCATAGCATTCTGAATGATAGTGATGACTTTCTTTTTACATTTATTATAATACTTCAATGGACAGAAGTAGTGGTGATGCATAATTTTGGCTTTGTTAATTCAGCCGAGAGTGTCTTATTAATTTCATTAAAATTCTACTACAAAAGCTCTAAGCTTTTGACGTATTGGCAATGCAGAAATATCATCTTTTATTCATTTAATTGTGTAACCACCTCAACCCAAAAGTATCTTTACCCACAATCTGCTTGGTCATTCCATCACAACTATTAAGGACAACGGAGCAACCTGTTCCCATAAAGCACAAAGATTAACAAATGTTCGGTTGGGGGGTTTTTTTTGCCCGACACACAAAAAAAGTGCACATTTTCAACACATCTTTTGGGCAGAATGTGGTTGGTCATGGAGAATAACAGGAGGCCTATCCCTGATCAAATATGATAGCAAGAATTGTATTCAGACTAAAAACATTATTCTGCCATTGGAAAGAGGATTATTGGAAACAATACTGAGAGTCACTGCAATGAAAGACAAACAGGGATTGAAGGGAAAAAGTGTAGGTTACCATAACTGAGCAACTCTTCCTCATCACTAGTTTTTACGTTGAGTTGCTTATTTTACAGCACAAAGACTAATAAACAAACTTAAAAATATCCTAACTTGATGACTGATACGTAACGGTGATTCCATAATCCATTCAGCCAAGATTTCAAAGATGGAAAAATAGTACGTAACTGTCAAGTGGAACAACCTTTTAACAGAACTGACAGGAGCTACTTTGCCCTCCTATCTTGTATCATTTCAGAGTTAGAGAAACCAGAAAAAACAATAAGAAAAGCAAAACACAAGTTGTCAGAGTAGCTGCCCATCAAATTCGAATCAATTGAGTGATTATAAATTATGAAACAATAGGTCTGTAATTGCTCATAGGGGTCTTTTGCTCTTGACTGTGGCTCAATCAAGATCAGTCAAACACTTACTAATGCTCTGCTTCTTCAGCTCTAACTCTGCAACCACCTGTGCTCATTTATCCTTAAAACAGATACACTGCCAAAGAAAAGTCTGACTGATCACAAGTTTAAGTCATTAGTACCAGCTGTAAAAATAGCTTGTATATATGCTTGTAATGATCAGAAGAAAATATCGCTCAGCTTCAAAGATACAGCACACAATGATCTGCATTTCTGGATTCTGTCTACAAACAAATTATTTGTTTGGTGCTCTAAGCAATTAGTTCTTGTTCCTGGAAATGCTATTCTACATGGGGGAATTCTTCGTCCTAATATTTTCACCCCTTTGATGGGAGGCTTCTATTCATAGGTTTTTGGGGGTTTTTTTGTAAACGTACATGGAGTTTGCTTGTTTGGATAGGTTTTGTTATCTTTGTGTACTTAAGAGCAATTTTAAAACATTCCCATCCAAAGAAGTGTCATACAACAAAATAGGATTTGAAAGGTTACAAGATCCTCTGTTCTATTTCTTTCTGAAACTATTCCAGCAGTGCTTTCACTGGAATATTTCCTTAGTACTGGTAGTGTTCTTGTGGCTATTGAAACAAAGCACACAAAGGATACAATGCCTTCCCATCATTCATGATGTTCAGTCATGCTCTAAACATTCCTGCCCATTCACAAGGCGCTCTCACGAGCCACAAGGACATTTCCCACTGCTCCTTACTTACCCCTGATGCCTTCATGTCTTCTAAACGCCCCCAACATTTAATGCTTTTTACAGCACTTCTGTCAACATCCAAGTTCCATATTCGTATTTAAAGTCATTTTCACCTTCCTTAATATGGAGTTTTCCAACTGACACGTCTGTAAGTGCACACTCTCCTGTTTAACTACTGGTCACCACAAATACTTAAAGGAATTCAGGCACGCTTTCTTCAGCAATCCCTTGAAAAGAAGAAACCTGGATTATCAGTCACAGGCTACAAAATGGCACTGATGATCTGGCTCAGCATTGTGCCCTGAAGGCTGTTGCAGGCAGAGTAGTTCAGCAGCAAGATCATCGCCCCTTTCTACATTAGCTGGAAATATTTCTTTAGCTCAACAGGGAGACAAGCTACACCAAAAATCCACACCTTATTGCCGATTTTCATTGTTTGTCTAACGGTTCTTTTGGTGGCTCTTCCCCAGCATAACACCTAAATTCCACAAATACGGGAATTCTATTTCAAACTGCACCCACTTCTCCTCATACCACATTGCTCCATATTCAGTAAAGCAAATGAAGTTCTGATGTATTTGAAACAAGACCACTGCCTGCAGGAGCTGTACTAGGGTACTACTGGTGCCTAAGAGAATCCAAAACTCCCTCAGAATAATGTCACTGCCCAAAAATACCTGGATTCCACTCAAATCTTCCCTAACACGTTACCAAGCCCTACAAGATCAGATGCTACTTAGATGTGAACGTTCCAGGGTGTTGCTCATTGCTCAAATTGTGACTGAACTTCAATCACAATTGAATCGGAGTGTTTTCAAGCCTGAATTTCCTCACTCGTATTTCCATAGAGAAACTTCATTTCTGCTGGAATCTACTACATTTTTTCCAAAGGCAGATAGAATACTGGTTCCAACCAACTTGGAGCTGCAGTAAAGAAAAACACTGGAAATACTTTAAGCAACTGCAGATGGCCTTCAGGACTTGTGGACAAATGCTCCTGGATCATTCAAGGAAGTACATTAATTCAAGACCACTGGAAAAAGGTACCAGTTAAAATGTCTGCCATCTCTCCTTGCACTCACCAGGTGTATGTTTGGTGGCTGCGTGCTTGACTTCAGCACAAGGAAGACTTGGCATTTTTAATTTACAAGCTGCAGGTAAACTTTGAAGATGTTACTGGCTGTTGGCAATATTGGCTGTTCAATTTGCTCTCTTCATACCTGCTTCTTTCTTCTCCACCTTGCCCCACACAGGGGAAAAAAACCAAAAAAACCTACCGGGGTGCTCTTCAGAGAGGAGAGACTAAATCACAAACACTTCAGGGCAGGAAGCTTGAACAGCTGAAGCTCTTATTTGCAAGTTCTGTAAATGCCATTTCATACAACTCGATATATTCGCCACCCCACCTTTTCCACAGGCAAACACTGCATCCATCCCTCCACCCCTGAAGCCCACCAGGGGCACTCCGGTATCTCTGCCACCATCTTGAGGAGACACAGACTCTGAAACATTATTTTTAAGGAAACTGACAATTATACACACAGCATACGCTGTTTGCCTCTGCAAGTCACAGCCAACATTTCTATTCTTTCCTCCAACAATAAATTTAAAGTGTGTACTATATTTATATAAGAAGAATATATAACCCAAGAGCGCCGGCTGTAGCCCCACAAAGCCACCAAAAGTTTATTTGGTCTCTCAAAAGAAGGCAAGCACCTTTCAGAGGCATCACCATTTCCTTCTCTCCTGGATACAGATCCCTTCAGGCAGATTTGGCACACACGCTTGCATTAAGAGGACAAGATGGAGCAATTCTGTCAGTGCAGCAGATTAAAAAAACCTGCCACCAAGAGGCTTTATTCCAAAGGCAATTCTCCACTGATTCACAAAAGGTCTGCCTACCATACAGCCAAGCAGAGGCTCCCAGATGGTGCTGGCAAAGCAATCTCCCCTTTCTCCCAACAGCACAGCAGCATGT
Organism: Chamaea fasciata; assembly: GCF_029207755.1. Classification (NCBI taxonomy): domain Eukaryota; kingdom Metazoa; phylum Chordata; class Aves; order Passeriformes; family Sylviidae; genus Chamaea; species Chamaea fasciata. The sequence goes on along the minus strand of NW_027094155.1, from coordinate 97,653 downwards.
TGATGCCTAGTAAAAAATATTTCCCGCCCTGATCCCTTTGCTGTCAGTTCTGTAACATGCACTGCCCTGATTAAATAAATAAAAGCCTATCAACCACCAGCAGTTTCAAGACTTACATGAAGCTCTCCTACTCTTAGGGGAAAAACCCCATGAAGTCAGCATTTAAAACCAAGAGAAAGTGCTTGGAATTATATCTCTTTCTTAATGACAGTCCCACTATTCCCTAAAGTTTGGGGAAGTTCTTTAAAGCAGCAACATTTTTGGCCAAGTGATCAACAGCTTGCTCCAGTAGGAGACAGGACTAACACTGGACAGGTACCTCTAAAGTCACCAGAAACCAGCAGATTGCAGTTGGCTTCTCTCACAGACACACCTCTAAGCGATCTTGGCTCCCAGTTCCAGTCTCCTCCACCCTGGCATCCACACATGAACAAATGGACTGAGCAGCATTGCTCAAATCCTGCTGCACTTGCTTAACCTCCATAAGATTTCCCCAGAGAACTTTACTTTTGTCACTTCTGCTCTCCTTCAATCCTGCAGCTCTTCTGCAAGTTTCTGCTCAAGACTTAGCACAGACTACTCAAGAAATCAGCACACAGGAACTCAGAAATATTTCAACAATTAAGCTTTCTTCTGGAGTAGAACCAACCATATAAATCATACAATTAGAATATTTCCCTGATTTTTATTTTACACTTTAAAAAAAATCCACACTAATAAAAGGACCTTAATACATTGATAAAGTATTCACCAGGTCAATGAATAGAAAGGTTGAAGTTTCTCTCAAACGAAAAAAAAAAACAAACCAAAACAACCAAACAACCAAACAAGTCTAGGTGGGAGATAACAGGCACAGCACCCTGTGTCACATTTTTCTGTCTTGAAGAAAAAATAATGGGGAGGTTTGGACAAGTATTTATCAGAACAAAGCCTACAGTGGCCCCTGAGGGTAAAGTCAAATTTTTTCAATGCCAGCTAGTCAGTAACTCATTGTGACTGTTAAAAAACTGAACTCAAGGACACTGGCAAAAGCAAGATTGGAGAACTGTAGATATACTATCAAATTTCTACCATGTGAAACCTATTTTGATGGCCACAACCAGCAAGACACATTCCCTAATGCACACATTTGTCACACTCAGGTTTGTTACACCAGGTGATTTAAAGTGACCCTGCAGAAAAACTGGTTTGCAGAGACAGCAGACAAGAAAAACTTAGAGGCCACAAAGACCAGAAGAGGAAAAACTGAACCACCACTTGCTAATGATAGTTCAGTTCAGGCACTTGTGTATGCAGACCCAGCCAAGCCACCAGAAGGTGAATGAAAAATCTGAAAGCACAATTGAGCAAACCTTCAAAAAAATATCTATCACTTAAGAGGCCAATTTCATGTGCACATGATGCTGAAAATTTAGAAGAATCAAAATAATTGAATACTGAAGCAGGAGGATAAGAGTCCATACCATTGACACAAGATCATTTTTTCCTCTTAAAACAATGGGAGAAATGTCTTGTATTAAAACGCTTGCTTTCTTTAGGACTTCTAAATTGCACTAAATATTAACCTTCCTAAAACTGCACAATGGCAAACCCAAATTTAAAAAAAAAAAAAAAAAAAAAAAAAACTTGGGACAAGAAGAAACAGTGATATATATGAACACAGTTCAACAGATCTCCATAGACACTCCTACGTTTCAGAATTGAGTTCATCTTGACTATCCACACACATTAATCTGAAATCCCAGCTTTAGTCTTTCATACAAGTTCTACTTCTCAGTACTTTTAATGAGGAACTAAGATCTTAATAAAGCCATTCATTTCATTGGATCAGAAAGTCCTTTGCCTGCTGTACATTTTCTCTGCAGCTGTAGGCATGCATGAGGATGCCTAGCATGTGCATCTGCGTATTTCTATTTACACTAGGAGTGCTTAAATATTCATCTGCAGTTCTGTATTTATGTACACAGCTAAAACCACACAGCTATGTTAGATCTGATGTATTTTAATGGGGTCAAATCTTCAATCCATGCTGGGATTTTCTGCTATTTAAGAGAAACAGGCTGTGGAGCATTTGACCTTTTTCTCCAAGAGCAAGAGAAAATGTCCCAGATGTGCTAAATTCTGGAATGCATTGTTTGTATCTCTTGTAAGAACAAGTCTCCAGGCACCTGAGCAAAGGTAACCCACCTTACATGGATACCTCACAGACTGGCAGCAAAGTGCTGTCATCTTACCAACCAATATTAAAAGCAGGCTACTGCATGAGGCTGCCAGAGAGGCTTAGGCAGTGCTGTTACAGCTCACATTTCACACTTGGTTTGCTACAAGAAGCAGCAAAAAACAGTTTCTTTGGCTCACCAATATCAATATGAAAAGAGCAAGTGCTTTCCATAAAGAAGGATTCTCACCTGACACCAGGAGCCCCCTGGAATCTTGGATACAATCAAGCTCTATGAAATACACTGCTGATATACCTTGCAGATAAGACAGAATTTTACACCAATCTCAGTTTCCCATCTTAATATATTCTCTTTGCTGTGACAGGTAATGATGCAGAGCAGGACAGCCCTCTGAATCGCTGTCTTGGAAAACAAACATCGCTTTAATTAACATAACCAGCACAACAAAACATTTTCTAAACTTGCACTCAAGAGAAAAGATGCCCTTCACTAAGACAGCAGCTTGAGGGCATTGAGAGGATTTTTTAGACTTGGGGACAGGGACAGAGCAACATTACTTGTTTGTTTTCAGTTTTGTGCAGCTCCTCATCTGGTTCACCGGCTATTGAGAACTGACAGAAATGCCACCTATCTTATCTAAACAGTTCTTATCTGACCTTTTTTGCCTTCTCTTGAGACAGACAGCAGGACTCTGGCACTGCTAAAGGAAAAAGTACTGCCTGGTATCTCTAAAAACACAGATTCTCAGAAAGAAAAGAACAGTCGAATGCATCAAACAAGAACACTTTAGTCCTTCAATAATGCTTACGTATTTTCACTATTTCAAAGTCTCCAAATAAAGCTTAGAAATTAAACACGTCAATGCTACATTCAAATATTTCTCTCTTCTAACCTAAGCCAGAAAAAAAAAAGAAAACCAAATCAGGAAAAGAAATCCTTATTTTTACTACAAGAAGTCTCGGTTTTCCACATGAGAAGCCACATTCTCAACAAACTGATGCCAGAAGAGTCAACATTATTGAAGAGGGTTAAAGTGAGCTGTCAAATTACCTTCCGTCCTCTGAGGATGTGCACTACACTGCCAGCATGTTTCCAGCTCTCACATTCAGAGTAGGAGAGCCAGGACTAAAACATCTGCTGGGCCTAACGAGGTCCCTGTCACATCTCTGTGATAACACGTTGCTCATGTCTATCATGTAACACAGGCAGAACATATTCTCCTGGTTTTAGCCCCTTAGATTCCTCGGTCTAAGCAAGAAATTGGCAGCCTGCCAGGCTTCCTATGGACCATTCTGGGGTGGGACCACCAGGTAAATCTCCCCGAGTCAGGGCATGATATCCTAAAGAGAGACACTGCCCTCCTTCCCCATGGATAAATGGGGAGTGATAAATGAGCAGTGCAGCAGGAGCAGGAAGCTCTGCTAAGTTTCCACCACTGCCATGCATTTTCTCTTCACTAAACATCCATTTACTTGCAGGAAGAAAGGCTCCCCTAATAGAACCTGTTCTTTTGATGGCAACCAAGAGGGAAATGGGCAAAAAATAGCTTGAAACTATACCAGTTTCAAGCTATTATTAACTGTCAGGCATACACTGACAGTAAGAGAGATGAGGTGGCAAGAGGGCTTTCAATAGCCAAAGAGCCCTTTCATCATCTGACCAGCTTCATCTATTGTATTCAAATAACTGTTAAAATACAGAGAAATCACACATATCTAGTGCTTTTACAACGAGTATCCAGGTGCAGATTTCTTTCTGCACGTGACTAAATTTAATGCATCCTTGCCGTGTACAAAAAAAAAGCCTTGTGAAATGAGAGGTGCTAACATTTTCTAACAGATGGGATGACATTACAGAACAGGATCCTTTTTGTTACTCATGAAAACAACATGCTCTTGGTGCAATTGATTTCACACGTAAACGGCAACAGTTTCAAAGCCCAACATTGCTATTTTGGACCAGCTAGTAGAAACCCATTTCTAAAGCTGAGAGCAGCTCTGACAATTAATTACAAGCTCAAGATCAAGCATGTCAAATCCTTGGGAAATCCCTAGACATCAATCAGAATGACTCCTGAGGGCCGCCACAGAGTTCAGAGCAAGTATTCTCTCTTTTGGCAGATCATCTTTCCGTGCCTCTGAGCTGCGCAGATTATCAGCATGAAGATTTTATGGAATAAGATCAAGGTAAATAGGGCCAGGAGGTGTACAATTTCCTGAGGTTAGGTACAACAGACTTGCCACAGGTAAATAACTGCTCACTTGGGCACTTATACATGTTACAGCCAGGTGAGGGGTGGGGAAACACTCACAAAGGAGACTAAAACACACTGCAGGGCAAACTGCAATTCCACCAGTCCGCACCTGCAAAACTCATTTACCACAACCCTGCTCAGCACTCCACAAGGACTCCTAATGAATTTATGCAGCACCAGTACAAGTTGACAAATACATGAAAAACATTTTTAAAAAAATAACTATAATGTCATGATGTTCCTCATGCTGATCTGAGTCAGGGTAAGAGCTGAAGGGCATTTCCTTGTGAGCTGACAGGCCCCCAGCAATAACCCAGCCACGATTGTCCCCAAGGACAACAAATGGGGCAGACCCCACTCTTCCAACAGGCTGAGCTAATCAACAGATCTGCACATCTACTGCAGAATCTGCATAAGAAATCGATTGAAACCATTGGTTGGTATGGATTCATTCTGCCAAAAAATTAACTGTGACGGGTTGGCACGGTAATGACTTGAACTTTCCCACAATACCATGAAGTACTGATGCTTCTGGAAAAACAAAGTAGATTCTGATGTACCAGTTAGCCTTCCTAGAAAGAAACCACGCCAACAAGATGAGGTAATCTTGAAATTGCCATCTCCAAGCTGCCTAAAACTGGAGAGAAGGTTTGAAATCTGTTCGGACTCTGATTAAACTCAGCAATCAACACGGTAAAAAATATATTAAATAGAGCTTTTAAATAGACAAACTGCAACAGTGTTTACTTATTTCCTTCTATTTCTCCTCCCTGGAATCCAGTACTCAGGCAAACTTCTCACTTCTACAACAGCATATTGACTTTTTGACACTATGATCATTAAACTCAACGTAGAACATACATGCCCAAACAGAAAATCTAGATGCTGAAAGGAATATCAACAAAGTCAAATCCAACTTCTAAAAATAAAATCCTCAAGAAGTGAGTCACCCACCCCCAAAACTGTACCACTTGTAGCTACTTTATAACAGAAATACAGGAAATATCAAAGGCCTTTTTCCACTTTGGAGGTTTATGCACAAAGCAGAAGTCCAGCACATGTTTGTTTGTTAATGGTTGAGACCTCAAGCAGAAAAAAAACCCACAAATAATCCCCAGCCAACAGTATAAAACAACATAAAGAAAGCTCATAATTTCCTGAGTATCATGGCCATAAAGCTGCCCAACAAAGAAAGGGCAAGACAAACTTCATATTTGTACAGCAATCTAAACTGAAAAGCATCAAAATATATCACGTGGAATCACTAGTGCGACAACCAAGCCAAAAAAAATCTCTGCTATCAATCTTCAGCAGCCAGCTCCCACTTTTTTACCCTGTTTTATAAACCATTTCTTCTTACAGAGTCACTGCCAGGCCCTCACTTTGAGTCTACTGTGTTTGACAGATCAGCTACAACATTTTTCTTCTGTAAAACAACAGAACTTAGACCAGATTTTACTCACCCACAGACTCTGCAAGCTCAGGTGTCGTTGCTTTACACTCACTGTGTCAGGTTCTCCTGCCACCAAGCCCGAAGGTGCCACAGTGAAGGAGCTCTGGAACTTGCTGCTCTGATGAAGGCACTTGGTCCAACTGCAGAGTTTCCACTCTGTCTAACTGAAACCTTGACTGATGCCAGCTGCGCCTCATTTGTTCCATCACCAGGTTTTCCTGAAGAGCAGCACTCACCCTCCAAATTTTAGCCCTGTAGGGGACAAAATTAAATTATATAAAAATATACAATGAACATCTATATTATTTATAAACTGAAGCATTTACGATTTATTTAATGAAACTGTAAAGTTTAGCCCTCTAGGGGCTAAAATTAAGGGGACAACAAGTAGAAAGACAAGAGAAGCACGGTCTGTCCAAGAAGTAAAAATCACTCAAGGCCCATCAGGAGTTTGAAAGTTTCCCTCAAATAGTAAAGATCACACAAGCAAAACAGAAGTCTCCAAAGTATCTAACAGAATCATTTTGTAGAGATTACATCAGTACATCCACCATTTAATTAATTCATTAACAGGTGCTAAAACCCCTCCTCTATCTGTCCAAAGACCAATCGTGCACAGAAAAGAGGAACGTATGGAAATGAAATAGAGTCGTGCAACATGCAGGCATGTGGGAGACAGACCTTTTGGGGATCCCGAAGGTGGCAGCACAATTACTAAATTACCTAAGCAAGAGTCAGCCGCCAAAAACTCCTGGGGAAGCACCACGGCCCAGAGCTGCCACTGCCAGTGTCACATGGGACAGCTGCAGCTTGTTTGGAGGAATACCTAAAGGTGATCCACCCAGAAGGAAAGGGATCCTGCTTTAAGAGAAGTCTCTAGTTCTTAAAGGATTGCTGAAAGTAAGAGTACGTTTATTTGTATGTTTTACGCTTAATACTTGCTTGAATACCCCTCCAAAAATGTTGTTAATCTGATAACTAAGAACGTGCCATTTAAAAAAATGGCATGTTTTTGTCTCTTTCTTTCAAAAGTAAAATATTCCTTGTTGTTTAATGGAACAGCTGGCTCCTCTCCAAACACATCCTGTGAGGCCTTTTCCAGTGAAGCAGTATGCATAATGATAAATGAAAAAGGGAAAGGTTCTTGCAAGTATTTTTATCTGTAGTATGCAGGGGTTGATCTGTTACACCCAAAAATTATTTTCAACTTAAACAATTCACCTTTGCCAAATCCCTAACTCACTCTAAAACTCTAATAGGTACACACAACATTTCTTGTGAATAAGTTTGCAACAAATCCTACAAGTTCACCCTCAGGAAAGGTGGCAAACACCCCAAGGGAGTATACAACGCACAATATACACTCCTTGGAAGCGGAGGGAGTGAGATTTGTCCTTCCTCCTTGTCTTGGTTTGGGAAGACAGGTATCTGCCAGGTAAAATTACAATCAGAGGCTCTTTGGCAAAGATTTGGGAAATAGGAATAGCAGTTCTCTACTAGTATGTAATACAAAGCAAACAAACACAAAAAACTCCCCCCCCACCAAACAACTACAGCGTTAATAACAAACGACAACAGTACCAAGAACCCTGAGGGCTTTGTTTCACAAAACCCAGGGCAGTTTGGTTTCGCTGTCCCTACAGGATCCTCAGAGCACCAAGCTGAAACAGTGGAAAAGTCCCGGGCTGGTCGCTGGGATGGCAGGGTGTCCCGGCAGGCAGGGGCAGGATGTCCCGGCAGCGCAGGGGGTGCAGGGTCACGCTGCAGCAAGAGGAGCAGCGCCGAAGGAGCCGAAGGCGAGGCAGGGCCTGGACCAGCTCCCGCAGGTGGCAGGGAAAACTCAGGATTCAGGCTGAACTGGTGACAGTAGATTTCCCAGGACTGGATCCCTTTGGCCACAGTGAAACTCCTCCAGCCAGCAACAGCCGTTCTCTGCTCGGCGTGCTCTGCGGCGGCTGAGATCCTCGAGGAGCGGCAGACACGCGTCTCCCCGAACGCCGGAGAAAGAAAAGCACGCAGCTGCCTCAAGCTTTGTCTTTTACCGGCGTTATCTCCCCCTTCCACCTTTGTCCACCTCTTTGTTTCGGTTAAGTAAACCTTTGTTTCCCGATGTTGTCCTGCCACACGTACAGATGTTACCCCAGCACCACGGGGATCAGCTGGATGAAGGGGGATGAAATCCGGGATCATTCCCAACAGTGACGGCGCCTTCCCCCCCCGGGCCAGGATCGAGGCGCTGCCGGAGGAGCGGGAGCAGCACCGGTGCCGGGTGGAGCATCCCGGAATGCCGGAGCCCGGCATCTTCTCCTGGGCTGAGGCGGGGAATGTGGAATGTGGTAACTGGGAGTTTGGGAATGTGGCGCAGTGCGATGGAGGTTCCCCTGCCCCTCCTCACCATCCCGTGCTTCCCAGAGCCGGAATCCAGCAGGAATCTCACCCTGGTGGTCGCTGTGTCCGTCATCGCTGCCATCGTGGTCATTCTCCTCATCGGATTCAGCGTCTGGAAGCTCCAATCCGGTTCTGCCCAAACCCATCCTGGGGGCTCACCCTGTTCTTCCCCCCCTCCCAAGACTCCTGGAAATCCCCCCATGACCCCACCAGTCCGCCCCCAAATCCTCCTGGGTCCCCCCTAAGCCCCTCACGGGGATTCCTGGGATTGTCCCCATGTCCCCTCCTCCAGGACTCTGGGGTTCCACCCTGACCTGTCTGTGCCCCCCTGGTTTCTTCCACAGCCCCCCCATGATAGTGGGGGCAGGGGCCGAGTGCTGGTGTCCCCCTGCCTGCAGCAGATCCAGGGGTGAGGGAGTTCAGGGGAGCCCTTAGTATTTTGGGTCCCCTGGGAATTGGGGTGACCCTCGGGGTCCCCCAGGATCTCCCTGAACACGCTGACGCTGCCCAGTGAGAAGGTTCGGACCTGGCACGGGGTCCCAGCTCTGTCACCTGCCCTGCCCAGGTACCCCCCAGCCCCTCCCTGGGAACCTCCAATCTCCCCGTGACACCCCAACCTCCCCTGGAACCCCAAAAACATCCCTGGGACCCTCCAAAAACTCCCCAAGATTGCAAACGCCCCGTACGAACCCCCTAAACCCTCTCAGGACATCAAAATTCCCATGGGACCTCCCAACACGCCCCCAAGCCCCCTTGAGAAGGTTTATACTTGGCACGGGGTCCTCATCACCACCATCGGCATCACCCAGGTAGCCCCAGACCCCCCCGGGACCCCCAAACCCTCCCGGGACCCCCAACCCCCCATGGGGGCTCCACTACCGGAATCAACGGGAGTGGTGTCGCCCTGCCAAGGGGAGTTAAAGCGGCGCCTGACTGTCGGGGGTTCTTAAAGCCGTGATGGTGGGGAGACCCCCAAAAATCCACCCTGGGGGGCACTCTCCCATTTGCTGCACTCGAGGGAGCCCCAGACAATGACGGGTCCTGGGCTGAGCCCCCCACTCAGCCGGGGCTGTGGAGGGAACTGTGGGCGCTGGGACAGGGCTTGGGAGTCCTGGGGTTTACTGGGGGACCCCTACTGGGAACTCCCTTCCCGCTGTCCCACCTCCCCCTATCCCCCCCTCTCACCCCTTTCCCATTGTTCCCCCAAACCTCCGCTGCCCCCAGCTCGGTTTGGGGGTGACCCACCCCTTTCCCATCGTGTCCCGGCCCGGCCCCGCTCACCCGAGAGCTCCCGGCCCGCGGCCGCACGGACGGAGGAGGAGGAGGAGGAGGAGGAGGGACAGAGGAGGAGGAAGAGGAGGGATGGAGGAGCTGGAGCCGGCAGAGGAGGCACTGCGTGACTTCACTGCTCTCTGGATCTGCAGCTCCTTCGCCCCGGGACCATCGCCCCCGTGTCCTGCGGGTGACCGGGGAGGGGGAGCGCGCCCCAAATATCCTGGGCGGTTTTTTTGAAGTGGGGAGAGATGTTTGGAGCTCACAGAAAATATATTTATGGCTCCCGGGGCTTTTTTCTGTCGGGGCCGGGCAGCTTGATGTTTGGATCTCGCAGGGCTCCAGAGCTGAGGCGCAGATGCCCCTCAAGGGGACATGGGGGGTCCCCGGGAGGTGTTTTTGGGGGGTCCCGGTGGCGGTGCCGGCAGAGCCCCGGCGGGAGGCGGGTCCCCCCGCGGTGGGCTTGGGCTTCCTTAAGTTGGTGCGTGTCTCTTTGGTGCTGACCCTGCCCGCCAGCTAAACCCTGCGGGCCCCATAGAACCAAAGGTGCCGTGGGAGCCTGCAGGGCCTTGTGGAGCCAGGGGACCGCAGTGACACTGTGGATCTCCTCTCTGCACAACTGTTTTTCAAACTGCAATATCAGTAATTGCTGCCACGCCATAGGCTTAAATAATCCACTCTGTTCACTATTGTTTCAAAGGATGACTTTGATTTCTCCTTGACAATCTGCATCAATTCCTTCTCCCATGACATCAACGCTTTTCAAGGCCAAGCTCCAGTGAGCAGTTCTCAAACCTCCAGTGTCCTGGAGAAATCTGAGTTCCTATTCCTGTATTGATAACTCTCATTTGCTTCTGATTTGTCCTAATTAATTCTAATGCATGAAGGTCCAGCCCTGCAGCCTCTGGGGTGGCCCTGTCAGGGGCCATCACACCCAGAACAATTTCCCCAGAAGTCAAAGTCTCACTGTGCACGGTTGTATTCGCAAACTGGGCGCAGCTGTGCACATCCAGGGGTTTCCATTTCCCCACTGGGTCCATCGTTAAGGGTATGGAGAACATCTGTGGGATGGGTTCTCCATCAGGACAGGTTCCCATCTCCTGATTTTTTCACCTGCTCCTTCAACTGCCCCTTTGTCTGTTTGATGATCCTGCAGCTTGTGAATAGTCTGGTACATGAAAACACCAGCAGTCCAAATCACTGTATTTTCACAGTAACAGACAAAGCATTCCACACCACAGTATCAGCAAACCCCATAAAAATCGCCAATTTCATCCCTTCCTCCTTTACTCCTTGCAAGCAGTCTCACAAAGTTTAGCACTGACATTTGAGTCGTGGCCAATGCTTTTCTGTAGGGTATTTAGTGTCACATCCCTGAGCAGCCAAAGGTGGCAAATCAGTATTGTCAGCATTACTGCACATTATCATTATTGTTTCACATATAAAGACAGAGATATAGATAGAAACATAGATTTAGACATAGTGTAACACAAGGCTGGTGGGTTGGAGACAGACACACCACACAGTATCTTCTTGAGTTCTGACCAACAGCCACAATTTATTGTTCCAAGCTCCCTTTTATGGTGAGTTTGAATTTCCCGGGCTTGGAAAGCCAACTGGTTGGGAATCTCTGCACTGCCCACATCTCTGGCCAGGGGTGTGTCTGCAGCCAGGGCTTGGATGGGCTTGGCTGAGCTCTTTGTTCCCCCGGGGACTTCTAGAACAAGCCAGGTCAGCCCAGTTGGGTCTGTTATGATCAGACTCATTGTGCCCAGCTGTGAACCAGCTGGACCCTGCTACATCTCCTGCCTTTGCTTTTATTAAAATGCAGATTGTTTTCCGTTATCCCATTTGCAAGGGCCCTTTTGCAGACAGGGTAACACAAGACAGCATGGGTTTAATTTGAAGGAGGTTTTGACCAACTTAATTCTGCTCAGCCAGTGATGTGTCCCATGTACCACTGGAGCTGCAGCACTCACTCCCAGGAGCTGTCAGGCGAGATCACAATCTTCCGGGCTGGCATGTTACAGGTTAACTGCTTATGGTTCCAAACTACAACTTAACACTAAAACAAGAAAACGTTCAACTTTTAAAACCCTGAGAAAAACCAATTAACAGAATTAACAAGATTAACAATTAACAGAAAAACAATTTGTAAACAGAAAAAACCACTCTGTAAACAGAAAACCAGTTTGTAAACAAACAGAATCCTTAAATGCACCGTCACTCTAAGAGTCCCAGCTCTCCCCGAGGTCGGTGAACAAGCTGTTTCCAGCACTGTTCCACACACGGCTCCACACCGTCTGTGGAGGGGCCACCAGGAGAATGCTGCTGGTGGTCTTGGACAGGACGTAAGGTAGGACAGACACGTCGGGCAGGTGCCCAAAGCGTTCCAGTGTCCTTGCAAAGCACTTTGCAAGGCTGTACTGTTAGCAAAACACCATTAGAATTGCTCTTGTGTCACGGAGACAAGACAATTTTGAAGCATCCGTAGCATTCAACTGTAAACACCTGCGACAACATTTGATAATTAACTGTGCAGTTAGTTCAAAGACGGTGGGTGCCGTCTTTTTTGCTTGATGAGGTGCAAGCATTCATTCTGGAATGTGCAAAGGATCAGGCCAGCGTGGATTCCACTGCCCAATAACACCAGCAGGATGAAAACTAACAATGAGAATAAACACAGTGATCCACACCTCTGGGCATATTCGGTGGACTTGTCTGTTGGTGATAGCTTGCTCTGCTGTTTCAACAGCAGCTTTTGCCTCTAGGATTAATTTTCTGGGGAAAGTTAATTCAGAGTCACCCTTTAGGAGGTCAAATAAAGGTGCTAGCTGAGAGTCAGTCAGTCCTAGGTAAGGTCTGACCCAGTTGATGGTACCCAAGAGTTTTTGTGCATCGTTTAGAGTTAGAATTTTGGTTGGAAACGGAATTGTTTGTGGCTGTATGGTCTGGTTCATTATTTTGAGTCCCAAATATTTCCAGGGTGGTTGCTGCTGCACTTTCTCTGGTGCTACTTGCAGCCCAAGTGGTTTGAACGCTTGCAACAGGCTTGGCTGAATCAGTGAGAGTTCTTTTCTGGTTTGGGTTGCAATCAAAATGTCATCCAGGCCATGGTAACAGTATGCCCCTGGAAACTGTTCTCTCACTGATCAGAGTACCTGAGCAACACCCCACTGACACATCGTGGGGCTGTTTCCCACGCCTTGGGAAAGTTCTTTCCATCGGTAACGTTGCACTGGTGCAGCGTTATTAATACAAGGCACGGTCAAGGCAAACTTTGGGGTATCATCTGGGGGTAATGGAAGAGTGAAAAAACAGCCCTTTAAGTCCACAGTCAGGATGTCCCAGGAGGCAGGCAGCATTGTGGGACATCGATGGCACACCAGGCTGCAATGTGCCCATTCTCTCGATCGTGGAATTGGTTTTTCTCAGGTCATGGAGTAACCTCCACTTAGCAGATTTCTTTTTTATAACAAATACTGGGGTGTTCCAAGGGCTCATAGATGGCTCTATGTGTCCTTGAGCCAGTTGTTCCTGTACCAGGGTTTTTAGGGCATCTAAGTCTCTCCTTTTCAAGAGACCACTGTGGTACCCACTCAGGCTGAGTAGTGAGCCATTTCAGAGCCAGTGTGGGGTACTTTACACCCTCTAATACAGTGGCCCCTGTCAAAAATCTGTTCCCACCTCAGCCCACTCCAGAGCCAGAGAACTCTAGGGAAGGGCTTCCCATCCGGGAATTTCGGATAGGACTGATTCCTCACCTTTAGATTTAAAAAGTGTCATTTTGTGCTGATCCGGCCAAGCTATGCCAATTTTGTTTTCGCAGTGGGCAGGCTCAGCACCAAGGACACAGACACCACCTGAAGGAATCAGTGAAATTTACTACAGTTCAAAGCAGCAAAGGAGCACAGAAGGAGCAGCTCAGCAATGCAGCCAGCCGTCACTACCACGGATTGCCCGCAGTGATTGAGAAAGATCCATCACCAGTTACCCTCAGCCTTTCCCATCACCCACACCCACACAGCAGCTGGGGAAGCTGTCACAGCCAAGGACTGCAGAGCCTCTCCCGGACACTGGGAATTCCTGCAGCTGCCTCCAGCCACAGCTGAGGCTCCAGCCTGGCTGGGAGAGGGCCCAGCTTTGATAGTGCTGAATAAACAAACTGCCAGCAGCACTCCTAGTGCAGGAACATCTGGTTGCATCCTCCTCTTGGGTTTCTCCCAAAGCCTGGCCAGGGCCCAAGGAGGAACCAGGGAAGTTGCCTTTGACCCTACAGCCCCGAACAAGGCCAGATGTCAGACTTCATGGCCTTGTCTGGCTTCTAAATACAGAAAGGTCAATACATGTTTCACTAAGGAGAGGATGCATCTATTACAACGCTAATGACGGTGCCTATTTTGTTAACGAGCAGATACAAAGATAACCTTTGGCTGGAAGGTTCATCGAGAGGTCACCTTTGGCTCAGGGCCGCTTGTTCAGGCCTCAGTCAGGCCTCTTGTCCAGGCCTTGGCACTTCAGGCTTTAGTGCTGGGCTTGACACTGCTGGCTTAACACTGGGACTTGATGAGCTCCCAGGTCTTTCCCAACAGAAAGGATTCTGTATTCCCATGATTTTATCTGCTGGTTTCAGTCAGGTCCATGTTAGCAGCATTACTTTGGTCAAAAAGTTCCCTCTTGGTCAGCTCTTGTGGCCTAAGGCTTCAGCTCCTTCAGCTCCTGGTGCTAAGCTGCTCACGCTGAACGAGACGACTCAGAGAGAAGAATACAGTTCATCCAATTCCTTCTGGGACACTGAGAGGGGAGGGTGTGCAAACAGGAGCATTGTTTGGTGTCCCCTCCTCTCTGCCCTTCACGCCTTTCAGCGCTTAGAAACAGCCGAGAGCTTTCTCCAAGAGTGCGATGAAGCAGCTGCTCCTGCTCCCAGGTCCGGCTCTCTCCAGTCTCTGACCTTGCCTGCTTTTGTCCCTCTTGCTGTGCCCTCTGTTCCCCCGGGGCTCGGTGGCTGCTGCCCAGGACTGTGGAAGTGGCACAGATCCAGGGGTCGAGACCCTCCTTCCTCTGCCCTTGCAGCTGCCTGCTCACAGCAGCCTTTTCCATCTGGAAGCTCCACGTGGAGAGGGAGTCCTCACCTCTGTTCCTTGCACAGCCCTCAGGAGCCCAGGGCTGCCATCTCAAGTCCCTGCGGGCCCTGAGAGCTCCCGGGTGCCTCAGGCTGCTGTGACACCGCTGCCCACGGGAGGGAACAGTGGCGGGGGCTGTGCTCAAAGTCAGCTCCATGTGCTGCTGCTGCTGCTGCTGCTGTGGGGGTCGTTTGTCCAGCCCTGCCCCAGACTGAGGGATCGGATCCAGGCCCTGCTGCTGCTCCCTGGGGATCAGGCACAGTTTGGTTGTCGCCGTCAGGGCCAGCAGAAGCCGTGGCCGGAGCAGCGGGTGCTGACAGTGCCCCAGGGCCCGGGGCCGGAGGTGTTCCTGTGCTGGGGGCTGGCCGGAGCTGCCCCTTGTTCTCCCTCTGCCTCCCGCAGAGCTGGGCCGGGCACAAGTGGGGCAGCACAGCAAACAGGGAGCCTGCCAGTCTCTTCCAGCCCTGTCTGCTCAGAGTTTGGGCCTTGGAGCTGCAGGTGGACACAGGCAGCTGCTCCTGCTCCCTCTGCGTGTCCCCGTGTTCAGCAGTGCTGCTCCATCAGTCTGTGCCCAGCAACGGGGAAAAGCCTCAGCCCTGCAGGGCCAGGAGCTGCCGGGCTCTGCCTGGGGAGCTGCTCCACACGGGAACCAGCAGCAAAGGACAATCCTTCCCTAGGACAAGTTTTCTATTAAGGAAAGAAAAAAAAAGAAAATTAAAAACAACACAGAAAAAAAGTGGAAGATAAAAACAAAACCCAAGTGCAGCGTAGTAAAAATACTTTATAGCTTTGGATAAAGAGATAACTGAACTTTTTCAAATGAGATCTCCGTTATTTACTCCATAAATGTGCTGATGGCATGGATCCATCCTGCTGACCTCAGCGGCCTTTTAAAAAAGATTTTGTGGTTTGTTTCCAGTATTATTTTAAATTGTGATTGAAGCAATAGGAAATTGCTTTGTGCCCTGCCAGCTCCAAGCAGGACTGGGAATCTAAACTTTGCCAAACCCCAAATCCTTTACAAGACGACCTTCCTTCTCACCCTGTGAATGAGCTGCACATTCCCTTTGAAATTGTCAGGGGTTTCTTAAAGACGCAAAGTCCCACTTACAGCTTTTTGCTCTGCTTGGGAAGTGCAGAAGGGCAATTCTTCATCCATCCGCTCCAGACTGCACTGCCTTAGGAACGCCGTCCACTCGCCAGGTTTTGCTCACTTGTGGCACTTCTGGAGGAGGAAGAAAGGGCAGTTGCACGATTCCAGCCAAAAAAGGAAGGAAGAGCGGGGCAGACAAAACATCCTGTGGAGATCCAGGCGTTCAGCTGGAACTGTGGAGTGCTTGGGTTCTTGCCAATTGGATGTGGATCCCTCACTGCAATCTCCTGGCCTGCAGGAGAGTCTCACTCACCTGCAAAAGCAGAAAGCTCACTCGGTGGGCTCAGAATGGGCTCGTCTAATGCAAAGCTGTCAGAGCAATGTGAGGGCAGAGCCGGCCCAGCCGTGCCTGGGGCTGAGCCCAGCAGAGCCCTGGCAGAGCCCAGAGCAGCCTCAGCACCCGCAGAGCCCGGCTGGAAGGAGAGAAACCAGAAAGTGCCCGTCAGCCGAAGGCTCCTGTCCCCTCGTCCCGGCCGCCCGCAGTGCCCAGGCCACGCTGGCCGTGCTCAGAGCTGGGCCCAAAGCTGCCCATCACTGCTGCCTTTGGGGGCAGAGCAGGAGGGCAGGACACGTGCCCAGCCTGCAGCCAGCCACGGCACATCCAGCCCTCAGCAGCTGCGCAGAGCCAAAAGGCAGCTTGACGGCCGAGTGAAGAATCTGTGGCGTCTGCCCCAGCAAAGGGAGGAACCTTTGGTGCCCGGCCAGGCCGTGCCATGCCCACATCTGGGAGCATCCCCCCAGCTGTGGACTCACCTGCAAATTGGGC
This sequence comes from Chamaea fasciata, assembly GCF_029207755.1. Taxonomy (NCBI): domain Eukaryota; kingdom Metazoa; phylum Chordata; class Aves; order Passeriformes; family Sylviidae; genus Chamaea; species Chamaea fasciata. Next base: position 81,064 of record NW_027094155.1, on the reverse strand, counting down.
CCCAGGGAGCGTGTCTGAAGAAGGTGCCAGAATCCAAGTCGATCGTCTTCAGCTGCCGGTGGCCAGGTCGAGGAAGAGCTTGGCATCCTTGGGGTTGTCCTTGGTGTCTCCAGCAGCAGCCCCACCTGATACAGCTTCTCCAGGGGCTCCTCCTTCCCTGGGGGCCAGACCAGGCTGCCAGTGCTCTGCCCAGGGCCCCAGCCACCAACGAACCAGGACAAGCATAACTAGGGTGGATGGTGGCCACCAGTGCTTGCTACACCAGGTCTCCAGCTCCGCCCCAGCACAGATGTTCCCATCTGGTCATCCCCGCTCAGAGCTACAGGCAGGACAAAAACACTCTGGTTTTCTTTAGCACTGATTGCCATGAGATGTGTGGAGCTCTTACCTGTCAGGTCTTTGGATCAAACTGTGCACATGGACCTCTCCCATCTTCTAGGGCAGATGAACACCCTGCAGCCAAGGATCATTGAAGAGGTCTTCTAAGGATGGCCTGTCCAAGGGTTGCATGGACAAACACCTCCTGATAACATTTTGGCACTCTGAAGAGAGAAACCAGAAACCAGTAGTCAGTTGGAGAAGGATCCCGTCTGCTTTGCCCCTCCATTCCTGTGCCCAGGCCATGCTGGGTGTGTCCAGAGCTGTGCCTAAACTTCCCCATGGATTCTCTGTTTGGAGGAGAGCAGGACATGTGCCACCTCCTCAGCAGCTGCCAGAGCAGGGTGCTCATCAGCCTGCTGCTGTCTCCCAGCACCGGGATTCCCCTGTGCCCAGAGATGAGGACCCACCTTGAGAGAGCCATCGTGGGAACAAGATGCGCCCCCAGATGAACTGCTGGCCCCTCCTGAACGGGTGCTTCCCCATGACCAGGTGGTACAGCAGGAGGCCCAGGGACCAGATCGTCGCTGCCTCGCCGTGGTAGCGTTGGTGGTGGATCCACTCTGGTGGGCTGTAGGGCAGGGTTCCTATGGAACACAGACGGAGTTCATCAGGGGATGCTGCAACTCCTAAAGCCTCGCCCCGGCATCCCTGGGCGTGTGGGGGCTGGCCCCCTCCCGCCCCCACCCAAAAGCAACTTGGCTCAAGAAATAACGCCGCTCCTAGCAGCGAGAGGGGGAAGCCGCGGTGCTACAGCCAGGCTGGGCCGTGAGATGCCCAGGAACATCCCCTGAGAGGGCTCACCTGCAAATTGCCTGTAGGCTGTGTCTTGGAGGAAGGCACCACAGCCAAAGTCGATCAGTTTGAGCTGCCCGGTGGCCAGGTCGAGCAGGATGTTCTCGGGCTTGATGTCGCGGTGCAGGACCCCGCAGCTGGTGCAGTGCCGCACGGCCTCCAGCACCTGGCGGAACAGCCCCCGCGCCTCCTCCTCCGGCAGGAACCTCCGCTCCGCCAGGAAACCCGAGAGGTCCTGGCACCGCTCCGGACGCTCCAGCACCAACAGGAAGCTGTTGGGGAGCTCAAGCCACTCCAGCAGCTGAATGATGCCACCACATCCAGAGGACAGCCTGTCCAGCAGCACGATTTCCAGGGGCGCACGGGCGCCGTTGGGCTGCCGAAGGACCACGATGCCGTCAGTGGGGCTGAGGCTGTGCCAGGGCTCGGGAACCCCTCACCCAGCCCCGGATGCTCTGGGCCCCCCGCTCAGCCCACGCCCGCTCTCCCTGCAGGGCTCCCGCCGGCTCTTCCCCTGCCGGGCCCCAGCTTCTCCCGCCGGCCCCGCTCACTCACCAGCTCGCCCCAGTGCTGGACGCGGGCCCGGGGCACGCATTTGATGGCCACCTGCGAGCAAAGGCCAGCAGCGGGCTCAGCTCGCCGCCTGCCCCGCCGCGCCCCGATCTTCTCCTCCTCCTCCTCCGCCCTCCTCCTCCTCCTCCGCCCGCCGCCAGCCCCGCCGCTCACCGGGGCGCCGTCCGAGAGCCGCGTCCCCGAGTAGACGCTGCCGAAGCCTCCGCGCCCCAGCAGCGAACGCAGCCGGTACCGGTCCTGCAGGGCCTCCCGCGCCTCCCCTGCGGGCGACACGCGGCCCCCAGCGCTCGGCCCGGGGCCAGACACGGCCCCCGAGCGCCCCCCGAGCGCCCCGGGCCGGGCATCCCCACCCGCCCCGGGCCCCGGCGGCTCGAGGCCGGCGGCTGCGCTGCCGAGCGGCGGAGCTCGGGCCGGGGAAGCCGCGGCGGAGGCGGCGGGAGCGGCCGCGCCGCGTGTGTCCTTAGCGGGGCCCGGGAGGAGCCGGGGCCGGGGCCGGGGCCGGGGTCGGGGCCGGGGTCGGGATCGGGGCCGGGGTCGGGGCCGGGGCCGGGGCCGGGGCCGGGGCCAGGGCCGGGGCCGGGGCCGGGGCCGGGGCCGGGGTCGGGGTCGGGACAGGCGCAGCCAAAGCGCAGCGATGCCGCCCTGGCCCCAGGCACTGATGCCCGCCCAGCACCGCCACAGCCAGCACCGCCAGAGCCGGGCGGAGCCCAGACCGCGGCGGGACGCCCGGGGCCGGGGGCGGGCCCGGGGCATGGCCCAGCCCTGCGGGGGGAGAGGGAGAGGCCGGGACGGGGACGCCGAGAGGGGCCGGGGAGGTCGGGAAAGGGACACCGGGAGAGGCTGCGGGACACCGAGGCAGAGTGCGGGACAGCGGGAGAGGGAGAGGAAAAACAAGAGAGGGACGGGGAGGGGTCGTAGACGCCGTAGACGCCGTAGACTCGCTGCTGCCGCTGCTGCTGCCGCTGCCGCCGCTGCAACTGGAGCCCTGGGGCCGTTTGTCCGCGTGTCCGTTCCACGCTCCAGCCCCGCGCTCCCCGGGGGCAGCCCCCGAGCCGCTCCAAACACGGCAACTTGGCCGTGCTGAGCCCACATCCAGAGGCCTGACTCCTGCGCCGTGGCAGAGGAATTCCCTCGGTCGCTGCTGTGCATTGTCCCTGCTGAGGCTCAGACACTGTCAGGACACATTCCCTGGTTGTAGGATTCGTGCCCGACCCAAGCACTACGCTTATGTCTCCAGCGTTACTTTGCAGCAAAAACAGGGGAAGGCAAACTGTGTACGGCCCATGGTATTTTCGAGGGTCTAAAATTCACTAAGTCATCGATCTGAGAGGTGAGATCCATTTGGAATTAATGGCACGGAGAAGTAGTGCAACACGGAAAAGGGAAGCATAGAAATAAATAGAGGAAAACCTCTTGGATTATTTCTTGCGTTTTCATTCCACTTCTGGAAAGCTGTTGCAGTTTTCCAGCAACCTTCACCACAGTCCCAGCTGCTCTTTTCAAGAACCTTTGGTGGAGAACGAGGTCGAGCTGCTGGCACAAGATGTGCCACCAACTGCAGCTTCTCCTGGATTTCCATACTGAGTGCAGCACGACTTTTGCAGCAAAGCAGGACAAATGTTTGGTAAACTTTACGATTTGTCCTTTTTTTTTTCCTTGTGGGCTGGGGAGTTGTGCCATTGGTAAGGTTTTCCTTGTTACTGTTTTAATCCAAGAAAACAGGAGGTGGCACCAGCACTTGTTGGGGAATGCAACCTTGACTGAATCCAGAGACAGAATCTCCCTGACACTGTGTGAGCTCCCCGGGCTGGGCTCAGGTTCCTGCTGGGACTCTGCAGAGAGCTCCAGCTGGGATCAGCAGCAGCTGGAAATACCTCTGGGCATCTCCCTTTTCTGCTGCTCGCAGGAAGCAATGAAGTGAGTCAAGAAGTTCTGGTTTTTCTTTCTCCGGGTGCATTTTTTCATTGTGTTTGACACCCCAGCGGCAATTTTTGTGATGGCCTCTCTAAGTTGATTCTATTTCAGCAGCACCAGCAGCAGGGCTGTGTTGGAGCGCTGTAAATGTGGCCTGTGTGGCTTTAATTCCCCTCGACTTAGTGCCCGGGGACTTGGGAGCATTTCAATCTCTTCTTTGCACGGTGCCTGCAACAGAAAGACTGAGTTCACTGTCACAAAAGCACAGCGGGTAGCAAGGATGGAAAAAGGCAATTGCAGTTGTCCTGATAAAATCCAGTCGGCAGCCAGAGGGGTGCAGCAGCCGCCGCGATCTCCAATTGCCAAGGCAAAGGCAGCAGCAGCCTCCTGCCGTCACCTCGGGCTGAGTGAAACAGTGCTGAAAACAGCGCTGGAAGCCGACCCTTCCTTTCTCTGGAGGCTGGGTCGGGGCAGCACAGGCGGGCCCTGAGCAGTCTGGGCTGTTGGCGGGTGAGCGTTGCTCCAGGCCGCAGTGGAGCCGGACAAAGGCCTTGGAAGGCGAGGCAGGAGCAGGTGGGAAGGGGCCGGCGCTGCTGCTGCTCCTGCCCGGGAGCCCCGGCCGGGCCGGGCCGGCGCCCGCTGCGCTGCGGCTCCTGCTGCTGCCAGAGCCGGGCGGGCCTCGGGGACAGGGAATGGACACGGGGGGACAGCAAAGGCCGGCGGGGCTGCGGGGATGCTGGTGCTGGGGCCAGCGCCGGCACGGAGCTTCGGCCGCAGTTGACCCGGAGGGAACCGCGGGGCAAAGGCTCCATTTCAGCCTTTCTTTCCTCACGGCTGCGAAACGACCGAAATAAAAGGAGAACCAGCAGGGCCCGGCCCCTTCTCCTTCGGGAGGAGCTCCACGCCTGGGGCCGGGAGGGGCCCTGAGGGGCCGGGAGGGGCAATGAAGGGCCATGAAGGGCTGTCGGGGGCCAGGAGAGGTTCTGTGTAGCCAGGAGGGGTTTGAGGGGCCGTGAGGAGCCTCAGCCCCGGCAGCAGCGGGGTCCCACCGTGTCCCCAGGGCAGGGCAGCCGTGAGGGGCCGCGAGTGCAGACGTGGCAGCAGAGCGGGCTTGGGGCACCTCCGGGAGGGGATGAGAGCCTTCCCCAGCTCCAAACCACACCAAACCCACCACTAACAGGGTTTCCCATCTTTAGAATCCACTGGCAACTTGGAGTCGACTGAACCGTTTAATCCCAGTGGAAAATGCAAGGGAATTTTCCTAATGACTTACATCCAGCCTTGGTTAATCGTGTCTAAGATTTAAAAATCTGACCAGTGAAAAGTAACACTAATAAATAATAAGAACAATAGCAAGAAATAAACTCCCAAATCCCAACACTCAGCACCACACCAAAATGACAAACCTCATTTTTCTTTACTAGCACAAGGTTCATGAAAACAAATGCTGTTAACTTTCTCCACCTCACATCTTCCCCACCAGACAAATGAGGCCATTTGCAGTGTTTAATACAAGTCACAATGGAGGGCTGGAGGGAAGAACGGGGAGACACTACCAATTTACATGTCAAACCCAGCGGTCCAGCTTCAAAGTGGAGAGAATAAAATGGAATGGGGGCAGGGGCTGGTCAGATGTTCCTCTAAAGGATGGCAAAATCACCTCCAAGTGAACAGGAGGGGAAAATCAATCCCTATAAACCACCCAGTGTGTTCAGGGACTCAGCTGTGAGGAGCTGGACATGGACAGAGGCATCTGGAACAGTTCTTTCCTCAGGCTGAGCTCTCCAGCCTGGCCCTGAAGTCAATCAAGTGCTTTCCCAGAGCATTCCATGGTTGCCAACCACCCTTCAAGATGTGGCTCACAGGAGCAGAGAACCTTTCTCAAGGTTCTGAGCAGAAAAAGTGGCAAGAGATGCCCAATTCAGAGCTCTGTTTAAAAACCTGGAAAATAAAAATCAGTTGAACTCTGAAGCCCAGCGGTGGCTCCCAGAATCTCAGAGCCAAGGGAAAACGGGAAAGGCTTTTTACAAGAAACAACGCTGAAGAGCTCCCAGATGAATGTGTGACATTTTGAGAGGCTTCCAATTTTCCACAGTTTCCCTTGAATTGTTGAAATTGATTTTGCCTTTGCCTCCTCTTGCACTAAAGGAGCCTCATTTCAGCAGCCAGGAAGGCAAAGCTCATTCCTGGCCCTGGCTGCTGCTGTCCGTGCAGCATTTCCATCCCTCCCGTGGCCTCTTCCCTCAGGGTCCCCAGCAGCAGCAGCAGCTGCCGGAGCAGCACATGGAAGCTGCAGATGGAAGTGCTGCCCACCCCAGCCTGAAGCTGCACAAGGATCCTGCTGCCAGGAACCCCAATATTCCCTCCCAGGGGCCCTGCAAACAGTCACCAATTTTCAGAAGAGCAGTGTGGACAGCAGCTGCACCTGGCCGTTATCCTCTATGAAAGGAAGAAAAAAAGACCTCAGCATCAGCTGCTCGGGGCTCAGCTGGGCGTGAGCCTGCAAACCCACATGGCACCAAGTGTTTGGTGGGCACACAGTGGCCGTGGCTGGGGGCACAGAGCCTTGCATGGTCAGAGAGTGGCAGGAGCACCGCAACCAGCTGCAGGGCGACAGGGCTGGGTCTCAGCATGTCCTTGACCAAAACTGCAAAGCTGAGCATCACGGCCGTCATCCTGACTGACTGTTCATCTGTGTCCCGCAGGAGCTCCACAAAATGTTCAGTCAGGGGCCACACTTTTTTGGCCTGTGAGGAACACAAGTTGTGAAACGCCGCCCTGGTGCCAACAGGGCCCAGAGGCCAAAGGCCTGTCCCGAGGTACTCGGGCAGCCGAACCAGGAGGCAGGAGAGCTGGGAGCAGCTGCCTGAGCTCTCGAAGCCCAGCCAAGCCCAAGCGACTGCATTCCCCAGCTCAGCTCCAGCCACTGCCCCCTTGTCACCATTGAGGGAGGGATCCTCAGTGAGCTCGAGAAGGGCCCTGAGCGCAAGGTTACACCTTTCCCTGCACTCACTCCGCAGGTACTTTGGGGGAGCGCCAGAGCAGCCGGCTGGCAGGAACATGGCAGCTCCCCAGGGGCTGTATGTGGCCTCTGACACCCAATTCCTCAGGGCTTCCCACCAGCCCAGCCCCTCAGAGTCTCCCCCAGCCCGGCCAGCCTGCCCGGCAGCAGAGGCGCAGCCCCACAGCAGCTCCAGAGGAGCCCGATCAAGAGGCACCGCGGAGCCCTCAGCAATCCGGCCAGCAGCACACGGGCAGGAGGACACAGACGGCGGTTCCTGGCTGGCACAGGGCTTGTGGCCATCTCCAGGCTCCGGCCTCGCAGGGATGCCCACAGCTCCGGCCCCCGCCCACGCGCTCTCTCGGCAGTGCAAAGGCTTCCGCAGGACCACCGAGGGCCGAGGGGCTTCTGGCCATTTTCCCTGCAAGGCTGCACGCCTGGGCAGCTTGCTGAGCACAAAGCACCCTTTTCCCCCTCTTCCCCTGTGCACCCAGGGCAGCAAAAGAAAAATCCTGGGAGTCTGTGTATTGTAACACATATCCTATATTTATATACTGAAGAAAAAAAAGAAGAAAAGAAGAATCCTGTAGAAGAAGAAAATCCCCGCTGGCTCAGTTGGCCCCAGCAGGCAGAGTGTCCCAGATCAGCTCTCCGCAGAGCTCCAGCAGCGCAGCCAGCCCAGGCCCGACAGTCGAGGCCGTGTCTTCCGTGCCCTGCGGAGCTGATCTCGCAGCTTCCGCAGGATGGAGTACGGAGCTCTCTGGACTGCCCGGAGGACCAAGGCTGTTTCAATGGCCAGGTTTCTGATGGCAGGGCTGCTGTCATCTGCCGTGTCTTCAAGGGCTGCAAGACAGAGGAACACGGGGCCATAGCCCTGATCAGCAGGGACCCGAGGAGAGCCCCCTGCCAGGGCCAGCCCAGCCCGCTCTTGCCATGGCCACGAGGGAGCAGGGACCAAGGGGATTGAAACATTAATTTTGAAGAATTACAGACTTTAACTGGATATTGCTGAAGTAAGACAGATAGACTTCCCTTTTGATAAGCAGAAGCCGGATTTAAGGAACTGATAAATCATGGGGCCTGTCAACTTATGTTTGTGTATTCTGACTAATCAATAGGCTTCAAGAAGGACAATGAATTCAGAAATCAAATACTCCTGGGAAAACAGGATTCAGTCGTCACGCAACGCTAAAAGGTTAAAAAGTCAAAGCGAAGAAGACTCACTTACTTCATCATTTTGAGACCCCGCCCCATAAAAAAGACCACCGACCCATTTCAAAGAACAAACCACGCATGCTTAATAGCTTTTGGCTAATTACCATAGGAAGCGGGGAATGGGAGGTACTAAAGTCATGAATATACATTTGTGTTTTGGGTATTCAATCCTTCTGTACATAAAAAGACCCTGTGATCTTCTGTGAGCGCGCGTGTTCGGGAGCTATCCCGCACGCTGCCCGGCGTCGTAATTAAACATACACTTTCTAACTCTAAACTGCTGGAGAGTCTTTTGTCCGTCATTGTTGGATATCGGCATTAGGGCGATATTCCTATTTTTTTTAATAATTCAATAGAACACCCCAAATTGCCCAATTTGGACCCCAAATTTCCAAGAATTAGCTGTATAGAGCCAAAAATTCACAAAAGTTTCCTTTATGGGCCCCAAAACTCCACTATAGAGATGCCAAGACTCCCCCAGACTCCCTTACATCCCATGCAGAGAACCCCAGATCCCCTATAGGGTCCCCCAGGCGCCCCCGGACCCTCTATCGAGCCCCTATATATCCCCTCAGACCCCCCTGGGGACCTCCAGACCCCCCCAGGCCCCCCAAATCCCCCACAGGGACCCACAGACACCCCCAGACCTCTCCGGACACGCTACAGGCTCCCGCTCACCCCTAGAGATCCCCTACAGACCCCCCAAGCCCCCAAAACGCCACAGAAACCCCCCAAATCCTCCACAGACACCCAGACCCCATTTAGGGACGCCCGGACCCCTTTACGGACCCCGCTGGACCCTCTACAGAGCCCCCAGACCCCGATAGAGCCCCTAGACCCGCCCAGCCCCCTTTAGGGATCCCCAGACCGCCCTAAAGCCCCTACAGACCGCCCCAAATCTCCTGCAGATCCCCCATAAAATCCTCTAAGGAGACTTCCAGGTCCTCTCAGACCCCTATAGATCCCCTAGAGATCCCCTATAGATCCCCCATTGCCCCACCGTAGGTCTCAGACACGCCGGAGCCGGCTTCAGGGACCGGGAACAAAGATGGCGGCGCCCGGGGAAGCCACTTCTGGGTCATCTGCGCATGCGCTCGAGGGAACGCGCCAGCAGATAGGCGGGGCCCAAGGGAAAAGAGGCGTGGCCAATGAAAGGGCAGGGAACGAAGGGAACGAGGCGGGGTCAGAGAAAGGGCGGGAACTGGGAGGGGAAAGGGGCGGGGTCCAGGAAACGGCGGGAATTCTGAGGGGAAATGGGCGGGGTCAAGGGAATGCGCGGTCCTAAAAGGGCCCGGTTTGGCTTAAAATCACCCAAAAGACCCTAAAATCTCCGGCACCGAGACCGAGACCAGCACCAGAAACGGCACCGAGACCGAGACCGACACCAGAACCGAGACCGGCACCGCTCCGGGACCCGCACTGTGGGACCGACACCGAAACCGGCACCACAACTGGGACCGGAACCAAGACTGAGACCGACACCGACACTGCGACCGGCGCCGGGAGCGCTTCGGAACCGGCACCGGCACCAGGACTGCTCCAGGACTGCGGCCAGAACCCAGACCGGGAGCGCTCCGGGATCGAGACCGAGACCGGCACCGGAACCAGCACCGAGACTGGCACCGCTCCGGGACCAAGAGTGGGATTGGCACTGGGAGCACTCCGGGACCAAAAACGGCACTGGCACCGCTCCGACACCGAGACTGAGACCAGGACCGAAACTGGAACCGGCACTGGCACCGAGACTGGCACCGCTCCGGGATCGAGATCGGCACCGCGACCGGAATCAGCACCGGGAGCGCTCCGGGACCGAGACTGAGACCGAGGCCGAAACAGGGACCGGGATCGGACCCGGAATCGCTCCGGGATCGGCTCCAGGATCGCTCCGGGACCGCCGCGTTCGCTGCGGGGAGTTTTGGCCGCGCCCCCGGGCGGGACTGGGAGGGACGGGGAGGTTGCCCTGGGCCGGGCGGGACCGCCTCGGTTCGCATCGTTCCGAGGCGGCCACCCCGCTCCAGATGATCCCAGTCTCTATGGTTCTGATCCAGATGGTCCAGCCTGTGAAATCCCAGTCCATGTGATCCCAGTCTGTAAAATCCCAGTCCATGTGACCAAGAACTCTCCAAGTGTGATTTACTCTCAAACCACATCCCACCCACCCAGCCCCACACAATCCCGATCCCAACATCCGCCCACAAAAATATCCCCAAACCCAGGGACCCCCCCGGGATATTTGGGGCGAGCTCCCCCTCCCCGGCCACCTGCGGGATGGGGGCGATGATCCCGGCGGTGCCGCCAGTTCAGGGAGCGCTGGAGCCGCCGCTCCCTCCGCTCGTCTTCTCCTCCCGCTCCTGCTGCCGCTGCGCCTCTTCCTCCCTCCCTCCTCCTCCTCCCCCGGGCCCGGGCCCGGCCTGGGAGGGCGGGGCCAAGGAAAGGGCGGGAACTGGGAGGGGAAAGGGGCGGGGCCAAGGGGACGCGCGGTCCTAAAACCGCCCGGATTCGCTTAAAATTGCCAATTGTGCCGAAAATCCACCGTAAATCCACCAGGTTTAGGTTCAAATCATCCAAATGGGCCAAAAATCTCCGGGAACGGGACAAGATCAGCACCGGAACCCGCAGCAACACCAAGGCTGAGACCGTCACCGCAACTGAGACCGGCCCCGCACAGGCACCGGCACTGGGACCGACACCGAAACCGGCACCAGAACTGGTACCGGGAGCAAGACTGAGACCACGACCGACACTGCGACCGGCACCAGGAGCGCTTCGGAACCGGCCCCGGGAAGGCTCCAGGACCGCGGCCAGAACCGAGACCGGCAGCGCTCCGGGACAGACCGAGACCGGCACCGGAACCAGCTCCGAGACTGGCGCTGATCCGAGACCGAGACTGAGACCGAGCCCGAAACCGGGACGTGGATCGGACCCGGAATGGCTCCGGGATCGCTACGGGACCGCCGCGCTCGCTCCGGGGAGTTTTGGCCGCGTCCCCGAGCGGGACTGGGAGGGACTGGGAGGGACTGGGCGGTTCCCCGGGGCCGGGCGGGACCGCCTCGCTTCGCATCGTTCCGATGCAGCCATCCCAGTCCATGTGATCCCAGTTCGTATGATCCCAGCCTCCATGGTTCTGATCCAGATGGTCCAGCCTGTGAAATCCCAGTCCATGTGATCCCAGTCTGCACAATCCCAGTCTGCACAGTGCCAGTCTCTAAAATCGATGCTGTCTTACACCACAACAACACAGATTCTGATCTTCAGAAGGCTGAAAATGACTCCTTTAGTTTTTCGAATGTGTCTCCCTTAGTATTTTACACAGACCAATCTGATCGGTGACAAAAAGACAAACCTCGTCAATCACATTGGTCAGAGCAGAGGGACATCAAGAAGTCCCTCCTAGGAAAAGGAATGAAAAACAATGCTACAGTTTTTAGAAAAACACTCCTCTTGTTTACAGAAAATTCCCTGAGAAAAGAATTTCACAAAGCCAAAAGATCTCAGGCACGAAAGCAGGGCTACAGTCTCTCTTGGCTTTTGCAGTATAAAGAGAGGGAGAAGAGAAAATAATTAAGGTCTAATCAAAAGGATAATCGGCAAGGTGACTTCCCAACACGGAACACAGGGAATGTGGGTCACCGGGGCTCTGCCCAGTGTGGCTCCTCCAGTGGGGGCTGGAGCTGGAGCCGAGCTCGAAGCTCTTTCTGCACTGGGGGCACTGGCAGGGCTTTCCTGACGGTGCCTTTGTTGGTGTTGGGTCAAGGCTGAGCTCTGTGAGAAGCTCTTCCCACACTGGGGACACTCTTGGGGCCCTCCCTGGTGTGGATGCACCGGTGGATGATGAGGTTGGGGTTGTGCCTGAAGCCCTTCCCGCAGTCGGGGCAGCGGAAGGGCCTCTCCTCTGTGTGTGTCTGCTGGTGTTCAAGGAGCAGGGTGCTGGTCACAAACCCCTTCCCACACTGGGAACACTTGTAGGGCCTCTCCCCAGTGTGGATCCTCTGGTGGATAATCAGGTTGGGTGTGTGCCTAAAGCTCTTCCCACATTCCCCACATTCGTAGGGCCTTTCTCCTGTGTGGATCCTCTGGTGGCTGATCAGGCGGCACCGCCAGCTAAAGCTCTTCCCACATTCCCCACACTCAAAGGTTCGTTCCCCAGTGTGGGTCATCTGGTGATGGATCCGGTTGGACCCCATGCTGAAGCTCTTCCCACATTTCTCACTCTCATTGAGTCGTTCCCTGGTGTGGATCTTCTGGTGCTGGATGAGGTGTGAGCTCCGCTTGAAGCCCTTCCTGCAGTCGGGGCAGTGGAAGGGCCTCTCCTCTGCATGTGTCTGCTGATGTTCAAGCAGCAGGGTGCTGGTCACAAACCCCTTCCCGCACTGGCAACACTTGTAGGGCCTCTCCCCAGTGTGGATCCTCTGGTGGAACCTCAGGCTGCCGCTCTGCCTGAAGCCCTTCCCGCACTCCCCACACTTGTACGGCCTTTCCCCAGTGTGGATGTTCTGGTGCTGGATCAGGTGGATTCTCTGGCTGAAGCTCTTCCCACATTCCCCACATTCGTAGGGCCGTTCTCCTGTGTGGATCCTCTGGTGGCTGATCAGACGGCACCGCCAGCTAAAGCTCTTCCCGCACTCCCCACACTCATAGGGTCGTTCCCCGGGGTGGGTCCTCTGGTGATGGATCCGGTTGGACCTCACGCTGAAGCTCTTCGCACATTCCTCGCTCTCATCGAGTCGTTCCCTGGTGTGGATCTTCTGGTGCTGGATGAGGTGTGAGCTCCGCTTGAAGCCCTTCCTGCAGTCAGGGCAATGGAAGGGCCTCTCCTCCGTGTGCGTGCTCTGGTGCACGAGGAGATAAGTGCTGGTCTGAAACCTCTTCCTGCATTGATCACACTCGTAGGGCCTCTCCCCACTGTGGGTCATCTGGTGACGGATCAGGTGGGATTTATGGCTGAAGCTCTTCCCACATTCCCCACACTCATACGGCTTTTCTCCGGTGTGGATCCTCTGGTGGCAGATCAGGTGGCACCGTCGGCTGAAGCTCTTCCCACACTCCCCACACTCGTAGGGTCTCTCCCCAGTGTGGGTCCTCTGGTGGCGGAGCAGGTCGCTCTGCCAGCGGAAGCTCTTCCCACACTCGGAGCACTTGTGGGGCTTCTCCCCATCACGAAGCTGCTCATGGACCACCAGCTCTGAGCTTTGGCTCCATCTCTGGCCGCCTTCCCAGCCCGGCCTGGCTCTTTCCTCCTCACATCCTCGCCAGCTGCGTTTGCAGCCCCTCCTCCTCAGGGATCTCCGGCCCTTTTCCTCTCCGTTGCATTCCTGCGCCGTGGAGCCGCTCAAAACGGCCTCTGCCACGAGCTTCTGCCGCGGGGATTTGTCCTCCCTGCTCTCCATGCTCGGCTCCCTGTCTGGGGGAGGAAGGACAAGGACAGGATGGGATTTGCCTCCGTGTCACAGGGAAGGGGAAGGAGATCCCCCGTCTGCTCGGTGCCCGCCCTCCCCGGGCTGCGGCGAGTCCCAGGAACCCAAAAAGCTCCCCCCTCTTCTGTCTCCCCACCTACGGATACTGGGAGTGACTGGGCTCATACTGGGACTGACTGGGCTCATACTGGGACTGACCAGTGTTATAAATGCATATCATAAACTTGGCTTTTTGCAAGATGTGTTCTATATGGTTAAGAATATTGTGTAATGATATAAGGTTTTTTAGTTCTGCTATTAGTAAAGAAAATTAGGCATAGAGGTACTAGATGATATAGTATGCTTAAACTGTCTGTTTGGTCGGGATAACATCTAGTGAACATGTAAAGGAGACTCTGCTATTGAGATACCAACTATCAGCATCTACCATCTGAAGAAAGTACGGACCAAGGCTCAACCTGGAGGTGATAAGGAAGACACAGCCAAGAAACACGCATGCCCTAAAACAGCGGACCCAAGGAGGGACCATGCAAAACAGTTCCCGGAATATGGAAACTAGTTTATGGAAAAATATGAACATTCAACAGGTTGATACAATGGCAATGGCATTTAAAGAATGACTCTGATACAGCAGAGTGTGGACTTGGCTAAATGCCAAGTCAACCGGCCAAACGTACTTAGCTTTTTTTTTTATCTCCTAACTGACTCATTTTCTATTAAACCTGTTTCTGAAAATTTACATAGAAAGTGAACCTTGTTTTTCACAGACTGGGCTCATACTGGGACTGACCGGGCTCATACTGGGAGCAGCCACTGCCGGCACCGGGACACCCCAAAAACACCTCCCGGGGAGCCCCCGATGTCCCCCCGAGGGGCATCTGCTGCTCGGCTTTGGATCCCCGCGAGCTCCAAACATCCCCCCAACAAACCCCAAACCCAGGGACCCCCCGGGATATTTGGGGCGAGCTCCCCCTCCCCGGGCACCTGCGGGATGGGGGCGATGATCCCGGCGGTGCCGCCAGTTCAGGGAGCGCTGGAGCCGCCGCTCCCTCCGCTCGTCTTCTCCTCCCGCTCCTGCTGCCGCGGCGCCTCTTCCTCCCTCCCTCCTCCTCCTCCCCCGGGCCCGGGCCCGGCCTGGGAGGGCGGGGCCAAGGAAAGGGCGGGAACTGGGAGGGGAAAGGGGCGGGGCCAAGGGGACGCGCGGTCCTAAAACCGCCCGGGTTCGCTTAAAATCGCCAGTTGTGCCGAAAATCCACCGTAAATCCACCAGGTTTAGCTTCAAATCATCCAAATGGGCCAAAAACCTCCGGGACCGGGACCGGGACCGAGACAAGATCAGCACCGGAACCCGCAGCAACACCAACACTGAGACCGTCACCGCAACTGAGACCGGCCCCGCACAGGCACCGGCACTGGGACCGACACCGAGACCAAAACCGGCACCAGAACTGGTACCGGGACCAAGACTGAGACCACGACCGACAATGCGACCGGCACCAGGAGCGCTCCGGAACCGGCCCCGGGAAGGCTCCAGGACCGCGGCCAGAACCGAGACCGGCAGCGCTCCGGGACAGACCGAGACCGGCACCGGAACCAGCTCCGAGACTGGCGCTGATCCGAAACCGAGACTGAGACCGAGCCCGAAACCGGGACGGGGATCGGACCCGGAATCGCTCCGGGATCGCTCCGGGACCGCCGCGCTCGCTCCGGGGAGTTTTGGCCGCGTCCCCGAGCGGGACTGGGCGGGACCGAGCTGGGAGACTCGGAGCTTCCCAAGGCTGAAAATGACTCCTTTAGTTTTTCGGAATGTGTCTCCCTTAGTATTTTACACAGACCAATCTGATCGGTGACAAAAAGACAAACCTCGTCAATCACATTGGTCAGAGTAGAGGGACATCAAGAAGTCCCTCCTAGGAAAAGGAATGAAAAACAATGCTACAGTTTTTAGAAAAACACTCCTCTTGTTTACAGAAAATTCCCTGAGAAAAGAATTTCACAAAGCCAAAAGATCTCAGGCACGAAAGCAGGGCTACAGTCTCTCTTGGCTTTTGCAGTACAAAGAGAGGGAGAAGAGAAAATAATTAAGGTCTAATCAAAAGGATAATCGGCAAGGTGACTTCCCAACACGGAACACAGGGAATGTGGGTCACCGGGGCTCTGCCCAGTGTGGCTCCTCCAGTGGGGGCTGGAGCTGGAGCCGAGCTCGAAGCTCTTTCTGCACTGGGGGCACTGGCAGGGCTTTCCTGATGGTGCCTTTGTTGGTGTTGGGTCAAGGCTGAGCTCTGTGAGAAGCTCTTCCCACACTGGAGACACTCTTGGGGCCTCTCCCCAGTGTGGATGCGCCGGTGGATGATGAGGTTGGAGTTGTGCCTGAAGCCCTTCCCGCAGTCGGGGCAGCGGAAGGGCCTCTCCTCTGTGTGTGTCTGCTGGTGTTCAAGGAGCTTGCTGCTGACCCGAAACCCCTTCCCACACTGGGAACCCTCGTAGGGCCTCTCCCCAGTGTGGATCTTTTGGTGCAAGCTCAGGCTGGCTCTGTGGCTGAAGCCCTTCCCACATTCCCCACACTTGTACGGCCTTTCCCCAGTGTGGATGTTCTTGTGCTGGATCAGGTTGATTTTCTGGCTGAAGCTCTTCCCACATTCCCCACACTCGTAGGGCCGTTCCCCGGTGTGGGTCCTTTGGTGGAGGATCAGGTGGGAGCTCCGGCTGAAGCTCATCCCACATTCCCCACACTTGTAGGGCCTTTCCCCAGTGTGGATTCTATGGTGAAAGATCAGCCTGGACCTCAGACTGAAGCTCTTCCCACATTCCCCACACTCATAGGGTCTCTCTCCGGTGTGGATGCTTTGGTGGCTGATCAGACTTGAACTCTGGATGAAACTCTTCCCACATTCCCTACACTTATAGGGCCTCTCCCCAGTGTGGATCTTTTGCTGTAGCCTCAGGCTGGCTCTCTGCCTGAAGCCCTTCCCACATTCCCCACACGTGTACGGCCTTTCCCCAGTGTGGATGTTCTGATGCTCAATCAGGGTGGCTCTCTCTGTGAAGCTCTTCCCACATTCCCCACACTCGTAGGGTCGTTCCCCTGTGTGGAACATCTGGTGGCGGAGTAGGCTGGACCTCTGGCTGAAGCTCATCCCACATTCCCCACACTCGTAGGGCTTCTCCCCAGTGTGGATCCTTTGGTGGAAGTTCAGGTTGGCTCTGTACCTGAAGCCCTTCCCACACTCCCCACACTTGTACGGCCTTTCCCCAGTGTGGATGTTCTGGTGCTGGATCAGGTTGATTCTCTGGCTGAAGCTCATCCCACATTCCCCACACTCGTAGGACCGTTCACCTGTGTGAATCCTTTGGTGGCAGATCAGGCTGTTGGCCTGGCTGAAGCTCTTCCCACACTCGGAGCACTTGTGGGGCTTCTCCCCATCACGAAGCTGCTCATGGACCACCAGCTCTGAGCTCTGGCTCCATCTCCGGCCGCCTTCCCGGCCCGGCCTGGCTCTTTCCTCCTCACATCCTCGCCAGCTGCGTTTGCAGCCCCTCCTCCTCAGGGATCTCCGGCCCTTTTCCTCCCCGTTGCATTCCTGTGCCGTGGAGCCGCTCAAAACGGCCTCTGCCACGAGCTTCTGCCGCGGGGATTTGTCCTCCCTGCTCTCCATGCTCGGCTCCCTGTCTGGGGGAGGAAGGACAAGGACAGGATGGGATTTGCCTCCGTGTCACAGGGAAGGGGAAGGAGATCCCCCGTCTGCTCGGTGCCCGCCCTCCCCGGGCTGCGGCGAGTCCCAGGAACCCGAAAAGCTCCCCCCTCTTCTGTCTCCCCACCTACGGATACTGGGAGTGACCGGGCTTACACTGGGAGCAGCCACTTCCAGCACCGCGACTCCCGAACCCTCTTCCCGCCCATCCCGCCCCTCCAGCCCCTAACGGGGTCCCGGCAATCCCAGGCGTTCCCCCGCCTCTCGGGGTCCCCGCTTTGCGGTTCGGGGCTCTCCTCTCTCTGGACTCCCGCTCAGGGAAGCGGCGGCTCTCCCGGGCTCCCCAAACCCGGTGTTCCCCCGCCCCGGCTCTGCCGACACCGGGACCCCCCAAAAACACCTCCCGGGGAGCCCCCGATGTCCCCCCGAGGGGCATCTGCTGCTCGGCTTTGGATCCCCGCGAGCTCCAAACATCCCCCCAACAAACCCCAAACCCAGGGACCCCCCGGGATATTTGGGGCGAGCTCCCCCTCCCCGGGCACCTGCGGGATGGGGGGCGATGATCCCGGCGGTGCCGCCAGTTCAGGGAGCGCTGGAGCCGCCGCTCCCTCCGCTCGTCTTCTCCTCCCGCTCCTGCTGCCGCTGCGCCTCTTCCTCCCTCCCTCCTCCTCCTCCCCCGGGCCCGGGCCCGGCCTGGGAGGGCGGGGCCAAGGAAAGGGCGGGAACTGGGAGGAGGAAAGGGGCGGGGCCAAGGAAAGGGCGGGAACTGGGAGGGGAAAGGGGCGGGGTCAGGGACAGGGCGGGAATCGTGAGGGCAATGGGCGTGGCCGAGGGGACGCGCGGTCCTAAAAAGGCCCGGTTCGAACGAAAAGCATTCAAACGGGCCTGAAATTGTCTAAAGAAGCCTAAAATCCACCCTTACACCGATCAGGTTTGGCCTCAAATCACCCTAAGAGGCCTGCAATCCCCACAAAGTGGCCTAAAATCACCCAAAGGGCACTAAAAGCCAACCTACAGCCACAGGGTTTGGCCTGAAATCAGCCACTTGGGGATAAAATCATCCAAAGGGGTCTAAAACCAGCCAATGCGGCCTAAAATTGCCAAACGTGGTTTCAAACCCACACAAAATGGCCAAGAATCCCCTCAAATCTCCTAAAAGGCTGTGAGATCCTCCCTGAAAATACCGGGTGTGGCCTAAAATCAACAAAATGTACCTGAAGTCCACCCTAAAACCTAACAGATTTCAACTAAATTCACCCAAATGGGACTAAACCCCACCGAAATGGGCCTAAAAACCATTCAAAGGGATCAGAAATCCACCCTAAAACTGCCCAGTTTATCTTAAAATCACTCAAATGGGACTAAACCCCACCAGATTTTGCCTAAAATCAGACAAAGGGGCCAAAAATCCACACTAAAAGGCTCAAAACCCCACCCTAAACCTGCCCAGTTTGGCCTAAAATTACCCAAACCCGCCTAAAATCTCCGGGAGCTGGACCCAGACCAAAATCAGCAGCAGAAGCGGCACCAGCACCAGGAGTGAGACCGACACCGGATCCGAGACTGGCTCCGAGAGCGGCACCGCTGCAGGACCGGGACCGGAACCGACAGCAGCACCCGCAGCGGCGCTGCACAGGCACCGGGACTGCGGCCGAGACCGGGACGGAAACCGGCACCAGAGCTGCCACCGGGACAAGACTGAGACCGGGACCGCAACCGGCAAAAAACGGCCCAAAAGTCACCAAACGCGCCCCTAAAGAGACCGACAGTGCCTGAAAGGTGCCGGAAAATGGCCACAAAATGGCCCCCAAATGACCAAAACCTGACTAGAAATGCCCCTGAAATTACAAAACATGTCTCAAAATGATTCAAAGCGTGACCAAAAATGACCCAAGAGTGACAGAAAATTGCCCAAAATGCCGCAGGATGGGGGAGAGCCCGGAGAGACACAGAATTCCCAAAAATTTTTTTAAAAAATCACCCCAAAACTGCATAAAAAAGGAAAATTATTTTTAAAAAGTCCTGAAAAAAGCCTCAAAATAGCTCAAAAAAGAAAAAAAGCCAGAAAATGCCTGCAAAACTTCCAGTAATATTCCCAAATTTTCCCAGACTACCCAGAATTTCCCAAATTCCCCAAAATTCCCCAGAAATTCAACCAAACTCCATCAAAAATCACCCCGAAAATGAAAACAAACAAGCCAAACAAACCCTTCAAATGCTCAGAAATATTTTTTAAAATCCCTCAAAACTCCACAAAAATTCCCTGAAAACTCCCCAACTCCTCAGATTTCTCAAAATTCCCAACATATAACCCAAAGAAGCCCCCAAATAACAACAGAAAACAGTCTAAAAATGCAAAAACACCACCCCAAAATTCCTAAAAATATTTTAAAAATCCCCGAAAGCACCCAGAAAGTCCCCCAAAATCCAAAGAAAATTTCCCGAAACTTCCACAAACTCACAGAATTCCTGAAATCCTTGACAATTGCCGAAATTTCCTACATGTGCTCTCGATGAAGTGGTGCAGCAGGCAGGACTTGCTCGTGCCGGTGCTGCTGATCACCAAGAACTGCCGGAACTTCCCACATTTGGTATCAAAATTCCCCAAAATCTCCTCTTGAGAGCCCAAAATTCCAAAGTTTGGACTCAGAATCTCCTCTGAGGACCCCAAAACTCCTGAAAATCCCCTCTAGAGATCCCAAAATTCCCACACTTGGACCCAAAGTCCCTGCTTTTGGATCCAAAATTCCCCCAAAATTCCCCTCAAAATTCCCAATAGAGGCCCCAAAATTCAAAAAAGTTCCCAATAGAAAACCCCAAATTGCCCCATTTGGACCTCTACATTTCCAAGAATTCCCTGTACAGAGCCCAAAATTCCCTCCAAGGATCCCAAAATTTCCCTACAGAGATCCCAAGACCCTCCCCAAAGCCTCTATATGCTCCCCCAGGCTCCTATAGAAGCCCTATAGACCCACCCCAAACCCCTTTTAGGGACCCCCGCAGATCCCCTATAGACCCCCCAGACCCCCCCTAAATCCCCTATAGAGACCCCCAGACCCCTTCCCAATCCCCTGTGGGACCCTCCCCCCCAGCCCCTTTTAGGAAGCCCCAAGCCCTCCCCAAATCCCCTGCAGAGACCCTGAGATCCCCTAAATGGACCCTCAGACCCCTTCCAGGGACCCCCAGGCCCTCCCAAAATCCCCTAGGGAGACCCCCAGATCCCCTAGGGAGACCCCCAGGCCACGCTGAACCCTCTCGAGATCCCCTATATATCCCCTGGAGCCCCCTCAGAGCCCCTTTGGGGACCCTCAGACCGCCCCAAAACCCCACACAGGGACCCACGGACACCCCCACACCTCCCCGGAGCCGCTACAGGCTCCCCCAGAACCCCGACAGACCCCCCAAGCCCCGGAAAGGCCACCCAGACCCCAATAATCCCCAAAAGAGACCCCCAGAGCCCCGGACTTAGGGACGCCCCGAGCCCCTTTACGGACCCCTACGGACCCTCCACAGACCCCTCAGACCCCTATGGAGCCCCTATAGCCCCCCAAACCCCCTTTAGGGACGCCCAGACCGCCCTAAATCCCCTATGGACCCCCTTAAACCCCTTACAGACCACCCACTAAACCCCCTAAAGACACCCCCAGGTCCCCCCAGACCCCTAGAGATCCCCTAGAGATCCCCTAGAGATCCCCTAGAGATCCCCCACTGCCCCACCGTAGGTCTCGGACACGCCGGAGCCGGCTCGGGGGACCAGGAACAAAGATGGCGGCGCCCGGGGGAGCCACTTCTGGGTCATCTGCGCATGCGCTGGACGGAACGTGCCAGTAGATGGGCGGGGCCCAAGGGAAAAGAGGCGTGGCCAATGAAAGGGCGGGGAACGAACGGAACGAGGCGGGGTCAGAGAAAGGGCGGGAACTGGGAGGGGAAAGGGGCGGGGCCAAGGGGACGCGCGGCCCTAAAACCGCCGGGTTTGCCCTGAAATCCCCCAAAATGCGCCTAAAACTCTCCAAAGGGGCCTCAAATCCACCCTAAACCCGATCAGGTTTGGCCTCAAATTATCCAAATGGGATTAAAATCCCCACAAAGTGGCCTAAAATTACCCAAAGGGCACTAAAATGCACCCTAAATCTCCATGGTTTGGCCTCAAATCAGCCAAATGGGGTTAAAAGAATCCAAAGGGCTCTAAAATCCAACCAAGGGGCCTAAAATTGAACAAACTGGTTTAAAAAAACCCACACAAAATAGCCTGAAATCACTCCTAAATCTCCCAAATGGGTGTAAAATCCAAACTGAACGTACCCGGTTTGGCCTAAAATCAACCAAAAAGATCTAAAATCACCCAGCATGGCCTGAAAGCCACACAAAAGGACCTAAAATCACCAGAGAAGGACTTTGTTTGACATGAAATTATCCAAAGAGGCTGAAAATCCACTCATAAGGACCAAAAATAACCAAAAAGAAGGGGCCTAAAATCTCCCACGCACACCTAAGATCCACCCATGTGGGGCGAAAATCATTCAAAGGGACTTAAAATCCACCAAAAATATCCCAGTTTATCATAAAATCACCCAAATGAGGCGAAACCAGACCCGAATGGGCCTAAAATCATCCAAAGGGATAAAAAATCCACCCTAAAGCCTACCAGATTTGGCCCCAAACCACCCAAAGTTATCTAAAATCCACCCAACACGGAACACAGGGAATGTGGGTCACCGGGGCTCTGCCCAATGGGGCTCGTCCAGTGGGGGCTGGAGCTGGAGCCGAGCTCGAAGCTCTTTCTGCACCGGGGGCACTGGCAGGGCTTTCCTGATGGTGCCTTTGTTGGTGTTGGGTCAAGGCTGAGCTCTGTGAGAAGCTCTTCCCACACTGGGGACACTCTTGGGGCCTCTCCCCGGTGTGGATGCGCCGGTGGATGATGAGGTTGGAGTTGTGCCTGAAGCCCTTCCCGCAGTCGGGGCAGCGGAAGGGCCTCTCCTCTGTGTGTGTCTGCTGGTGTTCAAGGAGCTTGCTGCTGACCCGAAACCCCTTCCCACACTGGGAACCCTCATAGGGCCTCTCCCCAGTGTGGATCTTTTGGTGCAAGCTCAGGCTGGCTCTGTGGCTGAAGCCCTTCCCACATTCCCCACACTTGTACGGCCTTTCCCCAGTGTGGATGTTCTGGTGCTGGATCAGGTTGATTCTGTGGCCGAAGCTCTGCCCACATTTACCACTCCTGCTCTGGCCATCTGTGAGGTGATGATGTAACTGGAGAAGCTCCATTCCAGAGGAGGAGCTATGAAACCTGGTTCTGGGGTGGAGTGGCGACATGGACTAAATTCACGCTCCTTTGATGCAGGGCATGCCCTGAAGTTGGATGGGCTGCCTGCATCTCCCAGCTGAGCATCACCTTCTGTCTCCTGCTGCCGCTCAGCAGCTTTTCACCAATCCAGGGGTTGGGATGTATTTGTTGCATCAGCAACTCATCAAAGAAAACTTGTTTTGCAGTCACAAGTACGTTTCAGATTGTTTTATTCCCGAGCATCCCTGACAACTAAACACTGAGCTTTTGTTGTGCCTGAAGGCAAGTGAAGCAGCAGCATGGTGGCCGAGGCTGGAACGCGTGACCACCGTGCCAATTGCCCGGAGCGCCGTCAGGCAGTGCCGGGATCCCGGCTGCGGTTCTGGTCCCCACAACGGAGGAATCGCAGCCCCTGCCTCAGAGCCTGTCAGAAAGGCACCCAAGTGAGAGCAGAGGGAGGGCACCCTTCCAGTCTCTCTTGGGCATGGCCACAAAGCAGCCCCTGCTTCTCCTTCCTCCGCCTGTGTTTGGGGTGTGCTGACGGCAGCGCCAGCCAGGTTGTGCTCTGTGTTCCAAAGGCTGTGGAGAGCGGGCATGAAAAGTGCTGCGTGCACAGCGGAGAGTCCTGGAAGGTGCTGGCAAGAGCGTCCTGTGGGAACAGGGCTCTGGTCTCTGGCCGGGAACAGCCTGGTTTTGCTGCTGTGAGCGCAGGCAGGAGTGGAGGCAGGTGAAGAGGCAGCGGGCGGCTTGTGTTTGTAGAGGGCCTGGGGCTGCATGTGCGAACCTCCACCTGGAATCACACTGGGGGGAATACGAGCTAGAGCTGGAGCGCCTGGCCAGAAAGGACCAGAAGGAATTCAGCCTTGCCAGGGTTTCTTAGGAGTGTGTTGGTGTTCCCCAGGAAAGTTCCCAATGTGGAGAAACGCCTCTGGGGAAAAGAGGCTTGCTTCTCAAGGAAAGCACTTTCCATGGAGCTCCCAGTGAGGAAGGTGCAAGTGTCCCCCTTTAGCTGTCTGTGGTCCTTTCAGTCCTTGAGGCCCGTGGCACTTGGCAGATGGAGAAGGGAAGGGAGAAGGCTGTGAAGAGCAGGTTTGGAATCCAGCTGGACCTGCAGAGACCAAGGCAAGCACCTGCAGCAGGGTGTGTTACCCCCACTGTGGACACAGGTGTGAGCAGGAGCATCTCTGAACAGCTGCGAGCCCCAAAGCTGTCTTGGAGAGCTGTGAATTCAAAGGCCTTCATGCACACACGTCTCACATCTTACCTGTCTGCTGTGTTTCAACTCTTGGCAATATGCATTTCTGTTTTGCTCGCTGGAAGCGGCTCCGGCCCAGAGGGCCAGCACCGAGCTGGGCTGTGTGGGCCAGGCGGCACGGAGAGTCTTGGCTGATCTTGCTGTGTCCCTGGCCTCAGAAAAGGCTTGGAAGGTTTGCCTCCCAAGGCGCCCTCTCATCGGCTCTTCCTGTGCATCTTGGAGAGAACAAGGCAGGCGTTTCTGGCAGCTGGGCATTAGCAGGCCTTCAAATGGGGGCGTGTTGTGGAGCAGGCCCAGCTGAGACACCCTGAGAGGAGCCCAGCGCTCCTTGCTCCTCTCTGCTGACACGTGAGCCTTGTCTGCTTTCGGGATGACCCCGGCTGTGTCAGGGGGTGCTGCTACGTGGACACGAGACAGCCGGTCCTGTCCTGCTGGGTCCCAGCAGTGCCTCGCAGCAGTCCTGCATCCCCGTCAGGATGCCGGCCAAGAGAGGTCCTGCAAGCTGAGGCAGCTGATTTGAAGCTTGTGCGGGTGCCTACGGGTCAAGGCCAAGGGTGTTCCCTCAGGATAGAGCAGTGCTGAGGGGTCTCTAGAATTCAAAGAAATCAGCAGACAAATGCATCGTCCGCCAGAAGCTCTTTTATTGGCAGGAGGGAAGGGGTCTGCACTCCACCACAAGGCTTCTTTGCCTCGTCTAAATTTCAGTGGTTTTATGTAGGAATTCTATTAAAAATACCATCCATCTTTACACTGCTGAGGTGATTGGATAGGCAGGGGGTTTACAAAGAAATCCATTGTGTCAGATTCCTAGACTTGAAGCTAATGTCCACCTGCTGGCCAGGATCGGTCTCAGCGCACCAAAGCAGCTCGTCTTCCTCATCCCTTGCCTGCACAGGGCTGATTCTGTGGCCGCCCTTAGGTCTTCTGGAAGGTTATGTCTAAAGCTTTTTGTCAAGTCACTCTCCTGTCATGCTAGGCTTCCAGGTTTTTCTTATGTTAACTGGTGCTAAGTACTTAAGGATATCTGTGCTAAGTACTCTTTGCTTCTCTAAATTGCCTGTGCTTCCTTCCATCAAACAAAGGCCTTGTTTCATTCCTAAATGTGCCTGATGCCGCCCAGGTCTTTTGGCACCGCTTGCTTTCCTGTGGCAGGTTCTACCTCCCCCGAGAGTAAAGAGGGAGCTGGAGAAGGAGCTTGCCAGGCTGCTCTCCATCCTTTAGCAGCAGTCCTGGTGAAGTGGACAAGTCCCAGCTGAGCGCAAACGTGCAAATGGAAGAGCCGTGCGCAGGAAGGGTCGGCGGGAAGAATGATCCAGGAACCGATGGCCTGGCAGCCTGAGCTCGCTACCGGGGAAGGCCTTGGAGCACATCGTCCTGAGTGCCATCCCACGGCACGTGCAGGGAACCAGGGGGTCTGCTGGAAGACGGGAAAGCTCTGCTGAGGGATGGGGACACCTGGGGGACTTGGCAGGGTGCTGGCGAAGGAGTTGTCTGGAAGGTGAGAGGTTGAGGCTGGAATTGGAGTCAGTTTGAAGGCAGCATCTGTGGTTTAGCACAGCTTTGGTTATGGAGGACAGAAGGAATAGCTGGGACTTTTTCTGTTCGTGGTCCTGCTTCTCGTGCAGAGAAGAGGGGAGAGCTGTACTTTCTCGGCCACTTAGGTATCTGTAGCAGGATAGGGAGGATTAGCCCTCCTGCAGTCTACTCATTTGTTTGGGCTACTTTTGTAACACTGAGTGGACTTTCACTTGCTGGAGAGCCTTTATTCCTTAAGAGAATTAGGTTCTTATCATCATCCCTTCAGAGAAAAATGTTCGAAACCAAAGCAAGGCCTTTCTTTTGCCCCTGTGTAGTCTTATGTTTTGTACAGTGACATTCAATGGATGACCTTAAGGCAAATGTGTTGCTGCTTTGAGATGGCAAGGAAACTTCCAAACCTATCACCTTCTCGGGCCATTCCCATGAATTTAGGAAGTTTGCAACTTTTTGGAACTACTTGAGTTGAGCAATGGGACGTAAAGCTTTCCTGAACTGAGCATTCTTAAATGCCGGATCCTTCTATGCCTTCGCTGCCAGGGTGATTTTGTGCTGCAGGAAATTACTCCAATGAGAAAACAATTTCAGCATGGAGTAACAGCTTCTGACAAGAGACCAAGTGTTGCCAGCAGCTGCTCCAGGTGCTCCTGCTAACATCCCCTGGAGGAAGGAGCACAGCCCCCAATGCACCTGGGCTTTGGCTGCCCTGTGGCAGAGAAGCCCCCCGGGGCACAGGTCTCTGGGGCAGGAGATGACACCAGCACTGCCAGGGCTCAGGGGGTGGCAGCTCTGCTTGTGCGGGGACTCTGCCACACCTGCCGGTTTCAGCGCTCCCCTGGCCCCAGGGGTCAGAGCAGCGCTGGTGCCCTGGCCCACACGTTCCTCGTCTGTGTCACACCTGCGGGTTTAGGACGGCCACCGGCCGAGACGTGTCCCAAGGAGGCCGTGCCACCTTCTGTGCAAGGCCCCGTGCCCTTCCCGCTGCGGCTGCGTCGGCAGCCCTGGGGGCTCCTTCTGCTGCCCTGAGCCCGCAGAGCAGGGCAGCGTTTGCCCGTGGTTTGAGGCGCTCCGAAAGATCCTGTCTTAGGGCTGTCTTAGACGCTTGGGGCGAGGGATTCCTTCCAACCCGGGCCACTTTGGCTGGGCTGGGGGCGGCCCCAGGGCAGGTGGCAGTGTGTGCATTGGCCCTTTGTGACACGGTGCAGCAGCGTGGTCACTCACCGTGGCATGGAACGGCACAGGGTGTCCAAGGAGCCTTCGTGACACATGGTGACACAGGTGCTGGTGGTGATGCAGCTGTGCCACTGTGCTCGGAGCACGTGACGGGACAGGACAGGATAGAGCGGTGTCGTGAGGAGCCCCCTCACAGCACACTCGTTCGTGTCTGACCCGGAGCTTTTCCGAGGCGTTATTCCTGCCGCCGGTTGACCTCAAGGCCAAAGCACAATCCTTGACCAAGAGTCACCCGTCCTTGTGGCAGGAGCCCTCGAGAGCAGAGTGCAGGACTTGCTGTCCTGAACTCTTCCCGGCACTTCAGTTGTGTCGGTGCCTTCCAGGCGCCGCTGCAGGACTTGCTGACTCGGAGCTTTTCCGAGGCATCTCTCCTGCAAGTCCCCATCAGTCCAGTCGCTGACATGGAGCAGAGATCCCCAAGAGTGCCCAAATTGGCCAGCGTGGAAGAGGAAGGTCCTGGAGCTGCCCCAGTAGAGGAGACTGGGCTCAGAGGATACTCTGAGGACCTCTTCAAAACCAAGTCCAGTGCTGCCCTGCTGGATATGCTTGTAGAGGAGGGATTTTCCAAGCCAAAGCAAGTAAGAAGCCTGTGACCAGGGTCTGATCCTCCCAGGAACTGCTTGGCCTCCCAAGCCACCCCTGCTGGTCCCTGTAACCCTCCCAGGCCACCCAGTGTGCGGAAAGGGAAGCACTTCTCTGGGGAAGCTGGGGACATTTCTCCCTCTGGCAGCTTTCCAAGTCTTCCCGTGCCTTCTCCAGGCGCCTGCCATGGTCAGGTACATCCACCAGTGGCTCCTGGCCAATGAGTACTCTGGGCACAAGCTGTTCAGGACCCTGCTGGATCTCACCGAGGCACAGCCTGCTGACGTGGTGATGACTCTCCTGCGTGTGGCCCCATCGTGTGACAGGTATGGGGCCCACCTGCCCAGAGGGCTCAGGGCTCCCCAGCCCATCATCCTGTACAGCCTGTCCCAGGTGTCTGAGCAAAGGAGAAATCCAGGGCCCTCCGGCTGCTCCCTTCTCCAGCTCTGGCATGGCAGGCCCCGAGCCTGCTGCCGTGCTCCCTCCCTGCCCCTCGGGGGTCTGTCCCCACAGGGCTGGGCTGCCTGCATGCTGCTGGCAAGGGCCAGTGGGCAGAGGCAGAGCTGGCAGCCAGCTCAGCTCCCCCCTGCAGCCCAGGCCACGGTGCTGTGTCCGAGGCCCCCCTGAGACAGAGTTCTGACCCTGCAGAGCTGCTTTGTCCATGTGGAAGGTCATCCTGTGCTCCCCCAGCACTGCGAAGCCGGCGCAGATGATGCTCCTCCGTGTGCTGGAGGACTGGCCAGAGCACAGCACGTGCACCTCGGATGGGGACAAAACTGGTGTCTTTGCCCTGGCTGTGAGTTTCTGGAACTGGCCCCAGCTCACCCCACGGCTGCCTTTCCAGCAGCTCTCCACCCTCCTTCCCCCACCGCATCTCCCTGCCTCAGGCGCTGGGATGAAGCCTGGCCTAGGGGCAGCTTCAGGGGCACCGGGCCCGGTGCTCCCCCTGCGTCTCCCCTGGCCTCTCCGTGCCACGCTGGGGCCCTGCCACACCAACACCTCAGCACTGTGTCGGGGGGATTCGTCCTTTGCAGGCAACTGCGGTGATGTGGAAGATCCTCCAGGAGCACGATGTCCCACTCGAAGTGAGGCTGTGTTTCCCCCGCCTACTTGTGCATCTGCTCTTCCAAGTGTTCTCCAGCACTTTGGATCCACCAGAGGAGATCGATACCTTCTGGAAGGCATGCCAGGAGCGAGACGGCCTTGCCACCAGCCCCAACAGGTGCTCCATCCCAGTCCTCCTGTCCCTGCCAAATCTCCAGGGCAGGAGCCAGTGCTCCCAGCGTGACCTGGGCTTTGCTCTGCACACAGGTTTGCAGCGTGGACCCTCAAGTCCCTGCTCTGCCAAATGCGCTGTGAGAATGTGGTGGTGGCAATGGAACGCCAGCGTGGCTGGGACAAGCTGCTCCATGCTGACACCCACCACTATGCTTTGGGTCTGCTGGCCAGGTGAGACCCCCTTGACGCCGCCGCCCCCAGAATCTGTGCTCTGTGCTCGGGGTCCCCCACAGAGTCTCTGTGGTGATGAGCCAGAGGGCCTTGTCACCCCGGAACACCAAGCAGACTGGCAAAGGCTGGCAGAGGCGGGTGCCCACAAGGAGCCACCTCCCAAATGCCTGAGGTCCCCGTGCAGGATGGTGCTGAAAGAGCCGACCTCTGGGAGTCACTCCTGGGAAAGGTCTGTCCCCCTGGTTCACAGTGTTGGTTACTTTTTCTCCTGCCAGGCAGATGTCTTCTGTCTCCAAACCCTTGTGTTCCTGGATCATTCACTACCTGCTCCAGCTGCTCAGCACACGGCAGCCACGCTGGGATCTGCCCGCCCTGGTGTTCCTTGTGGAGGTGAGCCTGAAGGCCAGCGCTGCCTGGCTGAGCTGCCTCCCAGCTCTGTGCCCTCTCGTAGCCGCAGCTGCCTGGGACGGTGCCCGTGCCCTGTGCTGCTGCTGCTGCTGCTGCCTGGGCCCGGCCCTGTGCGGGTCTGGGCTGCTGTCGGCCGGGACCCCTGTCACTGCCCTGTGCCTTTCAGGTCCTCCAGTGCCTCAACTTGAGTAAGTGCAGCGGCATCGCTCTGGAGATCCTGTCCAAGAACCTGCGGAGCGAGTGCAGGGAGAGGCGTCTCTTGGCACTCAGAGGCCTCGTGGTGCTCGGCAAGAATCGCCTGATGGTGAGAAGGGGGCAGCGGCTGAGGCTGTGCGGGCAGCGTGGGGCTGGGAAAGGCAGTTGCTTGAGCTTGCCTTAGTTTTGGGTGCTGAGACAGCTGCTCCCAGCTCTCCTGCCTCCCACTTCAGCTGCCCGAGTGCTTCCACACAGGCCTTTGGCCTCTGAGCCCTGTGGCAGCAGGCTGGGCTTACACAGACTTGTGTTCCACACAGGCTAAAGAAATGTGGAACCTGACTGAAAGCCTCATCGAGCTCCTGCAGGAAAGTGATGGCGACATCATCAGGATGACCATTGTTCTACTGAAATATTTGTTTCTGTACAATGGCGTCCTGATACCCAGCCCCATCGCCCTGAGACTGGCTGAGGCGCTCCTGCCGCTCTTTGACAACGTAAGGCTCTGTGCCCCCAGCCACGGCCACCGAGTGCCGCATGGACACTTTGTGCCATGTGGATTTGCAGGCTGGTGCCCAGGTCAGCCAGAAGCAGCCCGTGATGAGGTCTTTTTTCCTTCCTTTCATACAGGATGATAGCCAGGTGCAGCTGTGCGCTATGTTTGCCTTTCAAGACATGATGGTTTCGTTAACGGAAGAGGGAAGAAAGGTGCTGAAGTCCCACGTGTGCCAGAGCCTGCTCCCACTCTCCTTCCACTGCCATGACCAGAACAAGTGTGTGCTTGAGGTGAGCACTTGTGAGCTGCTGCGTCCCCCTGGGCAGGGGCTCGGCTGCCTCCTGCCCTGGAGCCTTGCAGGCTGGAGCCTCTTGCAGGCCTTGGCACAGAGACACTCCTGTGCCCTGAACTGTGGGGCCATCTGCGGCTCTCTGCTGCTCTCCAGGCCGCCCGGGAAACGCTGCATTCCTCAGCCAGATTCCTGAGGAGGAGGGATCTTGAACAGATGCTGCAGGTGGATCAGACGTGGAGGTTCGGCGAAGGACTGGTAAGGGACTGAAAGCCGCGGCCTCAGCCCGGAGAAGGCCCCCGAGTGCGGTGCCCACGGAGCCCCGGCCCAGCGGGGCCGCGGGGCGGGGCGGCACCGCGCCTCCCCGGGCAGCAGCCGGCCCTCTGTCCCCTGCAGAGCCTGGCGCCGGCGCCCGCTGGCCGGGCCTCGGGGCTGTGCGGGCAGGGGAGGCCGGGGCTGGGCGCGGCCAGAGCCCGGCCAGGGGCTGAGCCCGCGCCAACCCTTCCCTCCCTGCTGCCGCTCTCTCCAGCTGGCAGACGACAGGAGCCGAGCGGCCGAGCACCTGCGCCGGGCCCTGCCCTACCTGGAGCACCCACAGGAGCCCCTGCGAGAGGCGGCCATCAGGTTCATGGGTGAGCCACGAGCCCGAGCCCCCATCCCCGGCCCGCCGCAGCTCGGCCCCGGCCCCGGCTGCTGGCCCGGCTGCGGCGGCATCCGCGCCCGGCGCCGTGGAGCCGCGCCTGCCCTCGGGGCCGCTGCCGCCCTCTGGCAGCCGTGCCCTGGGGCGGCAGCGTGCGGCAAGGGCCCGGGCCGAGCCCCGCCGGGGCAGGAGGCCGTGTGGCCACAGGGCTGGCAGCGCCGCCGGCAGGGCGCCGTGCCGCTGGGGCCCTGACAGGCTCTGTGTTCCCAGGGATGGCCGGGCGGCACCTGAGGGGAAGGAAGGAAGAGCTCGAGCTCATCTGTGCGGGTGAGTGGGGGCAGCGGGCTGTCAGCGGGGGCTGCCGGGGGAAGCCGCACGCTCTGGCCCGGCTGCGGAGGGCTGTGCTCCCTGTGCGGACGAGGGGTGGTGAGGGCGGAGCACACGGAGAATTCGGGGACACGTCGGGGATTCATGGCCAGCAGCTTTGGGCTGATCCTGAATTATTAAAAAAAATAGGAATATCGCCCTAATGCCGATATCCAACAATGACGGACAAAAGACTCTCCGGCAGTTTAGAGTTAGAAAGTGTATGTTTAATTACGATGCCGGGCAGCGTGCGGGATAGCTCCCGAACACACGCGCGCTCACAGAAGATCACAGGGTCTTTTTATGTACTGAAGGATTGAATACCCAAAACACAAATGTATATTCATGACTTTAGTACCTCCCATTCCCCGCTTCCTATGGTAATTAGCCAAAAGCTATTAAGCATGCGTGGTTTGTTCTTTGAAATGGGTCGGTGGTCTTTTTTATGGGGCGGGGTCTCAAAATGATGAAGTAAGTGAGTCTTCTTCGCTTTGACTTTTTAACCTTTTAGTGTTGCGTGACAACTGAATCCTGTTTTCCCAGGAGTATTTCATTTATGAATTTACTGTGCTTCTTGAAGCCTATTGATTAGTCAGAAAACACAAACATAAGTTGACAGGCCCCATGATTTATCAGTTCCTTAAATCCGGCTTCTGCTTATCAAAAGGGAAGTCTATCTGTCTTACTTCAGCAATATCCAGTTAAAGTCTGTAATTCTTCAAAATTAATGTTTCAATCCCCTTGGTCCCTGCTCCCTCGTGGCCATGGCAAGAGCGGGCTGGGCTGGCCCTGGCAGGGGGCTCTCCTCGGGTCCCTGCTGATCAGGGCTATGGCCCCGTGTTCCTCTGTCTTGCAGCCCTTGAAGACACGGCAGATGACAGCAGCCCTGCCATCAGAAACCTGGCCATTGAAACAGCCTTGGTCCTCCGGGCAGTCCAGAGAGCTCCGTACTCCATCCTGCGGAAGCTGCGAGATCAACTCCGCAGGGCACGGAAGACACGGCCTCGACTGTCGGGCCTGGGCTGGCTGCGCTGCTGGAGCTCTGCGGAGAGCTGATCTGGGACACTCTGCCTGCTGGGGCCAACTGAGCCAGCGGGGATTTTCTTCTTCTACAGGATTCTTCTTTTCTTCTTTTTTTTTCTTCAGTATATAAATATAGGGTATGTGTTACAATACACAGACTCCCAGGATTTTTCTTTTGCTGCCCTGGGTGCACAGGGGAAGAGGGGGAAAAGGGTGCTTTGTGCTCAGCAAGCTGCCCAGGCGTGCAGCCTTGCAGGGAAAATGGCCAGAAGCCCCTCGGCCCTCGGTGGTCCTGCGGAAGCCTTTGCACTGCCGAGAGAGCGCGTGGGCGGGGGCCGGAGCTGTGGGCATCCCTGCGAGGCCGGAGCCTGGAGATGGCCACAAGCCCTGTGCCAGCCAGGAACCGCCGTCTGTGTCCTCCTGCCCGTGTGCTGCTGGCCGGATTGCTGAGGGCTCCGCGGTGCCTCTTGATCGGGCTCCTCTGGAGCTGCTGTGGGGCTGCGCCTCTGCTGCCGGGCAGGCTGGCCGGGCTGGGGGAGACTCTGAGGGGCTGGGCTGGTGGGAAGCCCTGAGGAATTGGGTGTCAGAGGCCACAAGCAGCCCCTGGGGAGCTGCCATGTTCCTGCCAGCCGGCTGCTCTGGCGCTCCCCCAAAGTACCTGCGGAGTGAGTGCAGGGAAAGGTGTAACCTTGCGCTCAGGGCCCTTCTCGAGCTCACTGAGGATCCCTCCCTCAATGGTGACAAGGGGGCAGTGGCTGGAGCTGAGCTGGGGAATGCAGTCGCTTGGGCTTGGCTGGCCTTCGAGAGCTCAGGCAGCTGCTCCCAGCTCTCCTGCCTCCTGGTTCGGCTGCCCGAGTACCTCGGGACAGGCCTTTGGCCTCTGGGCCCTCTTGGCACCAGGGCGGCGTTTCACGACTTGTGTTCCTCACAGGCCAAAAAAGTGTGGCCCCTGACTGAACATTTTGTGGAGCTCCTGCGGAACACAGATGAACAGTCAGTCAGGATGACGGCCGTGATGCTCAGCTTTGCAGTTTTGGACAAGGACATGCTGAGACCCAGCCCTGTCGCCCTGCAGCTGGTTGCGGTGCTCCTGCCACTCTCTGACCATGCAAGGCTCTGTGCCCCCAGCCACGGCCACTGTGTGCCCACCAAACACTTGGTGCCCTGTGGGTTTGCAGGCTCACGCCCAGCTGAGCCCCGAGCAGCCGATGCTGAGGTCTTTTTTTCTTCCTTTCATAGAGGATAACGGCCAGGTGCAGCTGCTGTCCACACTGCTCTTCTGAAAATTGGTGACTGTTTGCAGGGCCCCTGGGAGGGAATATTGGGGTTCCTGGCAGCAGGATCCTTGTGCAGCTTCAGGCTGGGGTGGGCAGCACTTCCATCTGCAGCTTCCATGTGCTGCTCCGGCAGCTGCTGCTGCTGCTGGGGACCCTGAGGGAAGAGGCCACGGGAGGGATGGAAATGCTGCACGGACAGCAGCAGCCAGGGCCAGGAATGAGCTTTGCCTTCCTGGCTGCTGAAATGAGGCTCCTTTAGTGCAAGAGGAGGCAAAGGCAAAATCAATTTCAACAATTCAAGGGAAACTGTGGAAAATTGGAAGCCTCTCAAAATGTCACACACATTCATCTGGGAGCTCTTCAGCGTTGGTTCTTGTAAAAAGCCTTTCCCGTTTCCCCTTGGCTCTGAGATTCTGGGAGCCACCGCTGGGCTTCAGAGTTCAACTGATTTTTATTTTCCAGGTTTTTAAACAGGGCTCGGAATTGGGCATCTCTTGCCACTTTTTCTGCTCAGAACCTTGAGAAAGGTTCTCTGCTCCTGTGAGCCACATCTTGAAGGGTGGTTGGCAACCATGGAATGCTCTGGGAAAGCACTTGATTGACTTCAGGGCCAGGCTGGAGAGCTCAGCCTGAGGAAAGAACTGTTCCAGATGCCTCTGTCCATGTCCAGCTCCTCACAGCTGAGTCCCTGAACACCCTGGGTGGTTTATAGGGATTGATTTTCCCCTCCTGTTCACTTGGAGGTGATTTTGCCATCCTTTAGAGGAACATCTGACCAGCCCCTGCCCCCATTCCATTTTATTCTCTCCACTTTGAAGCTGGACCGCTGGGTTTGACATGTAAATTGGTAGTGTCTCCCCGTTCTTCCCTCCAGCCCTCCATTGTGACTTGTATTAAACACTGCAAACGGCCTCATTTGTCTGGTGGGGAAGATGTGAGGTGGAGAAAGTTAACAGCATTTGTTTTCATGAACCTTGTGCTAGTAAAGAAAAATGAGGTTGGTCATTTTGGTGTGGTGCTGAATGTTGGGATTTGGGAGTTTATTTCTTGCTATTGTTCTTATTATTTATTAGTGTTACTTTTCACTGGTCAGATTTTTAAACCTTAGACACGATTAACCAAGGCTGGATGTAAGTCATTAGGAAAATTCCCTTGCATTTTCCACTGGGATTAAACGGTTCAGTGGACTCCAAGTTGCCAGTGGATTCTAAAGATGGGAAATCCTGTTAGTGGTGGGTTTGGTGTGGTTTGGAGCTGGGGAAGGCTCTCATCCCCTCCCGGAGGTGCCCCAAGCCCGCTCTGCTGCCACGTCTGCACTCGCGGCCCCTCACGGCTGCCCTGCCCTGGGGACACGGTGGGACCCCGCTGCTGCCGGGGCTGAGGCTCCTCACGGCCCCTCAAACCCCTCCTGGCTACACAGAACCTCTCCTGGCCCCCGACAGCCCTTCATGGCCCTTCATTGCCCCTCCCGGCCCCTCAGGGCCCCTCCCGGCCCCAGGCGTGGAGCTCCTCCCGAAGGAGAAGGGGCCGGGCCCTGCTGGTTCTCCTTTTATTTCGGTCGTTTCGCAGCCGTGAGGAAAGAAAGGCTGAAATGGAGCCTTTGCCCCGCGGTTCCCTCCGGGTCAACTGCGGCCGAAGCTCCGTGCCGGCGCTGGCCCCAGCACCAGCATCCCCGCAGCCCCGCCGGCCTTTGCTGTCCCCCCGTGTCCATTCCCTGTCCCCGAGGCCCGCCCGGCTCTGGCAGCAGCAGGAGCCGCAGCGCAGCGGGCGCCGGCCCGGCCCGGCCGGGGCTCCCGGGCAGGAGCAGCAGCAGCGCCGGCCCCTTCCCACCTGCTCCTGCCTCGCCTTCCAAGGCCTTTGTCCGGCTCCACTGCGGCCTGGAGCAACGCTCACCCACCAACAGCCCAGACTGCTCAGGGCCCGCCTGTGCTGCCCCGACCCAGCCTCCAGAGAAAGGAAGGGTCGGCTTCCAGCGCTGTTTTCAGCACTGTTTCACTCAGCCCGAGGTGACGGCAGGAGGCTGCTGCTGCCTTTGCCTTGGCGATTGGAGATCGCGGCTGCTGCTGCACCCCTCTGGCTGCCGACTGGATTTTATCAGGACAACTGCAATTGCCTTTTTCCATCCTTGCTGCCCGCTGTGCTTTTGTGACAGTGAACTCAGTCTTTCTGTTGCCGGCACCGTGCAAAGAAGAGATTGAAATGCTCCCAAGTCCCCGGGCACTAAGTCGAGGGGAATTAAAGCCACACCGGCCACATTTGCAGCGCTCCAACACAGCCCTGCTGCTGGTGCTGCTGAAATAGAATCAACTTAGAGAGGCCATCACAAAAATTGCCGCTGGGGTGTCAAACACAATGAAAAAATGCACCCGGAGAAAGAAAAACCAGAACTTCTTGACTCACTTCATTGCTTCCTCCGAGCAGCAGAAAAGGGAGATGCCCAGAGGTATTTCCAGCTGCTGCTGATCCCAGCTGGAGCTCCCTGCAGAGTCCCAGCAGGAACCTGAGCCCAGCCCGGGGAGCTCACACAGTGTCAGGGAGATTCTGTCTCTGGATTCAGTCAGGGTTGCATTCCCCAACAAGTGCTGGTGCCACCTCCTGTTTTCTTGGATTAAAACAGTAACAAGGAAAACCTTACCAATGGCACAACTCCCCAGCCCACAAGGAAAAAAGAAAGGACAAATCGTAAAGTTTTCCAAACATTTGTGCTGCTTTGCTGCAAAAGTCGTGCTGCACTCAGTATGGAAATCCAGGAGAAGCTGCAGTTGGTGGCACATCTTGTGCCAGCAGCTCGACCTCGTTCTCCACCAAAGGTTCTTGAAAAGAGCAGCTGGGACTGTGGTGAAGGTTGCTGGAAAACTGCAACAGCTTTCCAGAAGTGAAATGAAAATGCAAGAAATAAACCAAGAGGTTTTCCTCTATTTATTTCTATGCTTCCCTTTTCCGTGTTGCACTACTTCTCCGTGCCATTAATTCCAAATGGATCTCACCTCTCAGATCGATGACTTAGTGAGTTTTAGACCCTCGAAAATACCATGGGCCATAGACAGAGTTTGCCTTCCCCTGTTTTTGCTGCAAAGTAAGGCTGGAGACATAAGCGTAGTGCTTGGGTCGGGCACGAATCCTACAAGCAGGGAATGTGTCCTGACAGTGTCTGAGCCTCAGCAGGGACAATGCACAGCAGCGACCGAGGGAATTCCTCTGCCACGGCGCAGGAGTCAGGCCTCTGGATGTGGGCTCAGCACGGCCAAGTGTCCGTGTTTGGAGCGGCTCGGGGGCTGCCCCCGGGGAGCGCGGGGCTGGAGCGTGGAACGGACACGCAGACAAACGGCCCCAGGGCTCCAGTTGCAGCGGCGGCAGCGGCAGCAGCAGCGGCAGCAGCGAGTCTACGGCGTCTACGGCGTCTACGACCCGTCCCCGTCCCTCTCTTGTTCCTCCTCTCCCTCTCCCGCTGTCCCGCACTCTGTCTCGCTGTCCCGCAGCCTCTCCCGGTGTCCCTTTCCCGACCCCCCCGGCCCCTCTCGGCGTCCCCGTCCCGGCCTCTCCCTCTCCCCCCGCAGGGCTGAGCCATGCCCCGGGCCCGCCCCCGGCCCCGGGCGTCCCGCCGCGGTCTGGGCTCCGCCCGGCTCTGGCGGTGCTGGCTGTGGCGGTGCTGGGCGGGCATCAGTGCCTGGGGCCAGGGCGGCATCGCTGCGCTTTGGCTGCGCCTGTCCCGAGCCCGGCCCCGGCCCCGGCCCCGGCCCCGGCCCCGACCCCGACCCCGGCCCCGGCCCCGGCCCCGGCCCCGGCCCCGGCCCCGACCCCGGCCCCGACCCCGGCCCCGGCCCCGGCTCCTCCCGGGCCCCGCTAAGGACACACGCGGCGCGGCCGCTCCCGCCGCCTCCGCCGCGGCTTCCCCGGCCCGAGCTCCGCCGCTCGGCAGCGCAGCCGCCGGCCTCGAGCCGCCGGGGCCCGGGGCGGGTGGGGATGGCCGGCCCGGGGCGCTCGGGGGGCGCTCGGGGGCCGTGTCTGGCCCCGGGCCGAGCGCTGAGGGCCGCGTGTCGCCCGCAGGGGAGGCGCGGGAGGCCCTGCAGGACCGGTACCGGCTGGGTTCGCTGCTGGGGCGCGGAGGCTTCGGCAGCGTCTACTCGGGGACGCGGCTCTCGGACGGCGCCCCGGTGAGCGGCGGGGCTGGCGGCGGGCGGAGGAGGAGGAGGAGGGCGGAGGAGGACGAGGAGAAGATCGGGGCGCGGCGGGGCAGGCGGCGAGCTGAGCCCGCTGCTGGCCTTTGCTCGCAGGTGGCCATCAAATGCGTGCCCCGGGCCCGCGTCCAGCACTGGGGCGAGCTGGTGAGTGAGCGGGGCCGGCGGGAGAAGCTGGGGCCCGGCAGGGGAAGAGCCGGCGGGAGCCCTGCAGGGAGAGCGGGCGTGGGCTGAGCGGGGGGCCCAGAGCATCCGGGGCTGGGTGAGGGGTTCCCGAGCCCTGGCACAGCCTCAGCCCCACTGACGGCATCGTGGTCCTTCGGCAGCCCAACGGCGCCCGTGCGCCCCTGGAAATCGTGCTGCTGGACAGGCTGTCCTCTGGATGTGGTGGCATCATTCAGCTGCTGGAGTGGCTTGAGCTCCCCAACGGCTTCCTGTTGGTGCTGGAGCGTCCGGAGCGGTGCCAGGACCTCTCGGGTTTCCTGGCGGAGCGGAGGTTCCTGCCGGAGGAGGAGGCGCAGGGGCTGTTCCGCCAGGTGCTGGAGGCCGTGCGGCACTGCACCAGCTGCGGGGTCCTGCACCGCGACATCAAGCCGGAGAACATCCTGCTCGACCTGGCCACCGGGCAGCTCAAACTGATCGACTTTGGCTGTGGCGCCTTCCTCCAAGACACAGCCTACAGGCAATTTGCGGGTGAGCCCTCTCAGGGGATGTTCCTGGGCATCTCACGGCCCAGCCTGGCTGTAGCACCGCGGCTTCCCCCTCTCGCTGCTAGGAGCAGCGTTATTTCTTGAGCCAAGTTGCTTTTGGGTGGGGGCGGGAGGGGGCCAGCCCCCACACGCCCAGGGATGCCGGGGCGAGGCTTTAGGAGTTGCAGCATCCCCTGATGAACTCCGTCTGTGTTCCATAGGAACCCTGCCCTACAGCCCACCAGAGTGGATCCACCACCAACGCTACCACGGCGAGGCAGCGACGATCTGGTCCCTGGGCCTCCTGCTGTACCACCTGGTCATGGGGAAGCACCCGTTCAGGAGGGGCCAGCAGTTCATCTGGGGGCGCATCTTGTTCCCACGATGGCTCTCTCAAGGTGGGTCCTCATCTCTGGGCACAGGGGAATCCCGGTGCTGGGAGACAGCAGCAGGCTGATGAGCACCCTGCTCTGGCAGCTGCTGAGGAGGTGGCACATGTCCTGCTCTCCTCCAAACAGAGAATCCATGGGGAAGTTTAGGCACAGCTCTGGGCACACCCAGCATGGCCTGGGCACGGGAATGGAGGGGCAAAGCAGACGGGATCCTTCTCCAACTGACTGCTGGTTTCTGGTTTCTCTCTTCAGAGTGCCAAAATGTTATCAGGAGGTGTTTGTCCATGCAACCCTTGGACAGGCCATCCTTAGAAGACCTCTTCAGTGATCCTTGGCTGCAGGGTGTTCATCTGCCCCAGAAGATGGGAGAGGTCCATGTGCACAGTTTGATCCAAAGACCTGACAGGTAACAGCTCCACACATCTCATGGCAATCAGTGCTAAAGAAAACCAGAGTGTTTTTGTCCTGCCTGTAGCTCTGAGCAGGGATGACCAGATGGGAACATCTGTGCTGGGGCAGAGCTGGAGACCTGGTGTAGCAAGCACTGGTGGCCACCATCCACCCTAGTTATGCTTGTCCTGGTTCGTTGGTGGCTGGGGCCCTGGGCAGCGCACTGACAGCCTGGTCTGGCCCCCAGGGAAGGAGGAGCCCCTGGAGAAGCTGTATCAGGTGGGGCTGCTGCTGGAGACACCAAGGACAACCCCAAGGATGCCAAGCTCTTCCTCGACCTGGCCACCGGCAGCTGAGGATGATCGACTTGGATTCTGGCACCTTCTTCAGACACGCTCCCTGGGGCCCAGTTTGCAGGTGAGTCCACAGCTGGGGGGATGCTCCCAGATGTGGGCATGGCACGGCCTGGCCGGGCACCAAAGGTTCCTCCCTTTGCTGGGGCAGACGCCACAGATTCTTCACTCGGCCGTCAAGCTGCCTTTTGGCTCTGCGCAGCTGCTGAGGGCTGGATGTGCCGTGGCCGGCTGCAGGCTGGGCACGTGTCCTGCCCTCCTGCTCTGCCCCCAAAGGCAGCAGTGATGGGCAGCTTTGGGCCCAGCTCTGAGCACGGCCAGCGTGGCCTGGGCACTGCGGGCGCTCGGGATGAGGGGACAGGAGCCTTCGGCTGACGGGCACTTTCTGGTTTCTCTCCTTCCAGCCGGGCTCTGCGGGTGCTGAGGCTGCTCTGGGCTCTGCCAGGGCTCTGCTGGGCTCAGCCCCAGGCACGGCTGGGCCGGCTCTGCCCTCACATTGCTCTGACAGCTTTGCATCAGACGAGCCCATTCTGAGCCCACCGAGTGAGCTCTCTGCTTTTGCAGGTGAGTGAGACTCTCCTGCAGGCCAGGAGATTGCAGTGAGGGATCCACATCCAATTGGCAAGAACCCAAGCACTCCACAGTTCCAGCTGAACGCCTGGATCTCCACAGGATGTTTTGTCTGTCCCGCTCTTCATTCCTTTTTTGGCTGGAATCGTGCAACTGCCCTTTCTTCCTCCTCCAGAAGTGCCACAAGTGAGGAAAACCTGGCGAGTGGACGGCGTTCCTAAGGCAGTGCAGTCTGGAGCGGATGGATGAAGAATTGCCCTTCTGCACTTCCCAAGCGGAGCAAAAAGCTGTAAGTGGGACTTTGTGTCTTTAAGAAACCCCTGACAATTTCAAAGGGAATGTGCAGCTCATTCACAGGGTGAGAAGGAAGGTCGTCTTGTAAAGGATTTGGGGTTTGGCAAAGTTTAGATTCCCAGTCCTGCTTGGAGCTGGCGGGGCACAAAGCAATTTCCTATTGCTTCAATCACAATTTAAAATAATACTGGAAACAAACCACAAAATCTTTTTTAAAAGGCTGCTGAGGTCAGCAGGATGGATCCATGCCATCAGCACATCTATGGAGTAAATAACGGAGATCTCATTTGAAAAAGTTCAGTTATCTCTTTATGCAAAGCTATAAAGTATTTTTACTACGCTGCACTTGGGTTTTGTTTTTATCTTCCACTTTTTTTCTGTGTTGTTTTTAATTTTCTTTTTTTTTTTTTTTCCTAATAGAAAACTTGTCCTAGGGAAGGAATGTCCTTTGCTGCTGGTTCCCGTGTGGAGCAGCTCCCCAGGCAGAGCCCGGCAGCTCCTGGCCCTGCAGGGCTGAGGCTTTTCCCCGTTGCTGGGCACAGACTGATGGAGCAGCGCTGCTGAACATGGGGACACGCAGAGGGAGCAGGAGCAGCTGCCTGTGTCCACCTGCAGCTCCAAGGCCCAAACTCTGAGCAGACAGGGCTGGAAGAGACTGGCAGGCTCCCTGTTTGCTGTGCTACCCCACTTGTGCCCGGCCCAGCTCTGCGGGAGGCAGAGGGAGAACAAGGGGCAGCTCCGGCCAGCCCCCAGCACAGGAACACCTCCGGCCCCGGGCCCTGGGGCACTGTCAGCACCCGCTGCTCCGGCCACGGCTTCTGCTGGCCCTGACGGCGACAACCAAACTGTGCCTGATCCCCAGGGAGCAGCAGCAGGGCCTGGATCCGATCCCTCAGTCTGGGGCAGGGCTGGACAAACGACCCCCACAGCAGCAGCAGCAGCAGCAGCAGCACATGGAGCTGACTTTGAGCACAGCCCCCGCCACTGTTCCCTCCCGTGGGCAGCGGTGTCACAGCAGCCTGAGGCACCCGGGAGCCCTCAGGGCCCGCAGGGACTTGAGATGGCAGCCCTGGGCTCCTGGGGGTTGTGCAAGGGACAGAGGTGAGGACTCCCTCTCCACGTGGAGCTTCCCGATGGAAAAGGCTGCTGTGAGCAGGCAGCTGCAAGGGCAGAGGAAGGAGGGTCTCGACCCCTGGATCTGTGCCACTTCCACAGTCCTGGGCAGCAGCCACCGAGCCCCGGGGGAACAGAGGGCACAGCAAGAGGGACAAAAGCAGGCAAGGTCAGAGACTGGAGAGAGCCAGACCTGGGAGCAGGAGCAGCTGCTTCATCGCACTCTTGGAGAAAGCTCTCGGCTGTTTCTAAGCGCTGAAAGGCGTGAAGGGCAGAGAGGAGGGGACACCAGACAATGCTCCTGTTTGCACACCCTCCCCTCTCAGTGTCCCAGAAGGAATTGGATGAACTGTATTCTTCTCTCTGAGTCGTCTCGTTCAGCGTGAGCAGCTTAGCACCAGGAGCTGAAGGAGCTGAAGCCTTAGGCCACAAGAGCTGACCAAGAGGGAACTTTTTGACCAAAGTAATGCTGCTAACATGGACCTGACTGAACCCAGCAGATAAAATCATGGAAATATAGAATCCTTTCTGCTGGGAAAGACCTGGGAGCTCATCAAGTCCCAGTGTTAAGCCAGCAGTGTCAAGCCCAGCACTAAAGCCTGAAGTGCCAAGGCCTGGACAAGAGGCCTGACTGAGGCCTGAACAAGCGGCCCTGAGCCAAAGGTGACCTCTCGATGAACCTTCCAGCCAAAGGTTATCTTTGTATCTGCTCGTTAACAAAATAGGCACCGTCATTAGCGTTGTAATAGATGCATCCTCTCCTCAGTGAAACATGTATTGACCTTTCTGTATTTAGAAGCCAGACAAGGCCATGAAGTCTGACATCTGGCCTTGTTCGGGGCTGTAGGGTCAAAGGCAGCTCCCCTGGTTCCTCCTTGGGCCCTGGCCAGGCTTTGGGAGAAACCCAAGAGGAGGATGCAACCAGATGTTCCTGCACTAGGAGTGCTGCTGGCAGTTTGTTTATTCAGCACTATCAAAGCTGGGCCCTCTCCCAGCCAGGCTGGAGCCTCAGCTGTGGCTGGAGGCAGCTGCAGGAATTCCCAGTGTCCGGGAGAGGCTCTGCACTCCTTGGCTGTGACAGCTTCCCCAGCTGCTGTGTGGGTGTGGGTGATGGGAAAGGCTGAGGGTAACTGGTGATGGATCTTTCTCAATCACTGCGGGCAATCCGTGGTAGTGACGGCTGGCTGCATTGCTGAGCTGCTCCTTCTGTGCTCCTTTGCTGCTTTGAACTGTAGTAAATTTCACTGATTCCTTCAGGTGCTGTCTGTGTCCTTGGTGCTGAGCCTGCCCACTGCGAAAACAAAATTGGCATAGCTTGGCCGGATCAGCACAAAATGACACTTTTTAAATCTAAAGGTGAGGAATCAGTCCTATCCGAAATTCCCGGATGGGAAGCCCTTCCCTAGAGTTCTCTGGCTCTGCAGTGGGCTGAGGTGGGAACAGATTTTTGACAGGGGCCACTGTATTAGAGGGTGTAAAGTACCCCACACTGGCTCTGAAATGGCTCACTACTCAGCCTGAGTGGGTACCACAGTGGTCTCTTGAAAAGGAGAGACTTAGATGCCCAAAAACCCTGGTACAGGAACAACTGGCTCAAGGACACATAGAGCCATCTATGAGCCCTTGGAACACCCCAGTATTTGTTATAAAAAAGAAATCTGCTAAGTGGAGGTTACTCCATGACCTGAGAAAAACCAATTCCACGATGGAGAGAATGGGCACATTGCAGCCTGGTGTGCCATCGATGTCCCACAATGCTGCCTGCCTCCTGGGACATCCTGATTGTGGACTTAAAGGGCTGTTTTTTCACTCTTCCATTACCCCCAGATGATACCCCAAAGTTTGCCTTGACCGTGCCTTCTATTAATAACGCTGCACCAGTGCAACGTTACCAATGGAAAGAACTTTCCCAAGGCGTGGGAAACAGCCCCACGATGTGTCAGTGGGATGTTGCTCAGGTACTCTGATCAGTGAGAGAACAGTTGCCAGGGGCATACTGTTACCATGGCCTGGATGACATTTTGATTGCACCCCAAACCAGAAAAGAACTCTCACTGATTCAGCCAAGCCTGTTGCAAGCGTTCAAACCACTTGGGCTGCAAGTAGCACCAGAGAAAGTGCAGCAGCAACCACCCTGGAAATATTTGGGACTCAAAATAATGAACCAGACCATACAGCCACAAACAATTCCCTTTCCAACCAAAATTCTAACTCTAAACGATGCACAAAAACTCTTGGGTACCATCAACTGGGTCAGACCTTACCTAGGACTGACTGACTCTCAACTAGCACCTTTATTTGACCTCCTAAAGGGTGACTCTGAATTAACTTCCCCCAGAAAATTAATCCTAGAGGCAAAAGCTGCTGTTGAAACAGCAGAGCAAGCTATCACCAACAGACAAGTCCACCGGATATGCCCAGAGGTGTGGATCACTGTGTTTATTCTCATTGTTAGTTTTCATCCTACTGGTGTTCTTGGGCAGTGGAATCCACGCTGGCCTGATCCTTTGCACATTCCAGAATGAATGCTTCCACCTCATCAAGCAAAAAAGACGGCACCCACCGTCTTTGAACTAACTGCACAGTTAATTATCAAATGTTGTCGCAGGTGTTTACAGTTGAATGCTACGGATGCTTCAAAAGTTGTCTTGTCTCCGTGACACAAGAGCAATTCTAATGGTGTTTTGCTGACAGCACAGCCTTGCAAAGTGCTTTGCAAGGACACTGGAACGCTTTGGGCACCTGCCCGACGTGTCTGTCCTACCTTACGTCCTGTCCAAGACCACCAGCAGCATTCTCCTGGTGGCCCCTCCACAGACGGTGTGGAGCCGTGTGTGGAACAGTGCTGGAAACAGCTTGTTCACCGACCTCGTGGAGAGCTGGGACTCTTAGAGTGACGGTGCATTTAAGGATTCTGTTTGTTTACAAACTGGTTTTCTGTTTACAGAGTGGTTTTTTCTGTTTACAAATTGTTTTTCTGTTAATTGTTAATCTTGTTAATTCTGTTAATTGGTTTTTCTCAGGGTTTTAAAAGTTGAACGTTTTCTTGTTTTAGTGTTAAGTTGTAGTTTGGAACCATAAGCAGTTAACCTGTAACATGCCAGCCCGGAAGATTGTGATCTCGCCTGACAGCTCCTGGGAGTGAGTGCTGCAGCTCCAGTGGTACATGGGGCACATCACTGGCTGAGCAGAATTAAGTTTGTCAAAACCTCCTTCAAATTAAACCCATACTGTCTTGTGTTACCCTGTCTGCAAAAGGGCCCTTGCAAATGGGATAACGGAAAACAATCTGCATTTTAATAAAAGCAAAGGCAGGAGATGTAGCAGGGTCCAGCTGCTTCACAGCTGGGCATAATGAGTCTGATCATAACAGACCCAACTGGGCTGACCTGGCTTGTTCTAGAAGTCCCCGGGGGAACAAAGAGCTCAGCCAAGCCCATCCAAGCCCTGGCTGCAGACACATCCCTGGCCAGAGATGTGGGCAGTGCAGAGATTCCCAA
The DNA here is from genome assembly GCF_029207755.1 of Chamaea fasciata. NCBI lineage: Eukaryota > Metazoa > Chordata > Aves > Passeriformes > Sylviidae > Chamaea > Chamaea fasciata. The sequence goes on along the minus strand of NW_027094155.1, from coordinate 36,576 downwards.
CCAGTTGGCTTTCCAAGCCCGGGAAATTCAAACTCACCATAAAAGGGAGCTTGGACCAATAAATTGTGGCTGTTGGTCAGAACTCAAGAAGATACTGTGTGGTGTGTCTGTCTCCAACCCACCAGCCTCGTGTTACACTATGTCTAAATCTGTGTTTCTATCTATATCTCTATCTTTATATGTGAAACAATAATAATAATGTGCAGTAATGCTGACAATACTGATTTGCCACCTTTGGCTGCTCAGGGATGTGACACTAAATAACCTACAGAAAAGCATTGGCCACGACTCAAATGTCAGTGCTAAACTTTGTGAGACTGCTTGCAAGGAATAAAGGAGGAAGGGATGAAATTGGCGATTTTTATGGGGTTTGCTGATACTGTGGTGTGGAATGCTTTGTCTGTTACTGTGAAAATACAGTGATTTGGACTGCTGGTGTTTTCATGTACCAGCCTATTCACAAGCTGCAGGATCATCAAACAGGCAAAGGGGCAGTTGAAGGAGCAGGTGAAAAAATGAGGAGATGGGAACCTGTCCTGATGGAGAACCCATCCCACAGATGTTCTCCATACCCTTAACAATGGACCCAGTGGGGAAATGGAAACCCCTGGATGTGCACAGCTGCGCCCAGTTTGCGAATACAACCGTGCACAGTGAGACTTTGACTTCTGGGGAAATTGTTCTGGGTGTGATGGCCCCTGACAGGGCCACCCCAGAGGCTGCAGGGCTGGACCTTCATGCATTAGAATTAATTAGGACAAATCAGAAGCAAATGAGAGTTATCAATACAGGAATAGGAACTCAGATTTCTCCAGGACACTGGAGGTTTGAGAACTGCTCACTGGAGCTTGGCCTTGAAAAGCGTTGATGTCATGGGAGAAGGAATTGATGCAGATTGTCAAGGAGAAATCAAAGTCATCCTTTGAAACAATAGTGAACAGAGTGGATTATTTAAGCCTATGGCGTGGCAGCAATTACTGATATTGCAGTTTGAAAAACAGTTGTGCAGAGAGGAGATCCACAGTGTCACTGCGGTCCCCTGGCTCCACAAGGCCCTGCAGGCTCCCAGGGCACCTTTGGTTCTATGGGGCCCGCAGGGTTTCGCTGGCGGGCAGGGTCAGCACCAAAGAGACACGCACCAACTTAAGGAAGCCCAACCCCACCGCGGGGGGACCCGCCTCCCGCCGGGGCTCTGCTGGCACCGCCACCGGGACCCCCAAAAACACCTCCCGGGGACCCCCCATGTCCCCTTGAGGGGCATCTGCGCCTCAGCTCTGGAGCCCTGCCAGATCCAAACATCAAGCTGCCCGGCCCCGACAGAAAAAAGCCCCGGGAGCCATAAATATATTTTCTGTGAGCTCCAAACATCCCTCCCCGCTTCAAAAAAACCGCCCAGGATATTTGGGGCGCGCTCCCCCTCCCCGGTCACCCGCAGGATACGGGGGCGATGGTCCCGGGGCGAAGGAGCTGCAGATCCAGAGAGCAGTGAAGTCACGCAGTGCCTCCTCTGCAGGCTCCCGCTCCTCCATCCCTCCTCTTCCTCCTTCTCTGTCCCTCCTCCTCCTCCTCCTCCTCCTCCGTCCGTGCGGCCGCGGGCCGGGAGCTCTCGGGTGAGCGGGGCCGGGCCGGGACACGATGGGAAAGGGGTGGGTCACCCCCAAACCGAGCTGGGGGCAGCGGAGGTTTGGGGGAACAATGGGAAAGGGGTGAGAGGGGGGGGATAGGGGGAGGTGGGACAGCGGGAAGGGAGTTCCCAGTCGGGGTCCCCCAGTAAACCCCAGGACTCCCAAGCCCTGTCCCAGCGCCCACAGTTCCCTCCACAGCCCCGGCTGAGTGGGGGGCTCAGCCCAGGACCCGTCATTGTCTGGGGCTCCCTCGAGTGCAGCAAATGGGAGAGTGCCCCCCAGGGTGGAGTTTTGGGGGTCTCCCCACCATCACGGCTTTAAGAACCCCCGACAGTCAGGCGCCGCTTTAACTCCCCTTGACAGGGCGACACCACTCCCGTTGATTCCGGTAGTGGAGCCCCCATGGGGGGCTTGGGGGTCCCGGGAGGGTTTGGGGGTCCCGGGGGGGTCTGGGGCTACCTGGGTGATGCCGATGGTGGTGATGAGGACCCCGTGCCAAGTATAAACCTTCTCAAGGGGGCTTGGGGGCGTGTTGGGAGGTCCCATGGGAATTTTGATGTCCTGAGAGGGTTTAGGGGGTTCGTACGGGTCGTTTGCAATCTTGGGGAGTTTTTGGAGGGCCCCAGGGATGTTTTTGGGGTTCCAGGGGAGGTTGGGGTGTCACGGGGAGATTGGAGGTTCCCAGGGAGGGGCTGGGGGGTACCTGGGCAGGGCAGGTGACAGAGCTGGGACCCCGTGCCGGGTCTGAACCTTCTCACTGGGCAGCGTCAGCGTGTTCAGGGAGATCCTGGGGGACCCCGAGGGTCACCCCAATTCCCAGGGGACCCAAAATACTAAGGGCTCCCCTGAACTCCCTCACCCCTGGATCTGCTGCAGGCAGGGGGACACCAGCACTCGGCCCCTGCCCCCACTATCATGGGGGGGCTGTGGAAGAAACCAGGGGGGCACAGACAGGTCAGGGTGGAACCCCAGAGTCCTGGAGGAGGGGACATGGGGACAATCCCAGGAATCCCCGTGAGGGGCTTAGGGGGGACTCAGGAGGATTTGGGGGCGGACTGGTGGGGTCATGGGGGCATTTCCTGGAGTCTTGGGAGGGGGGGAAGAACAGGGTGAGCCCCCAGGATGGGTTTGGGCAGAACCGGATTGGAGCTTCCAGACGCTGAATCCGATGAGGAGAATGACCACGATGGCAGCGATGACGGACACAGCGACCACCAGGGTGAGATTCCTGCTGGATTCCGGCTCTGGGAAGCACGGGATGGTGAGGAGGGGCAGGGGAACCTCCATCGCACTGCGCCACATTCCCAAACTCCCAGTTACCACATTCCACATTCCCCGCCTCAGCCCAGGAGAAGATGCCGGGTTCTGGCATTCCGGGAGGCTCCACCCGGCACCGGTGCTGCTCCCGCTCCTCCGGCAGCGCCTCGATCCTGGCCCGGGGGGGGAAGGCGCCGTCACTGTTGGGAATGATCCCGGATTTCATCCCCCTTCATCCAGCTGATCCCCGTGGTGCTGGGGTAACATCTGTACGTGTGGCAGGACAACATCGGGAAACAAAGGTTTACTTAACCGAAACAAAGAGGTGGACAAAGGTGGAAGGGGGAGATAACGCAGGTAAAAGACAAAGCTTGAGGCAGCTGCGTGCTTTTCTTTCTCCGGCGTTGGGGAGACGCGTGTCTGCCGCTCCTCGAGGATCTCAGCCGCCGCAGAGCACGCCGAGCAGAGAACGGCTGTTGCTGGCTGGAGGAGTTTCACTGTGGCCAAAGGGATCCAGTCCTGGGAAATCTACTATCACCAGTTCAGCCTGAATCCTGAGTTTTCCCGGCCACCTGCGGGAGCTGGTCCAGGCCCTGCCTCGCCTTCGGCTCCTTCGGCGCTGCTCCTCTTGCTGCAGCGTGACCCTGCACCCCCTGCGCTGCCGGGACATCCTGCCCCTGCCTGCCGGGACACCCTGCCATCCCAGCGACCAGCCCGGGACTTTTCCACTGTTTCAGCTTGGTGCTCTGAGGATCCTGCAGGGACAGCGAAACCAAACTGCCCTGGGTTTTGTGAAACAAAGCCCTCGAGGTTCTTGGTACTGTTGTCGTTTGTCATTAATGCTGTAGTTGTTTGGTGGGGGGGGAGTTTTTTGTGTTTGTTTGCTTTGTATTACATACTAGTAGAGAACTGCTATTCCTATTTCCCAAATCTTTGCCAAAGAGCCTCTGATTGTAATTTTACCTGGCAGATACCTGTCTTCCCAAACCAAGACAAGGAGGAAGGACAAATCTCACTCCCTCCGCTTCCAAGGAGTGTATATTGTGTGTTGTATACTCCCTTGGGGTGTTTGCCACCTTTCCTGAGGGTGAACTTGTAGGATTTGTTGCAAACTTATTCACAAGAAATGTTGTGTGTACCTATTAGAGTTTTAGAGTGAGTTAGGGATTTGGCAAAGGTGAATTGTTTAAGTTGAAAATAATTTTTGGGTGTAACAGATCAACCCCTGCATACTACAGATAAAAATACTTGCAAGAACCTTTCCCTTTTTCATTTATCATTATGCACACTGCTTCACTGGAAAAGGCCTCACAGGATGTGTTTGGAGAGGAGCCTGCTTTTCCATTAAACAACAAGGAATATTTGACTTTTGAAAGAAAGAGACAAAAACATGCCATTTTTTTAATGGCACGTTCTTAGTTATCAGATTAACAACATTTTTGGAGGGGTATTCAAGCAAGTATTAAGCGTAAAACATACAAATAAACGTACTTTTACTTTCAGCAATCCTTTAAGAACGAGAGACTTCTCTTAAAGCAGGATCCCTTTCCTTCTGGGTGGATCACCTTTAGGTATTCCTCCAAACAAGCTGCAGCTGTCCCATGTGACACTGGCAGGGGCAGCTCTGGGCCGTGGTGCTTCCCCAGGAGGTTTTGGCGGCTGACTCTTGCTTAGGTAATTTAGTAATTGTGCTGCCACCCTCGGGATCCCCAAAAGGTCTGTCTCCCACATGCCTGCATGTTGCAAGACTCTATTTCATTTCCATATGTTCCTCTTTTCTGTGCACGATTGGTCTTTGGACAGATAAAGGAGGGGTTTTAGCACCTGTTAATGAATTAATTAAATGGTGGATGTACTGATGTAATCTCTACAAAATGATTCTGTTAGATACTTTGGAGACTTCTGTTTTGCTTGTGTGATCTTTACTATTTGAGGGAAACTTTGAAACTCCTGATGGGCCTTGAGTGATTTTTACTTCTTGGACAGACCGTGCTTCTCTTGTCTTTCTACTTGTTGTCCCCTTAATTTTAGCCCCTAGAGGGCTAAACTTTACAGTTTCATTAAATAAATCATACATGCTTCAGTTTATAAATAACATAGATGTTCATTGTATATTTTTATATAATTTAATTTTGTCCCCTACAGGGCTAAAATTTGGAGGATGAGTGCTGCTCTTCAGGAAAACCTGGTGATGGAACAAATGAGGCGCAGCTGGCATCAGTCAAGGTTTCAGTTAGACAGAGTGGAAACTCTGCAGTTGGAGCAAGTGCCTTCATCAGAGCAGCAAGTTCCAGAGCTCCTTCACTGTGGCACCTTCGGGCTTGGTGGTAGGAGAACCTGACACAGTGAGTGTAAAGCAACGACACCTGGGCTTGCAGAGTCTGTGGGTGAGTAAAATCTGGTCTAAGTTCTGTTGTTTTACAGAAGAAAAATGTTGTAGCTGATCTGTCAAACACAGTAGACTCAAAGTGAGGGCCTGGCAGTGACTCTGTAAGAAGAAATGGTTTATAAAACAGGGTAAAAAAGTGGGAGCTGGCTGCTGAAGATTGATAGCAGAGATTTTTTTTGGCTTGGTTGTTGCACTAGTGATTCCACGTGGTATATTTTGATGCTTTTCAGTTTAGATTGCTATACAAGTATGAAGTTTGTCTTGCGCTCTCTTTGTTGGGCAGCTTTATGGTCATGATACTCAGGAAATGATGAGCTTTCTTTATGTTGATTTATACTGTTGGCTGGGGATTATTTGTGGGTTTTTTTCTGCTTGTGGTCTCAACCATTAACAAACAAACATGTGCTGGACTTCTGCTTTGTGCATAAACCTCCAAAGTGGAAAAAGGCCTTTGATATTTCCTGTATTTCTGTTCTAAAGTAGCTATAAGTGGTACAGTTTTGGGGGTGGGTGACTCACTTCTTGAGGATTTTATTTTTAGAATTTGGATTTGACTTTGTTGATATTCCTTTCAGCATCTAGATTTTGTATTTGGGCATGTATTTTCCACGTTGACTTGAATGATCATAGTGTCAAAAAGTCAATATGCTGTTGTAGAAGTGAGAAGTCTGCCTGAGTACTGGATTCCCGGGAGGAGAAATAGAAGAAAATAAGTAAATACTGTTGCAGTTTGTCTATTTGAAAGCTCTATTTAATATATTTTTTACCGTGTTGCTTGCTGAGTTTAATCAGAGTCCGAATAGATTACGAACCTTCTCTCCAGTTTTAGGAAGCTTGGAGATGGCAATTTCAAGATTACCTCATCTTGTTGGCGTGGTTTCTTTCTAGGAAGGCTAACTGGTACATCAGAATCTACTTTGTTTTTCCAGAAGCATCAGTACTTCATGGTATTGTGGAAAAGTTCAAATCATTACCGTGCCAACCCGTCACAGTTAATTTTTTGGCAGAATGAATCCATACCAACCAATGGTTTCAATCGATTTCTCATGCAGATTCTGCAGTAGATGTGCAGATCTGTTGATTAGCTCAGCCTGTTGGAAGAGTGGGGTCTGCCCCATTTGTTGTCCTTGGGGACAGTCGTGGCTGGGTTATTGCTGTGGGCCTGTCAGCTCACAAGGAAATGCCCTTCAGCTCTTACCCTGACTCAGATCAGCATGAGGAACATCATGACATTATAGTTATTTTTTTAAAAATGTTTTTCATGTATTTGTCAACTTGTACTGCTGCTGCATAAATTCATTAGGAGTCCTTGTGGAGTGCTGAGCAGGGTTGTGGTAAATGAGTTTTGCAGGTGTGGACTGGTGGAATTGCAGTTTGCCCTGCAGTGTGTTTTAGTCTCCTTTGTGAGTGTTTCCCCACCCCTCGCCTGGCTGTAACATGTATAAGTGCCCAAGTGAGCAGTTATTTACCTGTGGCAAGTCTGTTGTACCTAACCTCAGGAAATTGTACACCTCCTGGCCCTATTTACCTTGATCTTATTCCATAAAATCTTCATGCTGATAATCTGCGCAGCTCAGAGGCACTGAAAGATGATCTGCAAAAAGAGGGAATACTTGCTCTGAACTCTATGGAGGCCCTCAGGAGTCATTCTGATTGATGTCTAGGGATTTCCCAAGGATTTGACATGCTTGATCTTGAGCTTGTAATTAATTGTCAGAGCTGCTCTCAGCTTTAGAAATGGGTTTCTACTAACTGGCCCAAAATAGCAATGTTGGGCTTTGAAACTGTTGCCGTTTATGCGTGAAATCAATTGCACCAAGAGCATGTTGTTTTCATGAGTAACAAAAAGGATCCTGTTCTGTAATGTCATCCCATCTGTTAGAAAATGTTAGCACCTCTCATTTCACAAGGCTTTTTTTTTTGTACACGGCAAGGATGCCTTAAATTTAGTCACGTGCAGAAAGAAATCTGCACCTGGATACTCGTTGTAGAGGCACTAGATATGTGTGATTTCTCTGTATTTTAACACTTATTTGAATACAATAGATGAAGCTGGTCAGATGATGAAAGGGCTCTTTGGCTATTGAAAGTCCTCTTGCCACCTCATCTCTCCTACTGTCAGTGTATGCCTGACAGTTAATAATAGCTTGAAACTGGTATAGTTTCAAGGTATTTTTTGCCCATTTCCCTCTTGGTTGCCATCAAAAGAACAGGTTCTATTAGGGGAGCCTTTCTTCCTGCAAGTAAATCGATGTTTAGTGAAGAGAAAATGCATGGCAGTGGTGGAAACTTAGCAGAGCTTCCTGCTCCTGCTGCACTGCTCATCATCCCATTTATCCGTGGGGAAGGAGGGCAGTGTCTCTCTTTAGGATATCATGACCTGACTCGGGGAGATTTACCTGGTGGTCCCACCCCAGAATGGTCCATAGGAAGCCTGGCAGGCTGCCAATTTCTTGCTTAGACCGAGGAATCTAAGGGACTAAAACCAGGAGAATATGTTCTGTCTGTGTTACATGATAGACATGAGCAATGTGTTATCACAGAGATGTGACAGGGACCTCGTTAGGCCGAGCAGATGTTTTAGTCCTGGCTCTCCTACTCTGAATGTGAGAGCTGGAAACATGCTGGCAGTGTAGTGCACATCCTCAGAGGACGGAAGGTAATTTGACAGCTCACTTTAACCCTCTTCAATAATGTTGACTCTTCTGGCATCTGTTTGTTGAGAATGTGGCTTCTCATGTGGAAAACCGAGACTTTTTGTAGTAAAAATAAGGATTTCTTTTCCTGATTTGGTTTTCTTTTTTTTTTCTGGCTTAGGTTAGAAGAGAGAAATATTTGAATGTAGCATTGACGTGTTTAATTTCTAAGCTTTATTTGGAGACTTTGAAATAGTGAAAATACGTAAGCATTATTGAAGGAATAAAGTGTTCTTGTTTGATGCATTCGACTGTTCTTTTCTTTCTGAGAATCTGTGTTTTTAGAGATACCAGGCAGTACTTTTTCCTTTAGCAGTGCCAGAGTCCTGCTGTCTGTCTCAAGAGAAGCCAAAAAAGGTCAGATAAGAACTGTTTAGATAAGATAGGTGGCATTTCTTTCAGTTCTCAATAGCCGGTGAAGCAGATGAGGAGCTGCGCAAAACTGAAAACAAACAAGTAATGTTGCTCTGTCCCTGTCCCCCAAGTCCAAAAAATCCTCTCAATGCCCTCAAGCTGCTGTCTTAGTGAAGGGCATCTTTCGTCTTGAGTGCAAGTTTAGAAAATGTTTTGTTGTACTGGTTATGTTAATTAAAGCGATGTTTGTTTTCCAAGACAGCGATTCAGAGGGCTGTCCTGCTCTGCATAATTACCTGTCACAGCAAAGAGAAAATATTAAGATGGGAAACTGAGATTGGTGTAAAATTCTGTCTTATCTGCAAGGTATATCAGCAGTGTATTTCATAGAGCTTGATTGTATCCAAGATTCCAGGGGGCTCCTGGTGTCAGGTGAGAATCCTTCTTTATGGAAAGCACTTGCTCTTTTCCTATTGATATTGGTGAGCCAAAGAAACTGTTTTTTGCTGCTTCTTGTAGCAAACCGAGTGTGAAATGTGAGCTGTAACAGCACTGCCTAAGCCTCTCTGGCAGCCTCATGCAGTAGCCTGCTTTTAATATTGGTTGGTAAGATGACAGCACTTTGCTGCCAGTCTGTGAGGTATCCATGTAAGGTGGGTTATCTTTGCTCAGGTGCCTGGAGACTTGTTCTTACAAGAGATACAAACAATGCATTCCAGAATTTAGCACATCTGGGACATTTTCTCTTGCTCTTGGAGAAAAAGGTCAAATGCTCCACAGCCTGTTTCTCTTAAATAGCAGAAAATCCCAGCATGGATTGAAGGTTTGACCCCCATTAAAATACATCAGATCTAACACAGCTGTGTGGTTTTAGCTGTGTACATAAATACATAACTGCAGATGAATATTTAAGCACTCCTAGTGTAAATAGAAATACGCAGATGCACATGCTAGGCATCCTCATGCATGCCTACAGCTGCAGAGAAAATGTACAGCAGGCAAAGGACTTTCTGATCCAATGAAATGAATGGCTTTATTAAGATCTTAGTTCCTCATTAAAAATACTGAGAAGTAGAACTTGTATGAAAGACTAAAGCTGGGATTTCAGATTAATGTGTGTGGATAGTCAAGATGAACTCAATTCTGAAACGTAAGAGTGTCTATGGAGATCTGTTGAACTGTGTTCATGTATATCACTGTTTCTTCTTGTCCCAAGTTTGTTTTTTTTTTTTAATTTGGGTTTGCCATTGTGCAGTTTTAGGAAGGTTAATATTTAGTGCAATTTAGAAGTCCTAAAGAAAGCAAGTGTTTTAATACAAGACATTTCTCCCACTGTTTTAAGAGGAAAAAATGATCTTGTGTCAATGGTATGGACTCTTATCCTCCTGCTTCAGTATTCAATTATTTTGATTCTTCTAAATTTTCAGCATGATGTGCATAACAAATTGGCCTCTTAAGTGATAGATATTTTTTGAAGGTTTGCTCAATTGTGCTTTCAGATTTTTCATTCACCTTCTGGTGGCTTGGCTGGGTCTGCATACACAAGTGCATGAACTGAACTATCATTAGCAAGTTCAGTTTTTCCTCTTCTGCTCTTCATGGCCTCTAAGTTTTTCTTGTCTGCTGTCTTTGCAAACCAGTTTTTCTGCAGGGTCACTTTAAATCACCTGGTGTAACAAATCCGAGTATGACAAATGTGTTCATGAGGGAATGTGTCTTGCTTGTTGTGGCCATCAAAATAGGTTTCACATGGTAGAAATTTGATAGTATATCTACAGTTCTCCAATCTTGCTTTTGCCAGTGTCCTTGAGTTCAGTTTTTTAACAGTCACAATGAGTTACTGACTAGCTGGCATTGAAAAAATTTGACTTTACCCTCAGGGACCACTGTAGGCTTTGTTCTGATAAATACTTGTCCAAACCTCCCCATTATTTTTTCTTCAAGACAGAAAATGTGACACAGGGTGCTGTGCCTGTTATCTCCCACCTAGACTTGTTTGGTTGGTTTGTTTTGTTTTTTTTTTTTTTTTCCTTTGAGAGAAACTTCAACCTTTTTATTCATTGACCTGGTGAATACTTTATCAGTGTATTAAAGTCCTTTTATTAGTGTGGATATTTTTTAAAGTTTAAAATAAAAATCAGGGAAATATTCTAATTGTATGATTTATATGGTTGGTTCTACTCCAGAAGAAAGCTTAATTGTTGAAATATTTCTGAGTTCCTGTGTTCTGATTTCTTGAGTAGTCTATGCTAAGTCTTGAGCAGAAACTTGCAGAAGAGCTGCAGGATTGAAGGAGAGCAGAAGTGACAAAAGTAAAGTTCTCTTGGGAAATCTTATGGAGGTTAAGCAAGTGCAGCAGGATTTGAGCAATGCTGCTTAGTCCATTTGTTCATGTGTGGATGCCAGGGTGGAGGAGGCTGGAATTGGGAGCCAAGATCGCTTAGAGGTGTGTCTGTGAGAGAAGCCAACTGCAATCTGCTGGTTTCTGGTGACTTTAGAGGTACCTGTCCAGTGTTAGTCCTGTCTCCTACTGGAGCAAGCTATTGATCACTTGGCCAAAAATGTTGCTGCTTTAAAGAACTTCCCCAAACTTTAGGGAATAGTGGGACTGTCATTAAGAAAGAGATATAATTCCAAGCACTTTGTCTTGGTTTTAAATGCTGACTTCATGGGGTTTTTCCCCTAAGAGTAGGAGGGCTTCATGTAAGTCTTGAAACTGCTGGTGGTTGATAGGCTTTTATTTATTTAATCAGGGCAGTGCATGTTACAGAACTGACAGCAAAGGGATCAGGGCGGGAAATATTTTTTACTAGACATCAACATGCTGCTGTGCTGTTGGGAGAAAGGGGAGATTGCTTTGCCAGCACCATCTGGGAGCCTCTGCTTGGCTGTATGGTAGGCAGACCTTTTGTGAATCAGAGGAGAATTGCCTTTGGAATAAAGCCTCTTGGTGGCAGGTTTTTTAATCTGCTGCACTGACAGAATTGCTCCATCTTGTCCTCTTACTGCAAGCGTGTGTGCCAAATCTGCCTGAAGGGCTCTGTATCCAGGAGAGAAGGAAATGGTGATGCCTCTGAAAGGTGCTTGCCTTCTTTTGCAAGACCAAATAAACTTTTGGTGGCTTTGTGGGGCTGCAGCCGGCGCTCTTGGGTTATATATTCTTCTTATATAAATGTAGTACACACTTTAAATTTATTGTTGGAGGAAAGAATAGAAATGTTGGCTGTGACTTGCAGAGGCAAACAGCGTATGCTGTGTGTATAATTGTCAGTTTCCTTAAAAATAATGTTTCAGAGTCTGTGTCTCCTCAAGATGGTGGCAGAGATACCAGAGTGCCCCTGGTGGGCTTCAGGGGTGGAGGGATGGATGCAGTGTTTGCCTGTGGAAAAGGTGGGGTGGCGAATATATCGAGTTGTATGAAATGGCATTTACAGAACTTGCAAATAAGAGCTTCAGCTGTTGAAGCTTCCTGCCCTGAAGTGTTTGTGATTTAGTCTCTCCTCTCTGAAGAGCACCCCGGTAGGTTTTTTTTGGTTTTTTTCCCCTGTGTGGGGCAAGGTGGAGAAGAAAGAAGCAGGTATGAAGAGAGCAAATTGAACAGCCAATATTGCCAACAGCCAGTAACATCTTCAAAGTTTACCTGCAGCTTGTAAATTAAAAATGCCAACTCTTCCTTGTGCTGAAGTCAAGCACGCAGCCACCAAACATACACCTGGTGACTGCAAGGAGAGATGGCAGACATTTTAACTGGTACCTTTTTCCAGAGGTCTTGAATTAATGTACTTCCTTGAATGATCCAGGAGTATTTGTCCACAAGTCCTGAAGGCCATCTGCAGTTGCTTAAAGTATTTCCAGTGTTTTTCTTTACTGCAGCTCCAAGTTGGTTGGAACCAGTATTCTATCTGCCTTTGGAAAAAATGTAGTAGATTCCAGAAGAAATGAAGTTTCTCTATGGAAATACGAGTGAGGAAATTGAGGCTTGAAAACACCCCGATTCAATTGTGATTGAAGTTCAGTCACAATTTGAGCAATGAGCAACACCCTGGAACGTTCACATCTAAGTAGCATCTGATCTTGTAGGGCTTGGTAACGTGTTAGGGAAGATTTGAGTGGAATCCAGGTATTTTTGGGCAGTGACATTATTCTGAGGGAGTTTTGGATTCTCTTAGGCACCAGTAGTACCCTAGTACAGCTCCTGCAGGCAGTGGTCTTGTTTCAAATACATCAGAACTTCATTTGCTTTACTGAATATGGAGCAATGTGGTATGAGGAGAAGTGGGTGCAGTTTGAAATAGAATTTCCGTGTTTGTGGAATTTAGGTGTTATGCTGGGGAAGAGCCACCAAAAGAACCGTTAGACAAACAATGAAAATCGGCAATAAGGTGTGGATTTTTGGTGTAGCTTGTCTCCCTGTTGAGCTAAAGAAATATTTCCAGCTAATGTAGAAAGGGGCGATGATCTTGCTGCTGAACTACTCTGCCTGCAACAGCCTTCAGGGCACAGTGCTGAGCCAGATCATCAGTGCCATTTTGTAGCCTGTGACTGATAATCCAGGTTTCTTCTTTTCAAGGGATTGCTGAAGAAAGCGTGCCTGAATTCCTTTAAGTATTTGTGGTGACCAGTAGTTAAACAGGAGAGTGCACACTTACAGACGTGTCAGTTGGAAAACTCCATATTAAGGAAGGTGAAAATGACTTTAAATACAAATATGGAACTTGGATGTTGACAGAAGTGCTGTAAAAAGCATTAAATGTTGGGAGCGTTTAGAAGACATGAAGGCATCAGGGGTAAGTAAGGAGCAGTGGGAAATGTCCCTGTGGCTCGTGAGAGCCTTGTGAATGGGCAGGAATGTTTAGAGCATGACTGAACATCATGAATGATGGGAAGGCATTGTATCCTGGGTGCTTTGTTTCAATAGCCACAAGAACACTATCAGTACTAAGGAAATATTCCAGTGAAAGCACTGCTGGAATAGTTTCAGAAAGTAATAGTCAGAACAGAGGATCTTGTAACCTTTCAAATCCTATTTTGTTGTATGACACTTCTTTGGATGGGAATGTTTTAAAATTGCTCTTAAGTACACAAAGATAACAAAACCTATCCAAACAAGCAAACTCCATGTACGTTTACAAAAAAAACCCCAAAAACCTATAAATAGAAGCCTCCCATCAAAGGGGTGAAAATATTAGGATGAAGAATTCCCCCATGTGAAATAGCATTTCCAGGAACAAGAACTAATTGCTTAGAGCACCAAACAAATAATTTGTTTGTAGACAGAATCCAGAAATGCAGATCATTGTGTGCTATATCTTTGAAGCTGAGCGATATTTTCTTCTGATCATTACAAGCATATACACAAGCTATTTATACAGCTGGTACTAATGACTTAAACTTGTGATCAGTCAGACTTTTCTTTGGCAGTGTATCTGGTTTAAGGATAAATGAGCACAGGTGGTTGCAGAGTTAGAGCTGAAGAAGCAGAGCATTAGTAAGTGTTTGGCTGATCTTGATTGAGCCACAGTCAAGAGCAAAAGACCCCTATGAGCAATTACAGACCTATTGTTTCATAATTTATAATCACTCAATTGATTCGAATTTGATGGGCAGCTACTCTGACAACTTGTGTTTTGCTTTTCTTATTGCTTTTTCTGGTTTCTCTTACTTTGAAATGATACAAGATAGGAGGGCAAAGTAGCTCCTGTCAGTTCTGTTAAAAGGTTGTTCCACTTGACAGTTACGTACTATTTTTCCATCTTTGAAATCTTGGCTGAATGGATTATGGAATCACCGTTACGTATCAGTCATCAAGTTAGGATATTTTTAAGTTTGTTTATTAGTATTTGTGCTGTAAAATAAGCAACTCAACGTAAAAACTAGTGATGAGGAAGAGTTGCTCAGTTATGGTAACCTACACTTTTTCCCTTCAATCCCTGTTTGTCTTTCATTGCAGTGACTCTCAGTATTGTTTCCAATAATCCTCTTTCCAATGGCAGAATAATGTTTTTAGTCTGAATACAATTCTTGCTATCATATTTGATCAGGGATAGGCCTCCTGTTATTCTCCATGACCAACCACATTCTGCCCAAAAGATGTGTTGAAAATGTGCACTTTTTTTGTGTGTCGGGCCAAAAAAAAACCCCAACCGAACATTTGTTAATCTTTGTGCTTTATGGGAACAGGTTGCTCCATTGTCCTTAATAGTTGTGATGGAATGACCAAGCAGATTGTGGGTAAAGATACTTTTGGGTTGAGGTGGTTACACAATTAAATGAATAAAAGGTGATATTTCTGCATTGCCAATACGTCAAAAGCTTAGAGCTTTTGTAGTAGAATTTTAATGAAATTAATAAGACACTCTCGGCTGAATTAACAAAGCCAAAATTATGCATCACCACTACTTCTGTCCATTGAAGTATTATAATAAATGTAAAAAGAAAGTCATCACTATCATTCAGAATGCTATGAACAGGGATTGGACAATAACCTGGCTGGTGTAAGCATTTATAGTTCTAAGAGAGCGGAAATAAATTTAAATCCTCTTACAGGTTTAATGACCAGGCAAATGTAGGGTAAAGGAAAACCTTGAAAGTTGTCGTAAGTTGAGTTTTGTTGCGTCTTTTTAGTTCTTGAATATCTTTTAGAGAAAGTCAAATCTCAGAGCTCTGAGACCACCTGTAGCTACAAAGCCTTGAATCCTGTTTGCTGACTCCCAAATTCAAATCTCAACTTTGTGTGGACTGCCTGAAGCCACGAATGACACAGTGAGAGCATTCAGGCTCAAATACTGTCTGCTTTTCTCTAGCTCTAGGGGCAGATTAGGCAGCACTTCAAGTCATTTCTCTGGTTTCAGTCCTTCCACTCTTGGAAAATTGACTCTCCGTGCAAGTTGGCCACTTTGTTAATGACTGTATTGGAGTTCAGGCTGTCTTGTGGCAGTAATGAATGATAGTATCTTCAGAGCAGGAGCAATAAGTTTTTTTCTTCATCTTTTAAGTGTTTCAGAAAACATGTTGATTGAAATAAGCTCGTTGCCATCAGTGAGACAAGAGAGAGAGTGGTATGCTTGCAAAAGAAAACAGTGCTCCAATTTTGTACTGTTCAGTAGGTGTTCTCGGGAATTCCCTTCTTCTGAGTGGCCAAGGATCAGAAGAGAGGTCCTGACCTTGTGCAGTTTTGCAATTCATAGATGTCCAGCATGATTTAGGATTTTGGAATTAAATGGCTTGAGTTTGCTAAGTTGTAATTGAGCTGTTGAATTTCATTCATGAAACATAGTCTGGTCAAACAACTGACCCGTATTTTGGTTGGTTATTTGCTGTTCTGAAAAATAACCTGCCTTGTGAAATGGAAAATTGAGGTCAAGCCTTTCATGCGCCTCATTCAAAGGAGCTTTTCGCTCAAAGTCACTTGAATTGAGCCATGTCTTGGTACTGTGGGGAGTTTGTCTAGAGCTAAGGATTATGGTTTATTGTCTTTGAAATCTATTTTTCTGTTAAATTCTCAATGAATACCCTCATCTGAAAGTAGATGTAGTGGTGGTATTTAGCGTTAAATTCCTACTTCTTGCTCAAAAGGTCTGTCTGAACTTCTCTATCTGGTATTGACAAAGTTTGCCTTTTTGTCTGAAAAGATCCTTCATGGCATTCGGTTAGCTCTTGTCTCTGCCCCATCCCAATATAAGGGTGCAAAAACCTGTCTGCCACATCACCTCTTAGGAGGTCGGGGAGAACTTTTAGGGATGTGTTTCTCCTCCCTTGTAGTACTGTAGTGAGAACAGTCTTTCATGTTTGGCGTCATTGCAAGGAGATCCTCTTTTGGGTAGGTTGTACAACGTGTAAAACCTTTCACTTGCGGGTATAATAACTATGGTAAGGAAAGAGCAGTGAAAGGCAGCCCTGTTCAGTTCATGTCCCGGTCAGCACTGACAGTTGTGCTTCATGCAGATTCTCACTGGGCTGATGGGCTTTGGTACCAAAGCACTGGGTCTCTCATCCTTACGCTATTGATGGTGTGACTGAACTGCTCCCTGCTCTGGCTGTGCAGTTTGCTTTCTTGACAAATATCCCCTGCTCAGGAAAATGGGTACTTCTGAGGGAGCTGCTGCTGACAAAATAACTTCAGTTGCTTATCCTTTTGAAGTAAGGTTTCTTGAGAACCTCAAGGAAACAGTCTGTTTAACTTTTATCTCTTTGCAGACAGTAATGTTTAGTGGAGAGAAGTATTTCAGCCAGATGCCCAAGTGGTAGTAGTAGTTTAGGCTGTAAATTGATAAAAGTCACACCAAACCATGTGCTCTGTGTTGGTAACATCAATACCCTTGCTGGTTTCTAAAAAGCATTTGTATTTCTGCATAAAGAAAGAGCTTCTATGAAAGTTGACTCAGCTACTTTAGAAATCTTGTTTTGCTTCCTTTGGATTCACCGTGTGTTTTAGAAGCTCTTAGGAAGGGACATGGTACAATCTGGTCACGCTCATAAATAATTTGTAAATATACTTCAGGCGTAGAAGCTGGAGAATCACTTCCCTCTTTGGAGAGTGCATCTGATTTTGTATCAGGAGGTGGAAATAATCTGATGAGTGTGTTACTTGTATGAAAAGGAAGTGTGCTGCCCTGTAATGGAAAGATTGCTGTTCAAACATCTGAAGAGCAGCCTTTCAAATGTTTGGAAAGTAAGATAAAGCAATTTTACAGAGATTTATGCACCTTGAGAAAAAGTAGATGTTGAAGAAGCACCATTAATATTCTATTACCTAGTAATCAGCAGTCATGAGGTAGAAAACCAATTTGTGATGCATTTTGTGGTCACAATTTTTGCAAATGAGCCTTCAGTAGCAGAGCTAGATGTAAACCATTTCTGTCAGTGTCTTGGAATTGAGATTTGTGAAGTTTTATCTGTGGTGGGTTTTGTTACTGTTTTCTTACTTCCTCTGGCAACTTTTGTAAATTTGTGATACTCTAAAAGAAAGCACAGTTATCCGTGTGTTTTCAAATGGACCAAGAGGCTTTTCGTTCATCTTTGAAAGGCTTACAGTAAAATGAATATAATCGAATCTTTCAGGGTTTTTTTTGTATGCACAATTCAGCAAAAAAAAGTCTTGGTAATTAATTGCTATTTCTGATCCACAGGCTGTTTTTCCCAGTCAGACAGTGGATCAATACCTGCTTTAGATGTTTACAAATCAGTGAATCAATGACACTCAACTGTGCATTTATTCTCACTGCAGCAGTGCCCATTCCTACAGAAATGCCCAGGAGAAATACCCAGCATAGAGCAAGCAAGACCAAAGGTCAGTGGTCAGAAAGGGGGGAACGCTTGAGAAACTGCTTAAAGCTTTCTCTCCGATCCCTTAAAGTGTGGGAGTGCCTTCCTGTCCTTTCCCAAATTCCTTGGTGTTTCAGGCATTATTGAAATCACTGATTTGGGTTTCGTGGTGAGTGATGGATTTAAACCTCCTGCAAACTAAACCTAAACATCAGTCTCGGATAATGCAGAGAACAAAGCAAGTGAATTGTGGGGACAGCCTCAAATTGCTGATGTCCGCCAACAGAACTAGTCAGAGGGAAAATGTTAATTACTTAAAAAATTTAGTAATTCTAAAAGCATAAAGGAGAAGCTGTTTTCAGAAAGGATTAAGCCGGTCTTTGAGATAGGACAATTACTAGGATGCTCAACAAAACCAGCATTTGAAAGAATTGTCTAATGTAGCAATTGCACTTAGGGTGGAATGCAGTTTTCTCTCGTTCTGACAGTATACTGGATGTAGGAGGAACAGTGAAATTAAATATGGAAAAATTTAAGTTAGTCACCTTAGGAAAGACAGTTTTCTGCACCCAAACAGAGGAATTTGCAATTCTGCATGGAATCCATGAGGGACTTTGCTCCCGGTCCTTCCCCTTCTTAAAATGGCTGCAGATATCAGGTAATATGGGCGTTTTAAACACTGGCTGGGTAAATTATCACACTCTACACAGAGCAGCTCCTGTGCATCAGCTGCCTCATGGGAAGGGTCCCTGAGAAGCCACTGCCCTTTGTTCCTCACAGTTTGTGCTGTGGAGCTGCTGATATGCAGATACACTTGTCTGGTTTTCTGTGAAATTCTTACAAACGTGGATCCCAGTGAGTTTGGATTACAAAAATAACTCGTTCCTTAAGCCATGTTGCAACTGATTTTAAACCTAACTGCTACCCTACATTGACATGTTTGTAAGGCAGCTGTATAGAGTACACTGAACAAGCAGAAAGGACATCCAAGTACAGAATTGCCGTTGTTATGCCCCATGTCATCCATGTTCACGTGCACAAACATAGTGTACAGCAGGTAATTTTCCATCTTGCTTTCCTATGGTCTGTAAAAATCTTACAGTTTCTGGTTGGGACTGAGACATTTGAAAGCATCCACGTGGTTAGTGGAAATGATCGGCAGCTTTAATGATTAAGCCACTCGGATACTTGCTGGTTGGCACACTTACTGACATTTTATAACCAGTTTTAGTCCACTCCTCTTGATGGGAGTTGGGAGGGAGAGTAAAATTCAGGTGTATATTTTTTAAGGACAAATAACTGATTAATAGGGAAGTTCAGTCAGGAACTTGAGAGAATTGCTCACCTACAGTTAAATTAGTTCAATGTGATGCGTAAAGCTTCATGTGCAGTGAACATCTTCTACCAACACCAAACCAGGAGTGTTTCAGCTGGAGTATGTAACAGCTGATTTACAATTATGTGCTGGTAAATTAGTGTCTCATCTTCAAAAAAAGAGCTTTTGTTAGTTATTTATTGGTAATACTTGGATGCTGTGCCACCCTGAAGTTGTGACACAATTTGGAAATCGATCCTTAGTGGACCTAGAGGTAGAACAGACTCCCTGAGTTGTAGGACATGGCTGTGATTGAACTGAAGGGGGAGTAGTTTTTAGTGTAGCTTAATGACACCCGCAGTTCTTGGGTTTGGTAAAAACACACAGGTATAGATAAGCCCTTTTCGTAAGTAACTGCAAATTGCATAAATCTACATCTCCGAGTCTGCTGTATTATCGCTCCACTTGTAACTTTAGGCTTGAAATAACAAGTATTTGAGAAATGGATTTAGAAAAGCTGCCTTATCGCTGAATTTATATTTTTTTTCTCAAAGCCTTTGACCTTTGGCATTGATATTTTGTCACAGGGGAAGGTGTTTCCAGTAGGCAGTGCTGGTGTGGCTGTGCATGCGGGTGTGTGCACACAGCCTGGTGTGGACCCTTGTTTGTTCTGCAGGTGTCCTGTTAGCTTGGCTGTTTCCTTCTCCTTCAGCTGTAGGACAGGATTTTCTCATTGGCTTGTTCCCTCCTTAAACTGTCTTTCTCCCTCCTCTGAGGTGCTGCTGTGCTGCAGTCTCCTTGTGATGTTTAACAGGCTGTAATTAGCCCAGACACAGGAGTCGGGGTTGTCTGGGGCAGCATGATTCCAGTGATGAAAAGGCATAATAATAATTCCCCCTCAGTTCACTTGCACTTGGTGCTGTTTGATCCTGCGACTCAATCAGGAGTGGACAACATAGCTGTATTTTCTGCTCACTTTGCCTGATAGTGACTGATCTGATTTCCCCCATGTCTGTAATTAATTTTCCCACAGAAGTATGCTTAGGTTTATGGCTTAGATAATAAGTGCTGGTGACTTGTGCTACTGTCTACATGTTTTAATCCTTTGCCACGTCTAGATGGACTAAACAAATGCATAGTTGTTGCATCTGCCCTGCTGTAATGATTACTGTGGTGAAGACATTTTTTTTTAAATTTTTATAAGCTGCTGTTTTATTTTGCAAGAAGTTATTGAATTACTCCTCCAGAAGGCTACTAAAGTAAGAGGTTTATGGCTTTTATTGTCCTTCTGTTTTATGAACAGTTAATGGACAAGTAGGTAGAAAGTACTGAAAATTTGGGTTCTACTGTAAAAATGGCATCAAACCCAGTCTTTCCTGGATACAATTATTGAGGTGTATAGTCCTGTGTAAAAAAATCCCAAGCATTAAAACCTGAAGCAAAATCCCCCAAGTCACGAGTCGATATCGAAGATAGAAGGCAATTAATATTTGGGAGAGCCAGTGAATGCAGCACGATGAGCGTGACAAAATGTCCTGGGAGTTGGGTGTGTGTAAGAGCCAAATCTGTGCCATTGGTTTATACTCCGAGTTTTCTGGATGAACTGGAAAGAAAGGCAGTATTGTTGTTGGGACATGTAAATTGCTGTATTATTTCATTTCTCTCCAAGGGAAAACTTGTCTCTTCAGGAATTTCCCATCCAGTATTTACAGCTGATTCTATCACTTCTGACTAAAGTTACTTTTCCAATTGTCTTCTTAGTAAATCTTTTTTAAAAAGTTGACTTTTTGCTAGAGTAGTTCAAAATGTGATGCTGTTTTTTGTGGTCCAAGATAGTTATGCTTGTTCTAGAAATTGTTGCATTTCCAAGGAAAACTTGTTGTAGGAGAATTTGAGTGAAATGACTATTTAAAGCTACTTGTCACAAGAGGAACTAGCTAGAGATTAACCTGTTGGAGCAGGACTTTTTTTTCTCTCAACTTCCATTTAGACTTCAATTGTATTATCCCTTTTTTGGCATGAGTTTGTTTTCTTGTGTGCTTGCAGATAATAGTGACATCTGACTTCTCTCAAGACACTTAACCTGCTGTGTTAGAAGGAAAGAGAAATCTCTCCTGTTTCCATCAATCTTGTATGGCTGATGAAGAAAAAACAGTGGCTATGCTATATTAGGGGGATGTATTTTTGTTATGCTGTTTCGTTGCTGGACTCGTGTCCGTGTTGCAATGTAGTTGTGAAAGAAAGATATATTTATCCTTCAAATAAATAACTTTTAATATGCTGAAGGAAAAGTGAATTCTCATGCTAGGTCATATCTGTTTACCAGGGATAATTTGGTTGGTAGAAATCCTGAAGACTGATTATGTGGCTCCTCTAACTGCCAGTGGGTTTCTGGACCTTGTCCTGTGAACAAGGTGAAGCTGAGGATGCCCTGGTATATCTGAAATGCCACTGAAACTTAACAGGCTTCAGTCACAGCATTTAGGAGTTGAAGGGAGTTACTTCTTTCCTAAAATGCCTTGTTCCATTTTACAAGTGGCACAAAGCATGAGCGAGGCCAGGTCTGCTAAAAAACCACCGTACTTAAAACTCTAGCAAGACCAAGTTCCTTTGCAAGTGAAGTTCTTGTATGTGGTACCAAGACCTGCATTTACTTGCTTAGAAAAAATCCTTTTTTAAAATTTATTTTTCTGTGTTTAGAAACTACCCTTGTTTTGCCACCCTAGTCAACGTAGAAGAGTGTTTTGTGGGCTAGGTGATTTTGTTATCAAAATCTCATGTTATTGTTTTAAATGTGTTGTATTGAACAAAATGAAGCACCTGGCTTTCAGCAGTGATTTAAATAAAAATTAGTATATATAAAGAACATTCCTTAAAATGCCTCCCTGAAAGTAGATGCTCATAAATATTCAGGGAGACCTTACACCCTTTGTGATTAAGCGGTGCTGAAATTATTTCAAAAACTAAAGTTTTGAAATGCTGCTGTAATTAATGATTAATAGGGAGCTTAAATTCAGCTAAGTACCTGCCTGAGAAGTGCCAGTGCTGCTTGGTTTTCTGTGTTTGCCCCTCCTAGCAATGCTTTTTGTGTTCACGTCGAAACTGGAGGTAAACAGTTTACAGATAAAATGGAGCCTCCTCCATAAAACTGCAGCACTGGGGAGATGTCAGGATACATCCAGGTTGGAAACAAGCCCTTGACTGTTAACAGGAACAAACAAAGTGTGTGACCCATGCCGTGCAGCTGGCGAGGGGGCTCGGAGACTGTGCAGTGATTCTCCCAGCCCCGGTAGCTCTGGCAGCAGGGCTGCAGCACATTGTTGGTGTGGATTTCCTGCAGGGCCATGTTTCTGTTGGAGGCGGTGCACAGGCTGCTGTGTGGACATCAAATTATTCTATTGGTTTGAGGATTAATGAGGTTAAATTAGCTCAGTGGCTGACTGCACATTTTGTTGAGGTTCAAGCTGTCCAGGCTGCTGCAGTTAATAGGAGCAGCCCAGAATGCTGCCGGTTAAATGTGAGTTACTCATCAGGGATCCAGAGTTCATTATTGGAAGGAATAGGACAACTTTACTCCTGAAGAAGTTCAACTGGTTGGGAATACTCTTCCCTGTGTTGTTTGAGAGGCAGAACTGGAGAGAGCATCATTGATCAGCAGCACAGCAGGACACCTTGACGATAGGTTTAGGGTGGATGTATTGCTCTCTTTATACCTGTTGAACAGATAGAAGTATTGGTGATAAACTAAACTCCTTTGGGCCTTTGATTTGCATAAAAATGATGTCCCGTTCACTAATGAAAAAATTATTTGTAGCTAGAGGGAAATGAAGAGCTTGGAATGAGTATCTCTGCTTAAAAACCAAACCAAGGTAAAGGCAGCCAACTGAAGTGTCTGTCGGAAGAGTTGGGCCCTGTTTGGGAACACCTGGAAGAGACGTTCTTTTTGTCTTCATCTTCTTCCCTTTCTTTTCAGAAATACTACTTTTAGAGCTGTCCTGATAATACTTCCTAAGCCTAAGTGCATTATATAACACATGGCATAAGTGATGAGAACATAGGCCATGGAGCTGGTTCAATATTAAGGAGAGATTCTTGAATATATCACATTGGGCAATTCTTTCCATTTCTGGATCCTTGGCTTCTGTTGAATGGCAGTGCTACAACTGAGTGCAGTTATGTGGGATATGTCAAATAGAAACTTTGACTCTGTATCACTCAATTAGGAAGCCAGAATAATACTGTGTTTTAGACTCTGTAAGCTTTCCTAAGCATTAGTTTGGTTGGCCCTGGGTGCTTGCTATGGTTTTTTAACAACAATTTGCCTTCTTTTTTTTGAAGTTCAAAGACTCTCCATGGTTTGTTTGTGGTTTTTTTGTTTGTTTGTTTTAAATTTTTTATTGTAGTTTATTTGCTTTCCCATTTCTGTGCCTATTAAAACATACTGAGAAGCTGCTGGAGAGCTTAGTGATCCATCAGGACAGTTGGTGCGGTCAGTGACAACAAAACCATCACCTTTGCAGGTCAGACAGTTTGGAGAAGTGAGTTCAGGAAGCAACCTTGAACACAAATTGTCCTCCTTATGAAAATGATGTTAGTGAGGCTGATGGGGCTGACAGGCAAAGTCTGCTGGAGGCTTTTTTTCAGGTGTTGTCCCTTTGTCACTTTTTAATTGATGCTCACGTGGGAGATGCTGTTAGTTATGTCTAACTCTTCAAATGGGTTGGCAAGGTCTTCCTTTACTAAGTCTTTGTGATCTCTTCTCTTACCTGTTTTACCTCATCAGTCCAGAGTGCTTCTGGACCAGAAAGCAGATATCCCATAGAACGGATGTACAAAAGGAGCTGACTAGAGGTTTTCTGGTGAAACAGGATTTATCTGGAGTGGGGAAATGTGATTTCATAAAAATGGGAGCTTGTTTTGTAGACTTCATTTCAGTGAAACTTTAAAGAGGGCAACCCTGCCACTCTCCCAGTTCTAGACTGTCAAATGTAGGAGGAGGGAAAGGGGAAGAGATCAAATCTTACAAGTCACGCTTCTAGTTAATGCTCTGGCCTATTAAACCAGACTCTTGCATATTTCCTGGCTGAGGATTGCCACCCTTGTGCCGGCTGCCCTCTAACTCCTGGCCAAGGCGAGCAGTGTGTGCAGCGCTCTGGGCACAGGGGAGGGAGCCGGGCTGCTCCGCAGGCTCCGGCACAGGGCAGCCTCCTTCAGGCACGGCGCTTCTGCCGGGGGAAGCGAGGCCAGCGGCAGGCAGGGACAGCTTGTCAGGTCACATCTGCAGGAGCCGGGGCCTCACACGGCTCTGGGAGGAAGCGCCTGCAGTGCTGGAGTTGTGCACTGAGCCAGAGCAAAGGGGTGAAATGCAGAGTGTTCTGCAGAAATATTCCGGGGCGCCAGGCCAGCCTGCTTTGAGCTCTCTGGCACACAGCAAGCACTGTGCAATGCAGCCCTGAGCTGCTGGGAGAGGGGTGTTAGAAAGGAGCCAACTCTTAGATGAAATTAAATGGGGACAAAGTCCTCAAAGAGGCAGAACCCACATCTGCTGCTGGAACAGAGACACCTCTCACGTGCCCCTCCCTGCACGGGACTCTTGGCCTTCAGTGGCAATTCTCTCTTCTCTTCTTTCCCACCAAACAAAGCCTGTTAGAACCTACAGAGCATCACCACAAACAGCCCTGCATGAGGCATTCTTCCCAAGGAAAAGGAACAAGCAAATGCGGCCAACACAGCCTCACACCTCTCATCCTCACTGTCAGGGAAGACTTTTTCATCCCTTCTTCTTTTGGAACTCTTGCTTGACCAAGAACAGTTAGCTAATTAACTAAGAAGGAAAAGAATGAAATTGAAGAACCCTTTGCTTCTCAGCCATGGAACAACATTCAAAAGCTCTCAGTGCAACCTCTTTCATTGCCATCCAATGGGGTTACCTGAGCAGAGGGAGACCTTTCAGGCAGGGAGTTCCTGATGTCCCGGATCATTTTTGCAACTTCAAGGCCAAGATCCAGCGGTGGTGATTCCTCTTCCGCAGGTGCATTCTGCGCTGAGCTGGAGGCCCTTGATGCTGCACTGCCAGCCCTGCCAGCTGGAGCATGAGGGGCTGAAGGGCCCGGTGTGGCTGCAAGAATCCAAACACGTGAGTCAGGCTCCAGAATGTGGCCTTGGGACAAGGCAGAGCTCTATTGCTGCCTTGGATTAAAGCATCACAGGAAGCGCCCAAGAAAACTAGGCAGAGAATCTTTTCACTTTCTAGGTGTCCCTTCCTAGTAGGCTCGACAATTTCTGTCTCAGAACAACTGAGCACTGTGGAAAAATACTTCCAACAGTCATTTTTTCATGGGTGGGATGTTTGATGGGAAAAGTGGCAGGAAACAAGAGTGAAAAAAGGGCACAAAATGCGCAAGAAAAGTATTAGGAACATGAGGGCGAAAGAACGATAAATGTGAGGGGAAAAGTGGGAGAAATGGGAGAGGGAAACGCTGGGAAACACGAGGGCAAAAGTGAGAAACATGAGGAGACAACTTGGAGAAAAATGACTGAGGAAAGGAGAAAAGCATGAAGGGAGAAAAGGGCAGGGTAAGTGAGGGAAAAATTGTGAGAATCATGAGAGAACAAAAAAGGAGGTAAGAGTGGGAAGGTGGGGAAATGTGAGAGGTAAAGTGTGAGGAAAGGGAGCTGTAAAGGGTGGGGAAAATGAGTAAAACTTGGGAGGCAAACATGACAGGAAAACTGTGAGACTCGAGAGGGCAAGGGGTGGAAATGTGAGAGGGAAAAGAACAGGAAACGTGAAGGGAGAAAAGGAGAGAAGGCAGGATTGGCATGACAGCTGAAATGATTCCTAACACATTCCCCCATGCATTTGCCCATTTATTGCACTAGCCCAGGGCTTCTCTGTATGTCCGTCTCCCCCTGTGCCTTGATTCCTGTTCGGAAGCAGTAGAAGTGCAGGATGTGCCCACCAGCAGGAGCTGCTCCAGGCTGGGAAGGGGCCAGGTGGTGCTGATTTCCAGAGGCTTCTGTGTCCCAGGTGAGGCCAGGGCAGGAGTGGGTTGAAAGGTGCTGCTGCTGCTCCTCTGTGCCAGAGAGCCCTGGCTGGGCAGGGCACGGCGCCCACTGCACTGCGGGCTCCTTCTCCTGCCACAGCTGGGCACACCTGGCAACAAATCATGACGACTTGTGGGGAAACCAAGGGCTTTGTGGAGGCTGCATTGCTCTGCACACACCCGGGCCACCTGCAGCACAGAGCTTTGGCCCCCAGAAATGTAAACCCGAGGGGAACAGCTGGAAACGGTTTCATTTTCACCTTTCAATAGAAGCGACTAAAATCAAAGTTACCAAGAAGGGCTCGATCCCTGGTGCCAGCTCGGTGTGAGAAAGGAGGCATGACTTTATTTCAGTGCTGGGTGCGTGGGGAATCACTTTCTTAACACGTGCTCAGCCAGAAATCTCACCTATTCATTTGTAACCATGGAAATAAGACCTACTCATTACTTTGCTGAAACTCACAGGCTAAACATTCCCTCAAATTAGTTGACATATTTAAATCACTTCTCAGAAGTAACTGACAGGAGAGTAGGGCTCTCTTGAGAGTCTCGGGTGGTCATTTGGGGAACATCCCATTCCTGCAATTCTCCTCTGATGCTCAAGAGCCTCCTGCAACCACTCTTTTCCCCTTGAATGCATTCCAGCTACATTCTTAGGAGGACTGTTCTATTCTCAAGGCTAAAGAAGCCACTTGCACACATCAATCACTGCACTGGGGGAATAGAGGGTTCAACACTGTTAATGGGAAGGGAATCCATGATTTGTTGCAGTTCAGCATTTTCTCAACACTTTCTTTCTCTGGGAATTGCTCACAAGCATTTCCTCAATGCACCTTGAAAATGTTTTTGCTGACTGAAGCCACATTGTGTCTTTCCTTCAGCAATTCAGAAAGAAAACACAAATTGCCTACTGAAACCTTTCTACTCTCTTCCAAATCAGTTCACTGCTCAAGCACAAGCCCGATTCCCTCAGTGAGATAGGAGGTAATATTTTGCTTCAGCTGAAGGGTTATTAGAAGAAAGAACGAAAACTGTTGGTTCTAGGTGTTGTTGTTTAGGGTTTGGATTTGTTCTAGTTAATTCGTTGGGTGTTGCTGTGAGCTGGGAGAGGGGCCAGCGTGAAGACCAAACCAAAAGGGAAGTAGGAGAAGAGGGGAGGGGACAGAAAAGGAGGCGGTGGGGACAGAATACAAGTTTCCTATTTCCCGGCCAAAGGGAAAGGGGACACGGTTCGCCCTGGGCTGGGAAAGGCCATAAATAGCAGCATTTTCTGTGTGTGTGTTGTGTGTGTGTTTGGCTATTGGGAGAGGGAGATACACACCCAGCTCAGGTGAATCCTTCCTCAGAAACAGTTCTCTTTGACTTTGATGACTTTTTCCCCATTTAATTTCATCTAAGAGTTGGCTCCTTTCTAACACCCCTCTCCCAGCAGCTCAGGGCTGCATTGCACAGTGCTTGCTGTGTGCCAGAGAGCTCAAAGCAGGCTGGCCTGGCGCCCCGGAATATTTCTGCAGAACACTCTGCATTTCACCCCTTTGCTCTGGCTCAGTGCACAACTCCAGCACTGCAGGCGCTTCCTCCCAGAGCCGTGTGAGGCCCCGGCTCCTGCAGATGTGACCTGACAAGCTGTCCCTGCCTGCCGCTGGCCTCGCTTCCCCCGGCAGAAGCGCCGTGCCTGAAGGAGGCTGCCCTGTGCCGGAGCCTGCGGAGCAGCCCGGCTCCCTCCCCTGTGCCCAGAGCGCTGCACACACTGCTCGCCTTGGCCAGGAGTTAGAGGGCAGCCGGCACAAGGGTGGCAATCCTCAGCCAGGCCTGCAGCCCTCGGCTGTGGTTTGCCTTTCTCTGCTCCTGTGCACGCTCCGGACGGCCGATGCCACCGGGCTGTGCTGTGCCCAGCACGGCCACGCTTCCCCTCGGGAGCAGCCGGCTGCCAGCTGGGCTCTGAGAGCGCAGGATTCGCCCGGGGCCCCCAAGAGGCACCCAGGGCCGGGCTGCTGCCTCTTGCAGCTCCAAGGGCCTCCTTGCAGCTGCCTCTGCCCCGGCTCAGGCTGCTCCGGGCTCTGCCAGGGCTCTGCTGGGGCTCCAGCCTGGTCAAGGTGGGGCCTGGGCTCACCCTGCAGCCGCTGACAGCTCTGCACCAGCTCTGCGCCTTTCCCAGCAGCCTCCCTGATCTTTCTGCTGTCTCACTTGGGCAAAACTCTCCCCCAGACAAAGAGATTGCACTTCGGGATACAAATGCAAGTGGCAGGAACCCAAATGCTCTCGAGTCAGAGCTCAAGGCCTGCATCTGCACGGGGTATTTGGGCTGCCCCACTCGTCCTTTGGTTCTGCCTGCAAATGCCACTGCCCTTTCTGCCTCAAACACAAGTGCCACAGCTGGGTAAAACCCAGCCCCTGGGCCATATTCCAAAGGCACTGCGGTCCGGAGAGCATGACGAAAGAAGAGCCTACTCCCCCTTCAAACCATACCAAAGAAGGCATCAATGTCACTTTCCACCTCTAAGCAAAAATGGACAGTTCAGAAGGAAATGTTGAGCATTCTCACAGGCTCAGAAGGAGGACAATCTTCAAAATGACTTGAGGTTTCAGAAACTTTATTTACAATCCTAGGCCAAAATACTACCCTACAATCCTAGGCTAAAATCCTACTCTACAATCCACTACAATGCTGGTGATGGAAGAAAAAGTTTTTAAGTGACTGGTCCATTCCTGTCAACTCCTTCCACCTCTTAAAGGTAAGGATGAGTGGCACCAGGCTGGATGTAGGCTTGGCCGATGTTACAAATGGATGCTGCACAAAGGAAAACAAAAAAGCCAAGAATGAACCATTACTTTCCAAGCTAAGAGCCCCAAAGGCAGGGTAATCTTTTTTTCAATGAAAAGGGGATTGAGTCAGAGTAGGTCTAAGGAGCAACAGTGGGACAACAGTGGCACAGCTTACTGCAAGAGCTGCTAAATGCCCCAGGCCTGGAAATATTTCAGGTCTGAGCATCCTGATCTCTTTAAAGACGCCCCTGCTCATTGCAGGGCACTTGGACCAGATGACCCTTACAGGTCCCTGCCAGCCCAGCCCAGTCTAGGATTCCTGGCTGTTCTCATTTGAACAGCACCAAGAGTGGAGGTGAGGAGGACGAGGCTCATCTGATGCCTGGCAGTTCAGTGCAGGAGGAGCCCGTCCCTGGGACACTGTTTCCCCTGCAGCCCCTTGGCATTTTACCTGCAGCAGCTCCTTGGCAGACCAGCGCCGCTCCTCGTCTCTCTGCAGGCAGCAGCTCAGGAAGTCACGCAGCAAAGGGGAGAGGAGCTTGGGCTGCCGCAGCTCTGGGATCCCTTTGGTGGCTATCAGGAATCGAGCCTGGAGAAAAGGAAAGACGAGTCTCTCAGCTGCTTCTTTCACATCTGGAACTGCTCTCCCAGATCCCATTGTTTCAGCTGCACTCTGCAGTGGCTCTTTCTGCCGTGGCACAGAGGCAGAGATGACTTTCCCGGACCAACAAAAAACCCAAAGCCTGATGCAGTCACAGCTTTTCCAGCATCCAGCAGATCTTGCCCTGGCAGCTGATTTCATTGACTGACCTCCTTAGTGGAAACTACATCAGCAAAAGCACCTTTGCTTCTCTGAGGATTCACCTGAGCAGCTTGACAGGCTAGTTGGAAGAGGGACTTTGCTCTACTAACTCACTCTAGTATTTCCAAGGAGTATTACATGAAAAGCATCTCTGCAGCACTTGTTGGTCCCTTAAGCACAGCTGCTATAAAAGTCATCAAGCTTTTTCCTTGGTTCTTGAAAACAATGGTAATTAAAAGGAAAGAAAGGAAATCCCTCAGTTAAGGCAAGTTTCCCTGTGAGAAGAATGGGGGTACACTTCTCTCCAAACCACTGCTTTAGAAACTTGGTTGGGTTTGGGTTTCTTTCCTTCATTTCAGGAAAGATAACAGCAGCTCTAAGATGCTTGTTTCCTGTTAGTAGGGCCATCTACACGGCCAAAAGAGCTGGAACGACTTCTAAGCCAAAGCCAAATGTTGCCTGAGAAGGGAGATTGTCTGCCTGGGCTAAGGCTTGAGTTCCCCCATGGATGCAACCAAAACCCCAGCAGATGCTGATGTGCTGCAGGGACATTTTCAGAAAGGGACCGTGGTGGAAGTAGTTCCAGCAGATGGCAATGGCATTTTGTCCAATGGCACACGGAACGTGGGATGGGGGAGAAAGACAGCGGGATCAGAGAGTATTTACACCTTACCATGAGAGGACCTTTATTCCCATAAGGAGGTTCTCCTTCCACCATTTCAATGCCCACAATTCCAAAAGACCAGATGTCTGCTTTGGGGCCATAGGACTCAGCTTTTGCAATTTCAGGCGCCATCCACCAAGCAGTCCCGGTCACCGAGCTCCGTCTACTCTGCTCAGGGGTGAGTTGAGCAGAGAGGCCAAAATCAGCTGGGGAGAAAGCAAGAGAAGGTTTTTATTTGAATCCTGTGCAATTAGGAAAGTAAGGAAAAGAATTGCCCAGTTGAAGTTTGAGAATGTGCTGCTGAATCTCCTGGACAACTCTCCCTGCTCTGTTTCCTCAGGACTTTAGCCAAGGAAATATGGCATTGGCTGCTTCAAAAATCCCCACATTTTTTACACGGCCTCCAGCAGTGTCTTTTGTTCCCCTGAAGCTTTAGACTTGTAGCCCCCTCCCTCCGGAAGGGACACACACAGAGCAATGCCACTGTGGACGGCTCGATCCTTGCCATAGGTCTGTGCACGTTGCCACTGCGTGGTCAGCTCACAACAGGCTCCCTGCACTGCCACCAGCACCGTTTTGGGGGGGCTGGCACTCACTCAAAAGCAGCCCCACAGCCCACATATCCCTGGAATGCTGCACCTGCCCAAGAATATACTGACCCAGCTTGACAGAGCCATCCGTTTTGAGGAGGATGTTGAGGCTCTTCACATCTCGGTGTATCACGTGGTTGGAATGGAGAAAATCCAGACCTTGCAGGCACTGAGAGAGAAACCAGAAACAGGAGGGCAAAAATCAGTGATGTGATTTTATCACACAAGAAAGGAAAGAGCTCTCCAAGATTCCCTTTGCAGGGGAATGAGGAGTAATGGCAGAAGACAGTGCCATTGAGGGCAAGAGCTCGCTGCTCCAACACAGGCAGGGCAGCACCTTTCTAAAGAAAGGCATGTCAGCTTGCCAAAGAGCAACAGCAACGGCTGGTGTAGACTCTGCCCTGCAAACCAGCCAGGATGACTGCTGCTGCAGTGCATGTGCTCAGAAGTACAGAGCATTCTGGCTGCACTGCTAACCTTTCCAGCTGAGGACTCAGAGAAATGAGTCTCTCTTCTTTGCTGCTCCTTTCAAACAGTGCCACCCCCACCTTTGCTTTTACAGGCAAGGAATGCAGTGCAGACAGGCCAAAGTTTAGAGAGGCAAGATGGAGAAGAGCAAATACAAGAACCAGAGTGAGAATGCAACCGCGGGAGAGAAGCAGACAAGAACAGAGTCCAGTGAGTGCAGGGGCACTGCCAGGCAGTTCGCTTGAGATGCTCTTGCTTGCCCAGAGCATATCAGCCACACAGAAACAAAGCCTGGCTCACGGAATTGCTCCTGTCCTGAGCCCCTTTCCCAGACAATACTGCCCAAGCCCTGGGACGCACAGATGGGATCCCTCACCTCTCGACTGATGGTTGCAACGTGGTGTTCACATATGCGAACCTCAGCGATGACATCATCCAGAGAGCCTCCATCCATGTACTCCATCACCAGCCAGAGTTCGTCGAGCACAAGGTAGCTGAAAGAAGGGAACAAGGCCATGCAGATGAACATGCATACATTGGTTTCTTTGCTTGACTCTTGTTTCCGGGTCCCTTTGTCACAAGGACAGAATTCAAGGAATAGGCATGCCCTCCAGGCTGTGCATTGTTTGCAGTCTGTGCAGTCTCAAGGAGAACAGCACTTCTGTGAGAAAGGAGATATTTTTGATGGCCAGCAAGCCAAAAGTACAGTTTAGTATCAGCCAAGATGAAAAACCTGTCCCGCATGGTATTTCTGGAAAGGAGCACCTAGTGTTCCTGGCATGGCCAGCCCTGGAAAAGAGGGGCAACAATCCAAGGGAAGTCCTCTCTAGCATGCTTCATCAGCATTGAAGAAACTTGAAAAAATCAATCCTGAGACAACATGGAGGCAGTGAGCTTACAAGGTATTGACTTAGTATGGGAGGGTTGATTCAGGTTTTTGGCCAGTGTTCCAACTCAGTGTTTGAAAGCCAGGGAAGACACATGCAGGCAAAATACACTCTCTTCCCATCCACTGGAGATGAGTAGAGAAATAATAATTAACTGATTATTAACAGCTCTATTTTCTGCCAGTGTCCAAAGTGGGGTTTTAACCTCGCATGCTTTTACTATGGAAACAAACCTTCATGGGAAGAGACCATGACCACTCACCTGTCTAAATAATCCACAACGTGGGGACTCTTATTCTTCTTCATGACCATGATTTCATTAAGCGCTTGTTGATTCCTGTTCAGTCCTTGAAGATTGATTTTCTTGATGGCCACCTAGAATGACACAGAAAATCAGTAACTTTAGAAGCTGGTGGAATGAGACCACAACACACATGGAGCGAGTGATTTTGCAATGCCACAGGTGAGCTCTGCCAAAGTGCCTTGTGATTAGACAAAGGAGTAATTAGGAACTGACATTCCTACAGCTCATTTCTCTGCTCCTTTGGGGGCCAGTTCCAGGACACGTGGCCACTGACCACAATTTGCCTTGTCCACTTGTTAAAAATGGTGTGTCAACTCTCATCCCCCAAAGCTCTGAGCACACTCTCTGTTTCTCTGTCCGTACTTCAGAGGAAGAAATGCGTGCCTTGGTACTCTGTGGATACATCTCGGGACCTAGGCAGGGCTTGGGGCTTTTAGGGACGCCTTGCAGATCTCTCCCTACATGCAGTTCCCAAGTGCAGCACTGCAGGTGCCTAAGGAACTGCCAGGAACATTCAGATGTATTTGCTGGCAGCCAAAAATAGGAATTCAGGACTCTGAAGCCGTAGCCCCAGAGAGCAGTGAGATGCCCCTTTGTTGGAGCAATTGAGAGCCAGGGAGAGCGTCCTTCTCTGAAAGGAACCGCTGCCCTCCTTGCCTTCCTTCTGGCAGCTGAGCAGGACAAAGACTGTCCCAAATGCAGCTGGCAGGCTGGCACCTGTCTGTGCTTCTTGTGCCTTTGCAGCACAGCTCTAGCCACAGCTGCAGCCACAGCTGACACGAGAGAGGAAAGCCCTGGAGAGCAGCAGAATCTGCAGGGGCTCTTGACATTTACCTGTCGTCCTGTGGCAGTGTTGATCGCTCTGCAAACCTCTCCAAAAGCCCTAGAAACAAAACAGCAGCAAAGAAAGGAGAAGCCATTTAGACCTTGGAGTGAAAGCCAGTCCAGACAGGAGATGTCTGCTGGAAATGCCTCCAACCTGCAGCATGCAGGAGGGCTCTGCCAGAAGGCAGATGATGCATTTTCCTCTCCAGTGCATGGGCACTGGGCCTGTTTCTGAAGCACTGGGCTTTAGTGCCTCAGCTCAAAAGGCCAGGTGATTCTTTCGTCTTGGATTTCAGTTTATAAACTGGGCAGTTTTTATCCTGATCACACTACTTCCTTCAGCAAACTCTTGGGAAGAAATGTTCCTTCAAACAGTTATCTGCCTGCTACAAAAAGGGATGGTTGCTGTTTCTGGCAATGAAATCCAAGTGTCTTTGACAATTCCTTCTGACCACACTTCCAAATTCTGGCTGGTACTGAGAGATGGGGCAGACTAACCCCAGTGTCTGAATATGTTTGCAGCTTGCCTGACTTCACCCTTGACAGATATTCCAGCAGCAGATCGTTGCCCCATGATTGTGTACAAGTAACTGTGGTTGGACTCACCCTCTGCCAACAATTTCCTCTTCAATGTATTTCCTTCGGGGATTTTCCATGCTCGCCATTTGCCCTGAGGGAAACAAAATGCAAGATGCTCACTTGAAAGCAGAGATCCCACTATCCAGGAGATACAAAAGGCAGCCCTGCTGGGGCTCTACAGTCTGGCCTTCTGAGTCCTTTGTGGCCAGCTGCGTAACAACAACAACTGCAAGAATTGCAACAAGACAGGCAGCTCTGCAGTACAAGCAGGCCAGCACTGATTTCTACAGTCCTTTGAAGAGATCTCTTGACAGCAAACAAAGCACAGGGAGATGCATTCCCAGGAGAGGAGGGCATCTTCCCCACCTTGCAGCACTTTACCAAAAGAATGCCTTTCCCTTTGTAAACCCAAGCAGCTCAAGCTCTAACCAATCCCAAGGGTCCTTCAGCAGCAGGACCCTCACCCTTGAGGAGCAGGCTGAGCTGGAAGACGCCCTTGCCCGTGGCCCACGTGAAGAACCACACTGCTTCTCCTCCCCCTGACAGCAGGGATCAGTCCCTGCCATTGCACTCGCCCTCTCAGCCCCGCACACGTGCCCACCTTCCCGCAGCGGGCAAGGGCAGCAGGGACAGCAGTGCTCCTCAGGTGCCGGCGGGACACGGACAGCTGCCCAGAGGAGATGCTGACCCTCTGTGAGCCCAGCCCAGGCCATGCAGGAGCCGGCCCAGAGCAGGGGCTGCTGCCTCGGGGCAGCTCCGCGCTGCAGCGGCCGGCCGGCAGCGGCACTCTCCCAGCTAAGGAAGGCTCCAGCCTCGGCGCTCACACCAGCCCTCAGGGCCAGGGCAGCCACCGCCACAAAGCTGCCAAAGCCCAGGCACCAGCACTGACAAGCAATGGCAAGAAGGCACGGCCACACCCAGCCCCTTCCAAGCTGCTGCCCCCACTGAGGACACGGCAGGATTGGCTTGGAGAGCAGACACAGCCAGGTGCACGTCAGTGCCCTTTTGTGCCAACAGGTGACGGGAGACAGAGAGTCAGCTGGGCTCTCTTCTCAGCCCCACCAGCTCTTATCTGAGGGCACAGGACCGGCAGCTGCTCTGGGCAAGAAGCAGCTTCAATGACTTGTGCTGTAGAATCACAAAGGGCTTGATTTGTTTTCCTAGAGACTGATCTGAGCAGGGCTTGGGCCAGTGGGTAGCATTCTAACAGTCATGGGAATGACTGGGAATCAGGTAGGAAAAAGTGCCATGGATCTGAGGAATATACAGCAGAGGGGCTGGAGGCTCACTCCTGAGAAATGCCTACAGTGCACTTTTATCTGATCATGCCCCAGGCCTGTGTCTCTTGGATGTATCTTTCTAGGAACAAAACTAGGATATTAAATACAGATTGTAATAAAAGGATCTGTTTTTTTCATTGGGGGCACAAAAAAACCAGCTCTTGCTCTCTGTTTCTGCTGTCACCTGATGTTCTTTCCAAAGAGTCCTCACTGACAAATATATAATATTCTCATTAGAAAACCTGCAGATGTAGTAGTGGTAAATAAGAACAGTCATCAATATGACGCCACTAAGACACATGGGGCAGAAGAGCTCCTTTAAGATGGAGAAAACGTCTCTACCCAAAAAAAAATCCGGAAAAAAACCCAAACTAAAACCACAACCAAAAGACAAAATGCCAAAACCAATCAATTTCCGTGAAGGTTTTTTTTGCTCTGATGGCGGATGAGAAGTCAGGAGTCTAAGGAGAATTTAGGAAGCTAACTATTCTATCCAGTTTGGCCACTAGCACACAGGACTTGCCCAGATCATTTGCTACTTCACAGCCTTCTGCTGATGCAAGGACAACCCCTGCTTCTGCCTTTAGCAGCTGGGGAAGCTCAGGCAAACCCCAGGCACGTCCAAGCTGCCCTCAGAGGCAGTGGGAACACCCAGAGCACTCTCTTGCTGCCTTGGAGCACAGCCTCTCCTGTGGGGAGCCCTAAATGCTCCTGGGACCCCAAAGTGAGGAGAATCATTGGGTCCAGCTGTGCTGGCACGTTCACACCATACACTGTCCCTCAGAGAAGAAAGACACAAGACATACTCAGGAGCTCCAGGGACTCATCCTCATCATCCTCCATCTCCTGTTGCTGAGCAGAAGCCCTGTCAGTGCTGGAGATGAACGAACTGCCCGGCTTCCACTGCACAGCTTGGCCAGCACTAGTGCCTTCAGGTAACACTGCTGCTGCTGCAGGTTCAATAGAAGAGCCTGTGGAGATCTGAGACAACAAAGGAGTTGGTGTCAGAAAGAAAAGTGGCTGGCAGAGATTAGCCCCAGATCCCATTTCAAGTGCAAGCCCTTAGCAAGATGCTGTCAGCCACATGCAGGGCTCTGCCATGGGTTTGTTCTGATGTCCACTCCTCAA
Organism: Chamaea fasciata; assembly: GCF_029207755.1. Classification (NCBI taxonomy): domain Eukaryota; kingdom Metazoa; phylum Chordata; class Aves; order Passeriformes; family Sylviidae; genus Chamaea; species Chamaea fasciata. The sequence goes on along the minus strand of NW_027094155.1, from coordinate 340 downwards.
ACTGGATGGCTCAAAGCCAAAGGCTGGTTTGACTGGAGTGCAAGGCCAGATTCATTGTCCATTTTCTCCAAAATGCATTTGCATGGATTTTCTGAAGGGTGACTGCCAAAATGACCATTCCGCTTTCTCCCAAGGACGCTTTTCCCCTTCCAAGGGCTGCAGACACACTTGCAGCTCTTTGTTCAAATGTTCTACCTTCTCCCATGGAGTCCTCTTTTCCTCCGGCATCTTCTGAACGTGCCCAACCGGCAGCGCTGCTGCTTGGGACAGTTTCTGTGCCTCACAGGAATCTTGGGGCTCCTTGCTGCCAGTCACTTGATGGAAATCTTTGCAGGCTGCC